>NW_027512984.1:0-304941 GCF_048772815.1 Callospermophilus lateralis | reverse complement strand
GCTATGCCGCTTTGTGGATTGCTGTGCATTTTCTGCTGGTGGGTCGCGGGTCCGCCTACCTTGCAGGCGCCCGGTGGCTCTGCCCCTCCCCCAACCGGAGGGATGTGTCTGGCGGTTCACTGGGCCTGTTTTGTCGGTGTTCACAGTTCCGCCTACCTTGCACACGTGTGGAGCAGCTGTTTCATTAGTGCCTGGGCACACTCTTCTTGTTGGCCTCCCTCAGGCCCTAAGTTTTTAGAGCTTGGGGCTGAGAAACCCCAGCCAATTTGCTTACCTTCTGGTAGCCACGCCCCCGTATCTGGTGCAAGAGACCTCAGTTGTCAGCACTGGTGGGAGCGGTAGCCGTGAGTCCCACGCCGAGGCGAGTCGGTGCAAGAGACCTCAGTTGTCAGCACTGGTGGGAGCGGTAGCTGGGAGACCCGCGCCGCGCAGCTACCGCCGGCTCCTGTGCCAGTGCTGCCTCCGGGTTTTCTTGACTACCACGCCGGCAGGTCGCTGGACCTGTTACGGGCCCGGGCGGCGGCTCTGTTCGGCCCCTCTGGCCTCCACAGTATTCAGCAGGACCCGGACCGAGAAACAGTTTCCGCGGGTTCTTTATAACCGGGCCAAAACAGTTCCGGGAGCCAGAATTCGGCCTCTCCGGACTTGGTGCATGCTCCGACAGGAGCCGGCTCCAAGAAGCAGTTTCAGCGGGTTCTATAGCCCTGGGCCAGAGCAGCTCCGGGAGCCGGAACTCCGACACTCCGGGCTCGGTGCGTGTTCTGATAGGAGCAGGCTCCAAGAAGCAGTTTCCGCGGGTTATTTAGCACTAAGTCTGAGCAATTTGTCTGCGAGATGCAGACAATTGTCAGCCTGAAATTACCTGTTCTATAGCTGAAAGAGCTGCAATCAGTCGAAAACAAGGATGGTGACGTCAGCTCTCCAAGATGGTGACCGCTGGCTTCCTCCGTGGTCTGACCGGTGTGGAGAACCAACCTGGACCGTTTCCTTTCCCTGTCTCCAACCCAGAATTCAGCTCCGAGCTCAGCAAATGCCTAGCTGGCAGGAGCCCACAGAATCAGCATTGCTGTATCTCTGCGCCACCAGCCTGTCATTTCCCAGCGCGCGCCGCAGACTCCAGCCATGGGGTGATCTGCCGAACAAGCAGCGCTCCATACAGACGGACAGATCGCTCGCATTTGAGCCCCTGAAGCTGATCCTCGTGCGATGAAAATCCTTCCACTAGGTTTTGGAGCACCCCAATTTTGCTGGAAATTCCTAACAAGATAGCTTTTAGCCGTTCTAACTCGTCATTTTCCCTCACAGTGACGCAGTACACGGAGTTACTGCACTCCCTTTGCGGCCATCTTGCCCCTCAAGAAATCATATATTGATATAGAATCATTCATAACAACTAGTTATACATCTAATTGTAATCCTAGGCTTATGGTTTATCATGAAGAGTGTGTGAGTTTTGCTTCAAAAGTGATTATGGAAATCAAAAATAATGTGTTTTGAAAGAAGTCTCATGAAAAGACCAGTTTGAAACATGGCGGAACACGTGTTTTCTGAAGCAGAAAGTGATTGAAAGTGAAATATATGCCTATAAATTTGTGAACTTGTGGATGAAATATATATCCTATAATGTGCATAAACTGAAGAAATAGTAATGTACCAGTGTTGAAATAAAAATGACCTTCAAAATACTTATCATGTCCCATAGGAATCTACTTGCATTGATGTGAAACTGGATCAGTTACTGTAGAAATATTAGGATTCATATGCACCATTCACTGAAGTTAGTTTTCAATACTAGGAAAAAAATACGTATATCAGGTGAATGAATATTTCTGAGAATAATCTTGTGAAAAGTTTTTTATAAATCCACATACATATTCATGAATGAATTTAGGGAGTGTATAATAAGACACATATATTAAATATTTTGAAATATCTGGAGAGAATATATATATATATATATATATATATATATATATATATATATATACATATATATATAACCACACACAGATTTTAAAAATTAGCAATATATATGCCAATCAAATTACACCGTGAAATACATATCATCCACAGATCCAAAAATATTCATTTTACTGGATATGGATTTATGTATAACTTTTTTCAACTAGGAAGCTCACCCATAGTTTGAATTTTCAGTTCAAACAGCGTTTAGGAGGAGTGATCTCTTCTCACACTTTGTATCTGCCAAGTTATGTAACTCACAAGAATGTACGTGTGATACCAGGTAGGATTCTAAATGTGCATATAAAAATACATGTGCTGAATAGAATACAGAGAAAGGGAGACAGGAATTCACATATTTGTTAACTGTAAAAGCACATGGAAAACAATTTCAACAAAAAATTTACTAGATTTATAACTCCTACCCTATATAATGCAAAAGGCAAGTCCAAGTATACAACGTGCCTCCTCTGAACTGCTTGTATTTCTATTCTGTTTCGGTTATTTTTCTCCATCATATTAGGATTAGTATTCAGAATCTAGTAGGGTATGTGTTAGTGTCAGGGATTCAGTATATCAAATGTAAAATAGAAAAATGAAACCAATGTGTATGCAAATATGTGCTAAACAAAATCTTCCCACTCTCATCCAGAACAATTCCTTGACATTTCCTTCCCCCAAAGTAAGACACAATTAGAGGAGTAGAGTAATAAAATCTGTGAATAATATGCTCAGGAGTTTACAACCTTGGAAGTGGTAGAGGAGTTTTCCTAGTATAGGACAGGACAAAAACTCCATATATATGGAGCTCTGCTGGCCTAAATACTTCTTGAGAAACTGCCTCTGAGTTTGGGCACTTGAAATATATGTTTTTGTCAGGAGCTTTAGCTTCTTTCTAGTGAGACCATCAAAGCTGTGTCTGCATCTATGTGACCTGGAGGACATGATTTCTTATTTTCCAATGAACATGAGGCAGCAGTGCTGAATTCTCTCTTTGTAAGTAAACTGTGGCCACTGGGGGCTAAGGGTATTCCCATGTGGACTGGGAAGCGATTTGGTCATCCTCCACTTTTCGTGGTGTTTCTTGCTGCTGCACTGGGACTTTGGCATTTGCTTCATGAAATAAAAGAAGTTCAACTGGGACACAGTTCTGGAGGCAATTCTTTCATGTGTGGTTGGTCAGGGTCTGCAGGAGAATGCACCAACCAGGCTTCTATCCCACATAGCTTGGCCACATGTCTATAGCAACCTGATTCTGAACATTGCCCGGAAACATCTCCATATAACAAGAAGCCTTTACATGGAAGGGTCTGCTGGCTGCACCATGTCAGTCACAAGCCATTTGGAAGCCAATGGCAGATCCACATGGCCCCACCACAAATTTTTTATCACACATCTGCCTACCACTGCTCTAGGCCCACTACTCAGCAGGTTCCAACATACTGGCATCTCTGTTCTACACCATTTTCATGAAACCCACTCAATCAAGGCACTGTCTTGCATATTTACGATCAGCAACAGGACATCCAAAGTTTCTCCAGTGCCACCTGGTCATGGGAATTTCAAAAATTTCATGGTATTTATCTAGGCATTTTTCAAGGATGACGTTGCAGGCACTGTGGGTTTCAGTTCATTCAGGAACCATTAAATGGTGAGGAAGCTCATTTCAATGAATGCTCTGTAGAACTCTCACAGGCAAGGCTTCCCAAAGAGTGGCCAAAATGTCACATGAAGCCAGGCCCATTGAGGTCTACAATGTGACATCCATGGGTGTTGTGACTCTCAACTATGGCTGCCAAGTCTTTCAGAATTAAATCATGTGATATCCTGGCTGAGATACCCAGGGCTCTGTGGAAAGCCAACCTGGGCCTAGATCTCAGTTTCCAAGGGTGATTCTCATGGGTGGACTCCTAAAATCCCAACAAAATTCATGGCAATACTTCTCTGAATTCAGTCTCTAAGGGGAATCACACCAGAGTTCAAGCCCAGGTGGTCCAGGTCATGTCTTCATACTGGACACAAATGACCAAATTTAAAACCAAAACCCTCCCATATGGCCCTCATCTTCTTCCATATAGACACTAATCACAACCTCTGGCGGAAGGTTTCCATGAGTGGCGGAGTCCAAGAGAGTGTCCAAAATAACTCCCTTGCCCCTCATTGGCGTAAATTCAGGGTGGTCTGGACACCCTTCATGTGAAACAGGAGTGATCAAATATGCTAGACGTTAATACTTCTATGCTTCTCCAATTTGTGGAAAACTGAGTGTCAGGTATATATTTTTATGTGATTTGCAGTCATGAGAAATCACAAGCACCTCTGCAGGTCTTTGAAGAACCCATTTGACCCAAAGGATCCCTATTCTCACTTGATGGAGTTCAAGAACTTTAAAGAGGAAGGCGACAGACATCATCCACAAGGACTGCTTTTTGGCCGTTTTGGTTTTGGATGCACACATGGGATCTCTCTTTACATCCACCAGGTGCTGAGAATCTAAGCCACAACCTCACACAGGGCCAAGAGGCTGATTCAGACACATCCCTTTCCAAAGCAATTAAGCAAAGAGCCACAGGTGATGCCCATTCATTTCCATTTGAAAACTGTTTTCATTATGCTTCACAAAGGGGTGGCCTGAGGCAAAGACCTTCCTGACATTCAGGGGAACAGAACAATAGGTTAGGAAATGGCCCAAAGCAGTGTTTCTCCACTGAGACTTTCCTGGTCACACTGATATCTGAATTTTCTGAGATGCTCACCATTCCCTTCAGCTATCCAGTACATGGCCATGTCACAGAGCTTAGAGGCGGTACTTATCTTGGTCACAAAATCATGAGCCTATTCTGGAGAGTGGCCAGAATTCAGGAAGAAAACAGGAACTTAGGAAGATAGCAGGTGTTACCCATCCATAAGGCAAGCCGCATTCCTTTCATACATTGGGCAGAAAGAATTCTGGTAAGCTTTCTACTAGCCTGGACACATCCTTTGATGCATTCTCTTTTCTAATGTCTACAACCATGGAAACAGTGGGATACACAGACTTAAAAACACTCGCCTTGTCAAATCACTTGTTAGAAATCGTCCACTCCAAACCAAACAAACTGCCTTTCCTACCTATTCTCAAAACATGAGACAAAATCACAAACACACACTCACACCCACAAAGTCACCTCCTTTCCCAAAGTAGGTCTCTGACTATCGGGTGTGACCTCTGACTGGTGGGCCGTACTATGTTCCCATCAAATGGCCTGTTCTGTCTCAGATCTGGTTTCCTTGGCCAACTCTGTGAAGTTGTCAGGAGACAGCGGTGAGCCACTTCCTGCTTACTCAGGAAAGGCCACTCTTCAGAGCTTTCCTGGCATTTGGCCATCCTCACATCAGTAGATACCAAGAAAGACTGACTCTGTCCTTGGTAAATCAAAAGAAGGGAGACCACTGGGACTGGGCCTGGGACTAGATTTGTGTGCCTGGATGCCTGGATCCCAAGTTCAGAGAGTTCCATCACCAAGAATGTGAGGTGAGGTCACTTCCTTCAGGAACTGAATGAGGTCAATGCCTTGGCAAGCACATTGCCCTAACATTTGCTTCCAAAGGTCCCATGAAATGGAGGCTGTCCCTAATTTTTTTGACACTTTCACAAGTTAGAATGGTATATCAAATATTGGTAACCAGGAACAGCTCTCCACAGAGGCCTCGTTTTGTCCTTCTTCTCTACATAAAGAAGAGAGAGGCTGATTCAGACACATCCCTTCATGCTGACCAGGTTGTTTGCAATGAAAGATGACTTTTGCTCTCTCAGTTCCTTCATAGGTGCCTACAACTTCTCTAGGGATCATTTGCGCATAGACCTTTGAGTTTCTCAGCAGTTGGAAGATCCCCTACATTCCTGTATTTTAAGACCAACTCTGTCCTTGCTCTTCTCTAAAGTTAGATTGAAGGAACAGTGTATGGTTAGGGTTAATAACAGGTTTGATTTGGAATAGAAATCATTCTGCTGGATGAATAATGGTATTGGGAATCTGCGATATTTTCAAGAATATATAGGTAAAATATAGGAATCTGAAAACAGAAATCTAGGTAAGATTTGAAGCCCAGAAGGGCATTGGGCCCTTGATTGCGGTATTAAGCATAGGACCTTGTAACTTGGATGATTGATTTTCAAAGAGAACTTCCAGTCAAAATGGATAGTCAGGAGTATTAGGAAGATAGTCGGTATGTTTATAAAGGAGAGTGAGTATAGGATTTGGACCAAAAGTTCTTTAGCTATAGGGTTTCGGGTATTGAGTGAATGTAAATGTCAGCACATGTGAAGAATTAAGCACAATGATGAACTGGGGAAAATATGTAGGAATGCAGATATCAATAGAGACTTTAGGAAATCTGGCAAAGTATAGTCGGTAGTGAAATGTTAATAAAATAGATTCTTGTCACTTCCTTTTTTTCTGTATGCTTAATAAAACACTGTTGAAATCTTGAGAAGTGTTTTCTAAACTTTTTCCCAGAATGTGCTGTCCCCAACAGCCAAACTTCAGAATGTACTCCCTCACCCAGTTGCACGCAAACTGCTCACCCGCCCAGGCCCATCAATAAACTTTCCTCCCTGCCCTCTTCAAGGAAAGTATATAAGCTCTGCTTAAGCTGTTCTCAGGGTTCTCTGCTCTATTCAAATGAGCTCTGAGCCCCAGCATGCTGGACCCCCAATAAACCCTTTGTTTTTGCATGAGAGAGTCTCTTAGTGGTCTCTTCCCCCAATGCTCTTCCGATCTTTATATATGGAGGTTCCACCGAAATCCAGCAGCGGTGAACGAGAGACCCCAATGGGCTACTCTCAGGGTAAGTAAGGCGCCTCTTTCTGGTTTCAGGTTTCAGGTTAGGGCTTGGCAAAATGGCTGTCGATGAAGTGTTTGAGCTCTCTTTGATGGTGGCTGGCAGACGTGTCACAGAGCCACAAGCCAAGTCCCTGGGGGAGGCCACAGAGGACTCGGGAATCGAGGAATAATAGTCCCCTTGACTCAGTGATACTTTGTTTCAGATTCGGTATTGCCAGCCCATCGGGTTTTGCCGCCTGCTCAGTCTTGGTCTCAGTGTTGGACGTCCATTGCCTGTCTTTATTGTTTTCTCTTGTCTGTGTCCTGTGTCGTTGGTTTTACTGTTTGTGTATCTTTCATTATGGGACAGATCACTTCAATGCCTCTGTCCCTGACCCTTGATCTATGGACCAAAGTCCGCTTAAGGGCTCAGAATGTTTCTTTTTCAGTAAAACGCTGGACCTGGCAGACTCTGTGTGCCTCAGAATGGCCCACCTTTGGATTCGGATGGCCCCTAGAAGGATCTTTCTACTTAACACTAATTTAAAAAGACAGAGATATTGTCTTAAAGCCAGGGCCACATAGCCATACTGATAAACAGGAATATACCTTAACTTGGCAGGACCTCTGCAAATCTCCTCTTCCGTGGGTGAAGCCTTTCCTTGCTGTGTCCCCGTTCCTACTCCTTCCCCCACGATCTCTCAACCCCTCTGCTCCTCCTCCTCCTCCACCCTCTGTTCTCCCTGAGTCACAAGATTTGACTCTACTGGACTCTCCTCCCCTTCCTTATCTTCTACCCTTGTCCCACAACCCCCAACACCCTCTAAGTGATTCTCCAGCTGCTGACTCAGCCTCTCTGCAATTGGAGGACGCTAAGCCAGCCCAGGGCCCTCCAGATAACTCCCCTGCGTGACACACAGCCCCTCCTCCCCTGGAGGAAGCTGGACTTGCTAAAGGAACTCGCTGGTGGCAAATGATTGAAAACCCTGGAATCCCGTGTTGCTTCCCTCCATCCCTAAGGGCCAATGATTGACGATGGCCATGGGGAAAAAAATGGAAGCCTACCAGTATTGGCCTTCTCCTCTTCAGACCTATATAAATGGAAAAATAACAATCCCCCTTTTACCGAGGACCCAACCTGGCTCTCAGGTCTGGTGAAGTCATTGATGTTTTCACACCAACCTACTTGGGATGACTGCCAACAACTCCTAGGCACTCTCTTCATGACAGAGGAACAAAAGAGAATCCTCCTGGAGGCTAGAAAAAAGTATCCTCGGACCAAATGCGTGACCGACACAACTTCCCAACATATTCAAAGCCGGCTTTCTCTTGAAACGACCCAACTGGGACCCCAACACCTTTGAAGGTAGGGAGCATCTGTCCACTTATCGCCGGGCTCTAATAGTGGGTATCTTAGTGGCCGCTAGGTGACCAACTAATTTGGCCAAGGTAAGAGAGATTATTTAAGGGCCTGATGAATCTCCCTGTATGTTCCTAGAGATAATTATGTAGGCATATAAGAGACATACTCCTTTCGATCCTCAGGCAGAGGATCAAAAGGCATCTGTCACAATGGCCTTTATTGGGAAAGCTGCCCTGGATATTAAAAGAAAGTTACAATGCTTAGATGGATTACAAGATATGACTTTGAGGGATTTAGTCAGAGAACCCGAGAAGGTATACTTTAAGAGAGAAACTGAGGAAGAGAAGGGAGCTGAGTGAGGATAAAAGAAACAAAAGACATACTAAGGCATTGACTAAGGTCCTGGTCACAACAACAAATAGGCCAGAAACTAAGAAACAGAGAGACAGGAAGGGATACCTGGGCACACACTAGAGGCCACCCCTGGCCTCAGATCAATGTGCCTACTCTAAAGAAAAAGGACACTGGGCCAAAGAGTGCCCTAGAAAGAGACAGCCATGCCAGCCAGATATTCTGACTCTGGAGGAATACTAAGAAAGTCCGGGCTCAGATCCTCTCCCTGACCTCAAGGTAACTTTTGAAATGGAGGGGAACACAATAAACTTTGAAGTAGATACAGGGGCAATATACTCAGCCCATAAGGCCCATTGGGCCCTCTACCGAATAAAAGGTCTCTAATTCAAGAGTCTAACAGAAGTAAATATCGGGCTTTGACAACTAAGAGGACCATGGACCAGGGAAAAGGAAAAATCCATCACTCCTTCCTAGTAATCCCAGAATGCCTGGCCCCATTGATGGGCAGAGTTCTGCTCACCAAGCTCTGGGCCAAAATAACTTTTAACCCTGAAGGCCCCCCAAGTGGAATTTTTTAATCCTTCAGTAACTACTCCTATAATCATGGCTCTAACTATGTCAGTAGCAAATGTTCATCAACTCACTCACCTTTGTTCAAAGAAACTGCATTCATTCGTGAAGGATCAAGAACACAGTTTTCCACTAACCTACTCACAGCAAAAGGAAATAACTGAATGGGTAACAAAAGCCTGTCAGGTCCATTAATTGGTTAAAGCTTACACTTCCAAGCTTCCTGCAGGAAAGCACCTATGAGGAACCAGAAGAGGACAATTCTGGGAAGTGGACTTTACTGAAATTAAGCCAGTAAGGTATGGACTTAAATAACTCCTAGTCTTTGAACATACATTTTCAGGATGTATTGAAGCCTTCCCCACACACACAAAAAAAAGAAATAAAAAAGAAGAAAAAAGAAACATCGCAAATGGTTGTAAAGAAGATCCTGGAAGATATTTATTCTCCCCTTGACGACCAGTAGTCTTAACCCTCATCAGCCCCTTAAGCTGCGATGGCTGATCACAAATCCTACTGGACACGAAGTATGGCCTATCTCGAATACAGCCCCCTTAAGAACCTGGTGGCCATC
The DNA here is from genome assembly GCF_048772815.1 of Callospermophilus lateralis. Classification (NCBI taxonomy): domain Eukaryota; kingdom Metazoa; phylum Chordata; class Mammalia; order Rodentia; family Sciuridae; genus Callospermophilus; species Callospermophilus lateralis. The sequence continues at coordinate 295,313 of NW_027512984.1, read as the reverse complement.
TCTCCACCCAGTCATTTGTCAGCTGGCTATAGGTCTTTCCTATTGGGATATCCCTGATTAACAGGATCCCACTAAAATTCCATTAAATCCCTTCCGTACCATAGATAATGGAAACAAACATTATAGATGTAGGGACACGTGAGCCAGATGCAGGTTGGCTAGCCTAGATTACTATGTTTGCCCGGCAGACTATCAAAGCCACAAACAGTCACGGCTGTGGTGGGGGAGAGCAGACTTCTATTGTAAGTCATGGGGATGTGAGCATACAGGGACTGTCAGATGGAACCCAAACTCCTCATCAAATTCTGTACACAGCATTGGCCATATTACAAATTAGATAACCAAAACCGATGGCCCCCAGAGGGGTCTCTAGATCCTCAAATTCTGTGTGACCTTTTTAACTTCTGCAAGTGCTCAAAAGGGTGAAAGGAGATTCCGCTATGTGGAGGCCTTCTCTCTCCTTTGCTCACATCCTGAACTATGCTTCTCCAATAGATGCTCACCCTCAGCCTTGTGCTCTAGACTCTCTGCTGTCACTCCCACCTCAGCAACTTGATTTCTCCCCTCCAATATCTAGATCAAAAACCCAAATCTCGACTGGTTCTCAGACCATTGCTCCCTTGCTGAGGTTGCAGGTACTGAGGTACCACTCCATTCACTCACTCCTCTCCTCTCCTGTCAGTGCCCGCACCGGGTCCAACCCAGTCCTCTTACCACCTAAGGCAAAGCTCAAACCCGCTGAGAAGAATCCTCAGACCCTAATACAAGATGTAATGAAAATGGCCTTTAATGTTGCTTTGTCATCACTAAAAACAGGTTACTAAGAATTTAAAGTCCCTCACAGGCTTTTTGGAATCTCACTCCCGTCTCCCCCTCTGTTCTATCTGTTCTACTGCTCAAGTTTTTGTTGCTATTAAGATCCCAAAGCCCTCTCCCAATATTCTTTTACATCTCTCCTTCCTCATTCTCAGATCCACAGAGCTGCTCTTATTTCTGCCTTCCAAATTGTCCCCCTCTGTACCAGGCCCACAGAAAAGTCTTAACTGACCTTCTCCAGAAGTCTTCACCATGGCTGATTTAGGACTTTCAGCAAAAGAGTCCCTATAAAAGAGTTCACTGTAGATAAACTTCCTATTTTTGTTTTGCCCTGGTCTCCTTGGCAACTGGCTAAAAAAATAAGCACTCCTGATCTAGACACACCCTTACTAGTTTTTCACAAAATATTTGAAAAAAAGTCCTGTGGCCTTGAGCTGGGGCTTCACAGAGATGGCTACATTTCTAAGATAAAGAAGTTACAAACTGGGCTGTATGGAAACAGCTGGAAGGGGGAAAAAAAGAAAGGGAAGACACCCACACCCAGGTGTCCTTGAAAAGTTAACTTGCCCAAACTGAGGAAAAAAGAGAAACAAAAACTGCTTTTTGTGAACTTCTGCAGACTGTGAACTTCTGAGCCCCTTCCCTTACGTGTTGGGTACAAAATTCTGAAACTACGTAACTTGGGTTTCAGGGGATTAATTGATTACAACAGAAGCAATGCCCTCTGAATCTGGTTGAAACCAAAAAAGACTGTTTCCGTGTCTTTGGTGCTATCTTAGGTGCCTTGCCTTGTCCGTCCCTACAACAGTATAATTCTATATACTTAAACATTGTTTATGTTTTCATGAAATGGTCAACAGATGTGATTAATTGTGAAATGGTGCAGATGTTTCCCAGAGTGCTCTATCATGACGCAGGTTCATCTGAAGATCAAAGAGGGGGACATACAACCCGGTTCCGCTGGGAACATATGTCCCTCACCTTAGCCATTCTATTACGAATAGGAGTTGCTGCAGGGTTGGGCACAAGAACCACTGCTCTGGTCCATGGGACACAACAAGTGACCCAATTAGAAGAAGCAATAGATCAAAACTTAAAGGTTTTAGAAACCTCCATCACAGCTTTGCAGGAATCTTTAACCTCTCTCTCTGAAGTTGTTTTACAGAAAAGGCGAGGGTTGGACCTCCTTTTCATGACAGAAGGGGGCCTTTGTGCTTCATTGAGGGAAGAATGTTGTTTTTATGTCGACAATACTGGAGTTGTAAAAAAATCTATGAGTAAATTAAAAAGATGCCTTGAAGAGCAACAACGAGAGAGAGAGGCACAAAAACGGTAGTTTGAGTCTTTTTTTACACAGTCCCCCTGGTTAATTACGTTTTTATCAACCCTGGCTGGTCCAATAATAATCCTCATAGTATTACTAACTATAAAACCCTGTTTCCTCAATCATGTAATTTCTTTTCTCCAAGCTCAAATTGGACAAATTAAAATTATGGTAATACCCCACTAGCAGACATAGAATGTGACACCCCACAATGATCACTTTTATGATTAAAAGTAGCCAGAAAAAGAAGTGGGGAATGAAAGGTTAATAAAATATGTACTTGTCACTTCCTGTTTTTCTGTACGCTTAACAAAACACTGTTGAAATCTTGAGAACTCTTTGCTAATCTTGTTGCCAGAATGTGCTGTCCCCAATTGCCAAACTGCAGAATCTACTCCCTCACCCGGTTGAATAGAAACCTGAACTGTACTTGGATCATTGAATGTAGAAGAGAACATCCATTCAAAAAGTTATAGTCAGTTGGATTAGAAAGATAGTCGGTAAGTTTAGGAAGAAAAGTGAGTATAGGATTTGGAACAAAAGTTCTTTAGCAATAGGGTTTTGGTTAGAGAGTCAATGTAAATGTCAACACAAGTGAAGAGTCAGTCACAATGATGCACCGGGCAAAATATGTAGGAAAGCAGATATCAATAGAGACATTAGGAAATCAGGAAAAGAATAAAGTGAGTGATGGGATTAGATATTTTCAACAGGGTTGAGGATGAATATGTGAGCTTAGGATAAAACAAATATGAAGTCAACAATAGGATTGACATTTGATAGCATTAGCGTAGCCCAAGACAGTGTCCAAAATAAGCTCTGTTGCCCCTCATTTGCCTAAATTCCCAGTGGCCTGTACACCCTTCCTGTGTACCAGGAGTGATCAAATAGGCCTGCCCTTAATACTCCTCTGCTTCTCCAATTTGAGTCCTACTGAGTGTCGGGTACAGATTCTTTATGTGAATTGGAAGAATGAGAAAACTCAAGCACCTATTGGATAGCCTCTGAATAGATTTGAAGAACTCATTTGACCCAAAAGATCCCTATTCTCACTTGATGGAATTCAGGAACCTTACAGAGGAAGGCAAAATACTTCATCAACAATGACTGCTCTTTTTGCCATTTTGGATTTTATGCACCCATGGGATCTTTCTTTAGATCCATCAGGTGCTGAGAATCTAAGTCAAAGAATCACACTGGGCCAAGAGGCTGATTCACACACATCTCTTTCCAAATCAATTAAGGAAAGAGCCAAAGGTAAAGCATATTCATTTCCATTTGAAAAATCTTTCCTTCAGGATTCACAAAGGGTTGGCCTGAGACAAAGACCTTCCTGACTCTCAGGGCAACAGAACAATAGGTAAGCAAATGGCCCAAAGCAGGGATTCTCCACTGAGACTTTACTGGTCACACTGATATCTGAGTATTCTGAGATGCTCGACATTCCATTCATCTATCCAGTACATGGCCATGTCACAGAGCTTGGAGGTAGTACATATCTTGGACACAAAACCATGAGCCTATTCTGGAGATTGGCCATAATTCAGGAAGAAAACAGCAACTTAGGAAGGTAGCAGGTATCGCCCATCAATAAGGCAAGCCACAGTCAATTCATAAATTGTGCTGGATGAATGCTGGGAAGCTTTCTATGAGACAGGACACATCCATTGATGCATTCTCTTTTCTAATGTCTACAAGCACGGACACAGTGGGATACACAGACATAGAAACACTTGCATTGTCAAACGACTTACTAGAAACAGTTCACTCCAAACCAAACAAACTGCCTTTTCTACCTATTCTCAGAACATGAGACAAAACCACAAACCCACACCCGCAATGGCACCTCCTTCCCCCAAATAGGTCTGTGACTCTCCGGAGTGTGCTCTGACTGATGTGTCATACTATGATGCTCCAAAATGGCCTGACCTGTCTCAGATCTGATCTTCTTGGCCAACAATGTGAAGTTGTTAGAAGCCAGGAGTGAGCCACTATCTGCTTTCTCAGGAAGAGCCCCTCTTCCGAGCTTTCCTGGCATTTGGCCATCCTCACATCAGTAGGTATCAAGAAATACTGACTCTGTCCTTTGTAAATCCAAAAAAGTGAGACCACTGGGACTGGGACTGGGACTGGCTCTGGGTGCCTGGCTTTCTGTATACCAAGTTCAGAGAGTTCCATCACCAAGGAAGTGAGATGAGATCACTTCCTTCAGGAACTGAATGAGATCACTGCCTTGGCAACCACTTTGTCATAACAATTGCTCCCAACGGTCCCATGAGATGAGGGCTGCCCCTACTTCCTGTGACACTTTCACAAGTTAAAATGGTATATCACCCGTAGGCAAAAGGGAACAGCTCTCCACACAGGCCGGGTTTGGTACATCTTCTCTACATTAAGAAGAGATAGGCTCATTCTGACGCAACCCTTAATCCTGACCAGGTTGTTTGCCATGGAAGATGATTTTTGCTCTCTCAGGTCTTACATAGCTGCCTACATCTTCTCCAGAGATCATTTCTGCATGGAGCTTTGAGGTTCTCAACAGATGGAAGATCCACTGCATTCCTGTATTGTAAGACCAACACTGTCCCTGCTCTTCAGTAAACATAGATGTGAATTGGAGTCATGAGAAAACCCACGAACCTATGGGATAGCCTCTGCAGGGCTTTAAAGAATTCACTTGACCCAAATGATCCCTATTCTCACTTAATGGAGGTCAGGAACCTTACAGACGAAGGCGAGAGACTCTATCCACCATGACAGTTCTTTTGTCCATTTTGGTTTTGGATGCACACATGGGATTTTTCTTTAGACCCATCATGTGCTGTGAATCTAAGCCACAGCCTCACATAGGGCCAAGAGGCTGATTCAGACACATCCATTTCCAAAGCAATTAACCGAAGAGGCACAGGTAATGACCATTCAATTCCATTTGAAAACTATTTTCTTCAGGCTTCACAAAGTGTGGCCTAAGGCAAAGACCTTCCTGACATTCAGGGCAACAGAATAGGTAAGCAAAAGGCCCAAAGCAGGGTTTCTCCACTGAGACTTTCTTGGGCATACTGATATCTGAGTTTTCTGAGATACTCACCATTCCCATCAGCTATCCAGTACATGGCCATGTCACAGAGATGGAGGTGGTACATATCTTGGACACAAAATCATGAGCGTATTCTGGAGAGTGTCCAGAATTCAGGAAGAAAACAGGAATTTAGAAAGATGGCAGGAATTGCCCATCCATACGGCAAGCTGCAGTCCATTCATAAATTGCACAGGATGAATGCTTTGAAGCTTTCTCGTAGACAGGGCACATCCATTGATGCATTCTCTTTTCTACTGTCTACAATCACGGACACAGTATGATATATAGACACAGAAACACTCACGTTGTCAAAGGACTTACTAGAAACAGTTCACTCCAAAACAAACAAACCAGCTTTCCTAACTATTCTCAGAACATGAGACAAAACCACAAACTCACACTCACACCCAAAATGGTACCTCTTTCCCCAAAGTAGGTCTGTGTCTATCCGGAGTGTCCTCTGACTTGTGGGCCATACTATGTTCCCCAAAAATGGCGTGTCCTGTCTTCAATCTGGTCTCTTTAGCCAACTCTGTGAAGTTGTCAGGAGCCCGTGGTGAGAAACTACCTGCTTTCTCTGGAAAGGCCAGTCTTCATAGTTTCCAGGCATTTGACTGTCCTCACATCAGTAGGTACCAAGATAGAGTGACTCTGTCTTGTTAAATCCAAACAAGTGAGCCCACTGGGACATGGAGTGGGTTTGACTCTGTGTGCCTGGTTTCCTGGATCCCAAGATCACAGACTTTCATCACCAATAATGTAAGGTGAGGTCACTTCCTTCAAGAACTGAATGAAGTCACTGCCTTGGAAACCACTTTGTTTTAACAGTTGCTTCCGAGGTTCTCAAAAGATGGAGTCTGCCTCTACTTGCTGTGACTCATTCATAAGTTAGAATGGTATATCAACCATAGGCACCGGGGAACAGCTCTCCACACAGCCATGGTTTGGTCCATCTTCTCTACATTAGGAAGAGAGAGGCTAATTCAGACACATCCCTTCAACCTGACCAGGTTGTTTGCCATGGAAGATGACTTTTGCTCTCTCAAATCCTTCATACCTGCCTACACCTTCTCCAGGGATTATTTCTGCAGGGACTTTTGAGGTTCTCAGCTGGGGGATGATACCCTACCTTCCTGGATTTTAAGACCAACTCTGTCCCTGCTCTTCTGTAAAGTGAGATTGAGGGAACAGTGTATGGTTAGTGTTAATAGCATGTTCGATTTGGGTTAGGAGTCATTCTGCTGGATGAATTATGGTATTGGGAACCTGTGATATTTATAACAATATAAATGTGAAATATATGTATGAGAACAGAGATCTAGGAAAGATTTGAAGCCCAGAAAGGCATTGGGCCCTTGATTGGTATACTTAGATTGAATCATGTTCTGCACCGAGGTCTCAGATAAATCGATATACAATGGCATAGGACCCTATACCTCGGATGATTGAAAGTAGAAGAGAACATCCAGTCAAAAGGGATAGTCTATAGGATTAGGAAGATAGTAAGTAGGTTTAGGAAGAAGAGTGAGTCTCGGAGTTGGACCAAAAGTTCTTTAGCAATTGGTTTTCAGTTAGAGGGTGAATGTAAATGTCAGCACATGTGAAGAGACAGTCACAATGATGAACTGGGAAAAATATGTAGGAAAGCAGATATCAATAGGGGCATTAGGAAATCAGGAAACATATAAAGTGAGTGATAGGATTAGATATTTTCAAAAGGCTTGAGGTTAAATATATAATCTTAGGAAGAAACAAATATGTAGTAACCAATAGGATTGACATTTGAGAGCAGTAGGCACCCTGGACATAGATGCTTTTAGTAATCCATGGTCACTTCCCATTTAGGCTTTGGTACAATCATATGTGTGACCTTTGCATTTTGTGTACAGAATACTACTGTGGTAAAATGTATATGTAGATCAGGTGACATGAGTATTTCTTGCACTATAAAGGGGAGTAATATTCTGGAAACTTATAAATTAGTACTGGGGATAAAAATAGGTGTACCTTGTGTTGATGATTATTGAGATGATGCATGAATAGACCATATTGTGAATAAAGTATGTAACTGGATCCAACATTAAATAATGGTTTGAGTTTGCATCTGAAAATATATTGGAAATCTTATATTGATATATATACCATCATTCCAACGAGTTATATATGCAATGGTATTATTAGGGTTATGGTTTATCGTGAAGAGTGAGTTTTGCTTCAAAAATGATTATGGAATCGAAAATAATGTGTTTAGAAAGAAGTCTAGTGAAAAGACCAGTAAAGAAACATGGAGGAATACATGTGTTCTGAAGTAGTAAGTAATTGAAAGTGAACCAAATGCCAAAAAAATTTGTGAAGTTGTGGATGAAAAAATACATCCTATGATGTCCATAAACTGAAGAAATAGTAATGTACCAGTGTTGAGTAAAAATGAACTTCAAATTACACCTCATGTCCCATAGCAATCTACTTGCATTAATGTTAAACTGGGTCAGTTACTGTAGAAATATTAGGATTTTTAAGCACCATCCACTGAACTTAGTTTTCAGTAGTAGGAAACCAAAATATATTTCAGGTGTATGAATATTACTGAGAATAATCTTGTGAAAATTTGAATTTAAATGAACATAAATGAATATGAATGAATTTAGGGAGTGTATAATAAGACACATATTTTTTATATTTTTTTAAAATCTGGAGAATATACACACACACACACACACGCACACACACACACACACACGAACACACACACACACGCACACACACACACATTAATATTTAGCAATATATATGCCAATCGATATTCATCATGAAATATAATTCATTCACAAATCCAAAAATATTCATTTTACTGAACATGGATTTATGTATAGTGTTTTTCACTAGGAAGCTCACCCATAGGTGGAATTTTCAGTTCCATCATTATTTAGGGAAAGTTATCTCTTCTCACAATTTTTATATTCCAAAGCCAGTGTTCTTTCAAGAATGTACGTGTGATACCAGGTAGGATATTGTATATGCATAAAAAAATTACATGTGCTGAATAGGATACAGAGAAAGGGAGACAGGAATTTACATATGTGATAACTTTAAAAAATCATGGAGAAATATTAAAATGAAAAGTTTACTAAATTTAAAACACATACTCTTGATAAAGAGGAAGACAAATACAAATATACACCATGCTTCCTATGAAAGGACTGTACTTCTATTCAGTTAGGTTTTTTTTTCTCCATGATATTAGGATTAGTAGTCAGAGTCTAGTAGGGTATGGGTTAGTGTCAGGGATTCAGTATTTCAAATGGAAAATAGGAAAATGAATCTAATGTGTATGCAAACATGTGATACACAAAAATCATCCCTCTCTTATCCAGAACAATGCCTTGACATAACCATCGCTAAAAGTAAGACACAATTAGAGGAGAGGAGTTAGAAAACCTGTGAATACATATGTGGAATAAAAAATGCTCAGGAGTTCACAACACTGGAGGTGGTAAAAGAGTTTACAAAAGTATGGAAGAGGGTAAACACTCCAGAAACATGGAGCTGTGCTGACCTAAAGACTTATTGAGAAACTTCCTCTGAGGTTAGGCACAAGAAATATATGTATGGCAATATGTAAATCAATGGTTCTGCAACTGATGTGATTCTGCAATCTGTATATGGAATAAAAATGGGAGCTCATATCCCACTTGAATCAAAGTGTGAAATATGATATATCAAGAAGTATGTAATGTTTTGAACAACCTACAATGAAAATTAATTAAAAAAAGAAAAAGAAATATATGTAATTGTCAGGAGATTTAGCTTCGTTTATAGTGACACCAAAAATCTGGGTCTGCATCTATGTAACCTGGAGGACATGGTGGTTTATTTTGTAATGAACATGAGGCAGCAGGTCTGAATTCTCCCTTTGTAGGTAAACTGTTGCCACTGGGAGCTAAGTGTCTTCCCGTGTGGTCTGTGAAGCCATTTGGTCATCCTCCACTTTTCAGGGTGTTTCTTACTGCTGCACTGGGAATTTGGTATTTGCTTCACGAAATACAATATGTTCAACTGGGGCACAATGCTGGAGGGAGTTCTGTCATGTGTGGTTGGTCAGGGTCGGAAAGAGAATGTACGAACCAGGCTTCTATCCCACATAGCTTTCCCCTTGACTATAGCAACCTGATTCTGAACATTGCCCTGAAACCTCTACATATAACAAGATGCCTTTACATATAAAGGTCTGCTGCCTGCACCATGTCAGTCGCAAGTTTGGAAGCCAATGGAAGATCCAGGTGGTCCTACCAAAAATATTTATTTACACACCTACAGTCCACTGCTCTACACCCACTACCCAGCAGGCTCCAACTTACTGGCATTTCTGTTCTACACCATTTTCACGAAACTCAGTCAATCAAGGCACTGTTTGCTATACTCATGATCAGCAGCAGGATATCTAAAGGTTATCCAGTGCCACCTGGTCATGGGGATTTCAAAAATTTCATGGTATTAATCTAGTCATTTTTCAAGGATAAAGTTGGAGGCACTGTGGGTTTCATTTAATTCAGGAACCATTAAATGGTGAGGAAGCTCATTTCAATGAAAGCTCTGGAGAACACTCACAGGCAAGCCAAAAGAGTGGCCAAAAGGACACATGAATCCAGGCCCATTGAGGTATACAATGTGAGGTCCATGTGTGTTTGGACTCTCAACTATGGCTACCAAGTCTTTAAGAATTAAATCATGTGATATCCTGGCTCAGAATCCCTGAGCTCTGTGGAAAGCCATCCTGGGCCTAGATCTCAGTTTCCAAAACCGATTCTCATGCGTGGTCTCCTAAAATCCCAACACTATTCATGGCAATACTTCTCTGAGGTCAGTTCCAGAACTCAGTCTCTAAGGGGAATCACACCAGAGTTCAAGCCCTGGTGGACCCAGTCATCTCTTCCAACTACCACACAAATTACCACAATTAAAACAAGAACCCTCCCATATGGCCCTCATCTTCTTTCATATAGACACTCATCATAATCTGGCTGGAGGTTTCCATGAGGGGCACAGACCAAGACAGTGTCCCAAATAAGCTCCTTTGCCCCTCATTTGCCTAAAGTCAAGGTGGCCTGGACACCCATCTGGTGAACCAAAAGTGATCAAATAGGCCTGCCATTAATACTGCTCCAATTTGAGGACTACTGTCTGTGGGGTTTAGATTCTTTATGTGAATTTTAGTCATGAGAAAACCCAAGCACAATGGGCTAGCCTCTGCAGGTTTTGTAGAACTCTTTTGACCCAAAGGATCCCATTCTCACTTGATGGAGGTCAGGAACCTTACAGAGGAAGTCGAGAGACTTCATCCCAATAATTGTTCTTTTGGCGAATTTTCTTTTGGATGCACACATGGTAACTTTCTTTAGATCCATCAGGTGCTGAGAATCTAAGCCACAGCCACACACAGGGCCAAGGGCCTGATTCAGACACATCCCTTTCCAAAAAAATTAAGGAAAGTGCCACAGGTATGCCCATTCATTTCCATTTGAAAACTGTTTTCTTCAGGCTTCACAAAGGGGTGGCCTGAGGCAAAGACCTTCCTGACATTCAGGGCAACAGAACAATAGGTAAGCAAAAGGCCGAAAGCAGGGTTTCTCCTCTGAGACTTTTCTGGTCACACTGATATCTGAGTTTTCTGAGATGCTCGCCATCCCCTACAGCTATCCAGTACATGGCCATGTCACAGAGCTTGGAGGTGGTACATATCTTGGACACAAAACCATGGGCCTATTCTTGAGATTGGCCGGAATTCAGGACGAAAATAGAAACTTAGGAAGGTAGCAGGTGTTGCTCATCGATAAGGCAAGCTACAGTCCATTCAAAAACGGGGCAATATGAATGCTGAGAAGCTTTCTACTAGACACGACATATCCATTGATGAATTCTCTTTTCTAATGTCTACAACCACGGAAACAGTGGAATACAGAGACATAGAAACACTCGCCCTGTGAAAAGACTTACTAGAAACAGTCCACTTCAAATGAAACAAACCGACTGTCCTACCTATTCTCAGAAAATGAGACAAAACCACAAACCCACAACCACACCCACAAAGGCACCTCCTTCCCCTAAGTAGGTCTGTGAATATCCAGAGTGTCCTCTGACTTGTGGGCCATAATATGTTCCCCCAAAATGGCCTTTCCTGTCTCAGATCTTGTCTCCTTGGCCAACTCTGTGAACTTCTTAGGAGCCAACGGTGAGCAACTACCTGCTTTCTCATGAAAAACCCTGCATCCGAGCTTTCCTGGCATTTGGCCTTCGTCACATCTGTAGGTACCAAAAAATACTGACCCTGTCCTTGGTAAATCCAAACAAGTGAGACCACTGGGACTGGGACTTGGATTGGCTCTGTGTGCCTGGCTTCCTGGATCCCACGTTCAGAGAGTTCCATCACCAAGAAAGTGAGGTGAGGTCACTTCCTTCCTGAACTGAATGAGGGCACTGTCTTGGCAGCCACTTTGTCCTAACTGTTGCTTCCAAGGGTCCCAAGAGATTGAGGCTTCCCCTACTTCCTGTGACATTTTCACAAGTTAGAATGGTATATCAACCAAAGGCACCCAGGAATAGATCTCCACACAGGCCTGGTTTGGTCCATGATCTCTACATTAAAAAAAATCTGATTCAGACACAACCTTTTATCCTGACCGGGTTGTTTGCCATGGAAGATGACTTTTGGTCTCTCAGGTCCTTTATTGCTTCCTACATCTTCTCCAGGGATCATTTCTGCATGGACCTTTGAGGTTCTCAGCAGGTGGAAGTTTTTCTACATTTCTGTATTGTAATATCAACTCCTTCCCTGCTCTTCTGTAAAGTTAGATTGAGGGAACAGTGTCCGGTTATGGTTAAAAACATGATCGATTTGGGTTAGAAATCATTTTGCTGGATGAATGATCGTATTGAGAACTTGCTATGTGTAGAAGAATATATAGGTGAAATATATGTATGAAAAAAGAAATCTAAGTCTGATTTGAAGCCCAGAAGGGCATTGGGCCCTTGATAGGGATACGTGGTGTTGAATTACGTTCTGCAGAGTTGTCTCAGATAAATCGATATACAATGGCATAGCACCTTGTACGTTGCATGAATTAATGTAGAAGGAACATCAAGTCAAAAAGGCATAGTCGGTAGTGAAAGGTTAATAAAATTAATAAAATAGGTACTTGTCACTTCCTGTTTTTCTGTATGCTTAACAAAACACTTTTGAAATCTTGAGAAATGTTTGCTAATCTTGTTCTAGAATGTACTGTTCCCAACAGCCGAACTGCAGAATGTACTCCCTCACTCGGTGTCATGCAAACCGCCCACTCGCCCTTACCCATCACTAAACTTCCCTCTCTTCCCTCTCCAAGGAAAGTATATAAGCTCTGCTTAAGCTGTTCTCAGAGGTCTCTGCTCTATTTAAATTAGCTCTGAGCTCCAGCATGCTGGACCACAAATAAACCCTTTGCTGTTGCATGAGACAGTCTCTTGATAGTATCTTCCTCTGACACTCGCCTGACCTTTACATATTGAGGTTCCACCGAGTTCCAGCAGTGGCGGAGGAGAGACCCCAACGGGCTCCTCTTGGAGCAAGTAAGGCGCCTCTTTCCGGTTTCAGGTTTCTTGTTAGGGCTTGGCAAAATTGCTGGCGATGAAGAGCCTGGGCTCTCTCCGACGGTGGCTGAGAGACGTGTCACAGAGACAAAGGGCACCTCTCTGGAGGACCCCGCAGAGAACTCGGGAAATCAAGGAACAATAGTCTTCTCGACTCAGTGATATTTTCTTTTAGATTCGTTGTTGCCATACCATTGGGTTTTGCCGGCTACTCATTCCTGGTCTCAGTGTTGGACGTTCATTGCCTGTCTTTATGGTCTTGTCTTATCTGTGTCGTGTGTCCTTGCTTTTACTGTTTGTGGAACTTTTATTATGGAACAGAGCACGTCAATGCCTCTGTCCCTGACCCTTGATCACTGGACCAAAGTCCGCTTAAGGGCTCAGAATCTTTCTTTTTTTAGTAAAACGCTGGACCTGGCAGAATCTCTGTGCCTCAGAATGGCCCATCTTTGGAGTCGTATGGCCCCTAGAAGGATCTTTCTACTTCCCACTAATTTAAAAAGTCAGAGGTATTGTCTTTCAGCCAGCGCCACATAGCCATCCGGATCAACAGCCATATATCTTAACTTGGCAGGACCTCTGCAAATCTCCTCCTCCATGGGTGAAGCCTTTCCTTGCCCCTACCTCTGCTCCTACTCCTTCCCCCATGATCTCTCAAACCCTCTCAACCTCCTCCTCCTCCACCCTCTGTTCTCCCTGAGTCACAGATTTGACTCTACTGGACTCTTCTCCCCCTCCTTATCCCCTGCCCTCGTCCCCTAACACACAACACACTCTAAGTGATTCCGCTGCTGCTGACTAAGCCTCTCTACCATTGGAGGAAGCTAAGCCGGTAATAGGATCTGACAATGGACCGATGTTCATGGCCCAGGTAAGTCAGGGGTTAGCCAGGAACCTGGGGATTAATTGGAAGTTAAATTGTGCTTATAGACCACAGAGTTCAAGACAAGTAGAAAGAATGAATAGAACCATTAAAGAGACCTTAACGAAATTAAGCTTAGAGACCAGCATAGGATTGGACTATGCTCCTGCCTTATGCAATGTTTCATGCAAGAAAAAATCCCTTTGTTTCTTTGAGTAACCTTACCACGTGTGAAATTCTTTATGGTGGCCCTCCTCCAGTAGGGGACCTAAGCCCAACTGTAAGACCTAAAGATCCTTTCCACACCCCCTTGCTTGACAGACTTAAAGATCTTGAAAGAACTCAGTAATACCTGTGAAAACAGCTGGCCACTGCCTACCCAACTGGGAACCAGGGGATTCCACATCCATATCAAGTAAGAGATTTCATCTATGTAAGATGATATCAGGTGTCATCCCTGGTACCCCGCTGAAAAGGACCATACCAGGTGCTATTATAACACCTACAGTGGTAAACATAAACAGAATCACTTCCAGGATCCATGCCTCTCATCTCAAGCCTGCTCCCTGTACAGAATCTTTCTGGAAACTGAAAAAGACTGGTAACAGTTTCAAATTGTGTATTCGCAATGTGAATAAGGTTATATACTCTCCCCTTGGCTACAAGTAGTCCTAACCCTCATCAGCCCATTAAGCAGTGATGGCTGATCACAAATCCTACTGGAAAAGAAGTATGGTCTATCTCGCATACAGCCCCCTTAGGGACCTGGTGGCCATCTCTCCACCCAGACATTTGTTAGCTGGCTATAGGTATTTCCTATTGTGATATCACTGATGAAGAGGATCCCACTAAAATACCATTAAATCCCTTCTGTACCATAGATAATGGAAACAAACATTATGGATGTAGGGACACGCAAGCCAGATGCAGGTTGGCTAGTCTAGATTACTAAGTTTGCCTGGCAGACTATCAAAGCCACAAAGAGTAACGGCTGTGTGGGGGAAAAGCTGACTTTTTCTGTATGTCATGGGAATGTGTGCATACAGGGGCTGCCTGATGGAACCCCAATTCTTCATCAAATTCAGTACACAGCATTGGCCACATTACCAATTAGACAACCAAAAACTATGGCACCCAGAGGGGTCTCTAGATCCTCAAATTTTGCATGACCTTTTTGACTTCTGCAAGTGCTCAAAAGAGTGAAAGGAAATTCCCCTATGTGGAAGCCTATTCCCTCCTTCACTCACATCCTGAACTATGCTTCTTTAATAGATCATTATCCTCAGCCTTCTGCTCCAGACCCTCTGATGTCACTCCCATCTCAGCAACTTGATTTCTCCCCTCCAATAACTAGATCAGAAACCCAAAGCTCCACCAGTTCTCTGACCATAGCCCCCTTGCTGAGGTAGCAGGTACATAGGTACCGCTCCACCGACTCATTCCTCTCATCTCCTGTCAGTGCCCTCACCGGGTCCCACCAGGTCCTCTTACCAGCTAACCCAATGCTCAAACGAGCTGAGGAGAGCCCTGAGACCCTTATCCAAGATGTAATATAATTGGCCTTTAAAGTTGCTTTGTCATCACTGAAAACAGGTTACTAAAATTTAAAGTCCCTCACAGGATTTTGGGATCCTCACTCCCGTCTTTCACTCTGCTCTACCTGATCTACTGCTCAAGTTTGCTGCTAGGAAATTCCCAATACCCTTTCGCATTATTCTTTTACATCTCTCTTTTCCCTCATTCTCAGATCCTCGGAGGTGCTCTCAGCCCCAACTTCCCCGTCTTTCCCCCTCTGTACCAGGTCCACAGAAAAGTCTTAAATGACCTTCTTCAGAAGTCTTCACCATGGCTGAGTTTTGAACTTTCAGCCAAAGAGTCCCAATAAAGACTTTAATGTAGATAAACATTCTCTTTTGTATTGCCCTGTTCTACTTGGCCACTTGCTAAAAATCTCAGTACTTCTAAGCTAGACAACCTCTAACTAGTTTTTCACAAAATATGTGAACAAGTCCTCTGGCCTTCAGCTGGGGCTTCACAGAGATGGCTACATTTCTAAGATAAAGAAATTACCAACCGGGCTCCATGGTAACAGCTGGCAGGGGGAAAATAAGAAAGGGAAGAAAAAGCTCTCCTCCTCCCAGGTGTCCTTGAAAAGTTAACTTGCCCAGAACAGAAGGAAAAACAGAAACAAATACTGCTTTTTTAAACTTCTGAAGACTGTGAACTTCTGAGCCCCATGCCTTATATGTTGGGTACAAATTTCTGAAACTACCTAAACTTGAGTTTCAGGGGATTAATTGATTACAATAGAAGCAATGCCCTCTGAATCCGGTTGCAACCAAATAGGACTGTTTCCCTCTCTTGAGTGCTATCTTAGGTGCCTTGCTTTGTCAGTGCCTACAACAGCATAATTCTATATACTTAAACATCGTTTATGTTTTCATGAAATGATCAAGATATGTGATAATTTGTGTAATGGTGCAGATGTTTCCCAGAGTGCTCTATCATGACGCAGGTTCATTTGAGGATCAAATAGGGGGGGGCATACAACCGGTTCCACTGGGAACATATATCCCTCACTTTAGCCATCCTATTAGGAATAGGAGTTGCTGCACGGGTGGGCAGAGGAACCAGTGGCATTGTCCATGGGACACAAAAGATGACCCAATTAGAAGCAGCAATAGAGCAAAAGTAAGATATTAGAAACCTCCTTCAGGGCTTTGCATGAAACTTTAACCTCTCTCTCTGAAGTTGTTTTACAGAACAGTTGAGGGTTGGACCTCCTCTTCATTAGAGAAGGGGGCCTTTGTGCTGCATTGAGGGAAGAATGTTGTTTTTATGCTGACTATACTGGAGTTGTAATAAAATCTATGAGTAAATTTAAAAGACACCTTGAAGAGCATCAACAAGTGAGAGAGGCCCAAAAAGGGTGGCTTGAGTCTTGGTTCACACAGTCCCCCTGGTTAACTACGTTTTTATCAACCCTGGCCGGTCCAATAATAATCCTCATATTATTGCTAACTATAAAACCCTGTTTGCTCAACCGTGTAATGTCTTTTCTCCAGGCTCAAATTGGACGAGTTAAACTTATGGTAATACCCCACTAGCAGACATTGAATGTGACACCCTCCAATGATCATTTTTATGATTAAAATTAGCCAGAAGAAGAAGTGGGGAATGAAATATTAATAAAATAGGTACTTGTCACATCTTGTTTTTCTGTATGCTTAACAGAACACTGTTGAAATCTTGAGAAATGTTTGCAAATCTTGTTCCCAGAATGTTCTATCCCCAGCTGCCAAATTGCAGAATGTACTCCCTCTCCCAGTTGCATGCAAACCGCCCACTCGCCCTGACCCATCAATACAATTCCCTCCCTTCCCTCTCCAGGGAAAGTATATAAGCTCTACTTCAGCTATTCTCAGGGCTATCTGCTCTATTCAGGTGAGCTCTGAACCCCAGCCTGCTGCACACCCAATAAACCGTTTGATGTTGCATGAGATAGTCTGTTGGTAGTCTCCTCCTCTGAAGCTCGCACCACATTTATTTGGATGATTAAATGTAGAAGAGGACATCCAGTCAAAAAGGGATAGTCTGTAGCATTACGAAGATAGTCAATAAGTTTAGGAAGAAGGGTGAGTATAAGATTTGGAACAAAAGTTTCTTAGCAATAGGATTTCGATTAGAGAGTGAATGTAAATGTCAGCACAGGTGAAGAGTCAGTCACAATGATGAACTGGGGAAAATATGTAGGAAAGCAGATATCAATATAGACATTACAAAATCAGGCAGAGTATAAAGTGAGTGATAGGATTAGACATTTTGAACAGGGTTGAGTTTAAATATATAATCTTAGGAAGAAACAAATATGTAGTCACAAATAGGATTGACATTTGAGAGCACTGGGCAAATTTCAGGTGGATGAATATTTCTGAGAATAATCTTGTGAATAGTTGATTATAAATCCACATACATGAACATGAATGAATTTAGGGAGTGAATATAAGACACATATATTTCATATTTTGAAAAATCTGGAGAGTATATATATATATATATATATATATATATATATATATATATATATATACATATATATACATATACATAAAACACACACACAGACAAAAAAGCAGCAATATATATGTCAATCAAAATTCATTATAAAATATATACCATCCACAGATCTAAAAATATTCATTTTACTGAACATGGATTTATGTATAATGCTGTTCAACTAGCAAGCTCACCCATAGGTTGAATATTCAGTTCCAACAGGGTTTAGTAGGAGTGATCTCTTCTAACAATTTGTATCTGCCAAGTCAGCCACCTCACAAGAATGTACGTGTGGTACCAGATAGGAATCTATATGTGCATATAAGAATACAGAGAAAGGGAGACAGGAATTCACATATTTGTTAACCTTAAAAATACTAGGACAACTATTTCAACAAACAATTGACTAGATTTATAACTCCAACTCTGTATCATGCAAAAGGCAAGTCCATCTATACACCATGCCTACTCTGAACTGCTTGTATTTCTATTCTTTATGGGTTATTTTTCTCCATCATATTAGGATTAGTAGTCAGAGTCTGGTAGGGTATGGGTTAGAGTCAGGTATTCAGTATTTTGAATTGAAAATAGGACACTGAATCCAATGTGTATGCAAATATATGCTACGGAAAAATCTTCCCACTCTCCTCCAGAACAATGCCTTGACATTACCTTCGCCCCAAGTAAGACACAATTAGAGGAGAAGAGTTAGAAAATCTGTGAATACATATCTAGAATGGAAAATGCTCCAGATTTCACATCTTTGGAGGTGGTAGAGGAGTTTCCAAAAGTAAGAGACAGGGTAAACACTCCACAAACATGGAGCTCTGCTGGCCAAAAGACTTTTTGAGAATCTGCCTCTGAGGTTGGACACTTGAAATATATGTTGTTGTCAGGAGCTTTAGCTTTATTTGTAGTGAAACCATCAAAGCTGGATCTGCATCTATGTGACCTGGAGGAAATGGTTACTTATTTTCAAATAAAAATGAGGCAGCATTGATGAATTCTCTTTTTGTAGGTAAACTTTGGCCACTGAGGGCTAAGGGTCTTCCCGTGTGGACTGTGAAACCAATGGTCATCCTCCAATTTTCGTGGTGTTTCTTGCTGCTGCACTGGGAGTTTGGTATTTGCTTCATGAAATACAATGAGTTCAAATGGGACACAGTGCTGAAGGGAGTTCTGTCAGGTGTGGTTGGCTGGGTCTCCAGGAGAATGCACCAACCAGGGTTCTATCTCAAGTAGCTTGCCCCCTTGACAATTACAACATGATACTGAACATTGCTCTGAAACCTCTCCATATAAAAATATGCCTTTACATATATGGGTGTGATGGTTGCACCATGTCAGTCACAGCCATTTGGAAGCCAATGGAAGATCCACATGGCCCCACCACAGATGTTTTATCACACATTTGCATAACACAGCTCTAGGCCCACTACTTACCAGGCCCCAACTTACTGGCATCTCTGTTCTACACCATTTTCATGAAACCCAGTCAATCAAGGCCCTGTCTGGTATACTCATGATCATCAACAGGACATCAAAGGTCCTCCAGTGCCAGCTGGTCATCGGAATTTCTAAAATTTCTTGGTAATTATCTAGCATTTTTTCACAGTTGCATTTGGAGGCAATGTTGGTTTCAATTCATTCAGGAACCATTAAATGATGAGGAAGCTAATTTCAGGGAAATCTCTGGAGCACACTCACAGGCAAGTCTACCCAAAGAGTGGCCAAAAAGTCACATGAAGCCAGGCCCATTGAGGTCTACAAAGCGAGGTCCAAGTGTGTTTTGAATCTCAATTATGCCTGCCAAGTCTTTCAGAATAAAATCATGTAATATCCTGGCTGTGATTCCCAGTGTTCTGTGGAAAGCCACTCTGGGCCTTGATCCCAGGTTCCCAATGGCAACTCTCATTCCTGGCCTCCTAAAATCCCCACACAATTCATGTCAATACTTCTCTGAGGTCAGTTCCAGAACTCAGTCGCTAAGGGGAATCACAGCAGAATTCATGCCCAGGTGGACCCAGTCATCTCTTCCAACTGCCACACAAATGACCACAATTATAACCAAAACACTCCTACATGGCCCTCATCTTCTACCATAAAGATACTCATCATAACATCTGGATGGAGGTTTTCATGAGAGGCACATCCCAAGACAGTGTCCAAAATAAGCTCCCTTGCCCCTCATTTGCCGAATGACAGGGTGGCTTGGACACCCTTCCTGTGAACTAGGAGTGATCAAATAGGCCTGCCCTTAATACTGCTTCGCTTCTCCAATTTGAGCCTCTCTGACTGTGGGGTCTAGATTCTTTTTGTTAATTGGAGTCATGAGAAAAGCCAAGCACCTCTGCAAAGATTTGAAGAACTCATTTCACCCAAAGGATCCCTATTCTGACATGATGGATTTCAGAAACCTAACAAAGGAAGGCAATATGCTTCATGCACATTGATTGAACGTTTTTCCATTTTGGTTTAGATGCACATATGGGATCTTTCTTTACATCCATCAGGTGCTGAGAATCTAAGTCACAGCCTAAAACAGGGCAAAGGGCCTGAATCAGACACATCGTTTTCCAATGAAATTAAGCAAAGAGCCAGAGGTGATGCACATTCATTTCCATTTGAAAACTGTTTTCTTCAGGCTTAACAAAGGGGTTGCATGAGACATAGACCTTTCTGATATTCAGGGCAACAGAACAATAGGTAAGCAAAAGGCCCAAAGCAGGGTATCTCCACTGAGACTTTCCTGGTCACACTGATATCTGAGTTTTCTGAGATGCGGGCCATTCCATTCAGGTATCCAGTACATGGCCATGTCAAAGACCTTGGATTTGGTACGTATCTTGGACACATAACCATGAGCCTATTCTAGAGAGTGGCCAGAATTCAGGAAGAAAACAGGGACTTAGGAAGGTATTAGGTGTTGCCCGTGCAAAAGGCAAGCCACACTCCATTCATAAATTGGGCAGGATGAATGCTGGGAAGCTTTATACTAGACATGACACATCCATTGCTGCATTCTCTTTTCTCATGTCTACTACCACAGGCACAGTGGGATACACAGACATGGAAACACTCACCTCGTCAAACGACTTACCAGAAACAGTTCACTCCAAAACAAACAAACCGCCATTCCTACCTATTTTCAGAACATGAGACAAACCACAAACCCACACCCACTCCCAAAAAGGCACCTCCTTCCGCAAGTAGCTGTGTGACTAACCAGAGTGTCCTCTGACTGGTGGCCATACTCTGTTCTTCTGAAATGGCCTGTCCTCTCTCAGATCTGTTTTCCTTGGCGAACTCTGTAAAGTTGTAAGGAAAAAATGGAGAGCTACTACCTGCTTTCTCAGGAAAGTTCCCTCTTCAGAGCTCTCCAGGCATTTGGTAATCCTCACTTCAGTAGGAACCAAGAATGACTGACTTTATCCTTGCTAAATCCAAACAAGTGAGCCCACTGGGACTGGGACTGAAACTGCCTCTGGGTGCCTGGCTCCTTGGATACAAAGTTCAGAGAGTTCCATCACCAAGGAAATGAGGTATGTCACATTCTTTGGAACTGAATGAGGTCACTGCCTTGGCAAAGGTATATCTTATGATGTGCAAAAACTGAAGAAATAATAATGTACCAGTGTCGAATACAAATGAATGACAAATTACATATCATGTCCCATAGGATTCTACTTGCATTGATGTTAGACTGCGTCAGTTACTGTAGAATAATTAGGATTTGTATGCACCATTCACTGAAGTTAGTTTTCAGTACTAGGAAACAAATATATATTTCAGGTGGATGAATATTTCTGATTATAATCTTGTGAAAAGTGGAGTATAAATCCACATACATGAACATGAATGAATTTAGAGAGTGTATATTAGACACATATATTTCATATTTTGAAAAATTTGCAGAGTATATCTATATCTATATCTACATCTATACACACACACACACACACACACACAAACAACACTCACAGACATTAAAAAGTACCAATATAAATGCCAATTGAAATTCATCAGTAAATATATATCATCCACAAATGCAAAAATATTTATTTTACTGAACATGAGTTAATATATAATGTTGTTCTACTAGGACGCTCTCCTATAGGTTGAATTTTTATTTCCAACAGCATTAAGGAGGAGTGAACACTTCTCACAATTTGTATCTGCCAAGACAGCCACCTCACAAAAATGTACATGTGATACCTGGTAGGATTCTATATATGCATATAAATATACATGTGTGAATAGGCTACAGAAAGGGAAACAAGAATTCACATATTTGTTAAGTTTAAAAACACATGGAGAATATTTCAATTAAAATTTGACTAAATTTATAACTCCTACCTTATATAATGCATATGTCAAGTCCAACTATACAACATGTCTCCTCTGAAATGCTTGTATTGCCATTGTGTTGGGTTAATTTTCTCCATTATATTAGGATGAATAGTCTGAGACTATTAGGTATGGGTTAGTGTCAGGGATAGAGTATTTCAAATGGAAAATTGGAAAATGAATCCAATGTGTATGTAAATATATGCTGCACAAATATCCTCCCGCTCTCATCCAGAACAATGCCTTGACATTACCTTCACCCCAAGTAAGACACAATTAGAGGAGAAGAGTTACAAAATCAGTGAATACATATCTGTAATGGAAAATGCTCAGGAGTTCACAACCTTGGAGGTGGTAGAGGAGTTTCCAAAACTAAGGGACAGGGTAAACACTCCACAAACATGGAGCTCTGCTGGCCTAAAAACTTTTTGAGAAACTGCCTCTGAGCTTCCACACTTGAAATATATGTTGTTTTCAGGAGATTTGGAGTCCTCTGTAGTGAGACCATCAAAGCTGGGTCTGCATCTATGTGACCTGGAGGACATGGTTTCTTATTTTCCAATGAACAAGATGAAGCAGTGCTGAATCCTCTCTTTGTAGGTAAACTGAGGCCACTGGGGACTAAGTGTCTCCCCGTGTGGACTGTGATGCCATTTGGTCCTCCTCCAATTTGTTGTGTTTTTGCTGCTGCACTGTGAGTTTGGAATTTGTTTCATGAAATACTAGGAGCTAAACTGGGACACAGTGCTGGAGGAGGTTCTGTCACGTGTGGTGGTTCAGGGTCTGCAAGAGAATGCACCAACTAGGCTCTTATCTCTCACAGCTTGCCCCATTGCCCCCTTGTCCATATCAACCTGATTCTTAATTTTCCTCTGAAAACTCTCCATATAAAAAGATGCCTTTACATATAAGGGTCTGCTAGCTGCACCTTGTAAGTTACAAGCCATTTGGAATTCAATGGTAGATCCACATGGCCCTACCACGGATGTTTTATCAAACACCTCCCCACCACTGCTCTAGACCCACTACTCAGCAGGCTCCAACTTACTGGCATCTCTGTTCTACACCATTTTCATGAAACTCAGTAAATCAAGGCACTGTCTGGTATACTCATGATGAGCAACAGGACATCCAATATTTCTCCAGTGCCACCTGGTCATAGTAATTTCAAAAATTTCATGGTATTTATCTAGCCATTTTTCAAGCATGAAGTTGGAGGCACTGTGGGTTTCAGTTCATTCAGCAAACATTAAATGGTGAGGAAGCTCATTTCAATGAAATCTCTGGAGCACTCTCACAGGCACGGCTTCCCAAAGAGTGGACAAAAGGTCACATTAGGCCAGGCCCATTGAGGTCTACAATGTGAGGTCCATGTGTGTTTTGACTCTCAACTATGGCTGCCATTTCTTTAAGAATAAAATCATGGGATATCCTTGCTGAGATTCCCAGGCCTCTGTGGAAATCCACCCGGAGCCTAGGTCTCAGTTTCGAAGAGTGACTTTCATGCGTGGCCTCTTAAAATGCCAACAAAATTCATGGCAATGCTTCTCTGAGTTCAGTTCCAAAACCCAGTCTCTAAGGGGAATCACACCAGAGTTCAAGCCCACGTGGACCCAGTCATTTTTTCCAATGCAACACAAATGACCAAAATTAAAACCAAAACACTCCCACATGGCCTTCATCTTATTCCATATAGTCAATCATCTTAACCTCTGGCTGGAGGTTTCCATGAGGGGCGCAGCCCAAGACACTGTCCAAAATCAGCTCGTTTGCCCCTCATTTGCCTAAAGTCAGGGTAGCCTGGACACCGTTTCTGTGAACCAGGAGTGAACAAATAAGCCTGCCGTTAATACTTCTTTGTTTCTCCAATTTGAGGCCTAGTGATTTTAGGTATCGATTCTTTAGGTGATTTAGAGTCATGCAAAACACAAGCACCTCTGCAGGGCTTTGAAGAACTCATTTGACCCAAAGAATCCCTATTGTCATTTGATGGAGTGCAGGAACCTAACAGAAGAAGGCAAGAGACTTCATCCACAATGAATGATATTTTTTTGCCATTTTGGTTTTGGAAGCTCACATGGGATCATTCTTAAGATCCATCAGGTGCTGAGAATCTAAGCCACAGCCACACACAGGTCCAAGAGGCTGATAAAGAGCCACAGGTGAGGCGCATTTATTTCCATTTGTAAACTGTTTTCTTCAGGCTTCACAAAGGGGTGGCCTGAGGCAAAGACCTTCCTGACATTCAGTGCAACACAACAATAAGTAAGCAAAAGGCCCAAAGCAGGGTTTCTGCACTGAGACTTTCCTGGTCACACTGATATCTGAGTTTTCTGAGATGCTCGCCATTCTCTTCAGCTATCCAGTACATGGCCATGTCACAGAGCTTGGAGGTGTTACATATTTTGGACACAAACCCATGAGCCTATTCTGGAGAGTGGCCAGAATTCAGGAAGAAAACAACAACTTAGAAAGATAGCAGGTGTTGCACATTGATAAGACAAGCTGCAGTCCATTCATATATTGGGCAGGATGAATTATGGGAAGATTTATACTAGACAGGACACATCCATTAATGCATTCTCTTTTCTAATGTCTACAACAACGGACACAGTGGGACACACAGAAAGAGAAACACTCGCCATGTCAAATGACTTACTAGAAACTGTCCACTCCAAACCAAACAAACCGCCTTTCCAATCTATTCTCAGATATGAGACAAAACAACAAACCCACACCCACTCCCACAAAGGCACCTCCTTCCCCCAAGTACGTCTGTGACTATCCGGAGTGTCCTCTGACTGGTGGGCCATACTATGTTCCCCCGAAATGGCCTGTCTTCTCTCAGATCTTGTTTCCTTGACCAACTCTGTGAAGATGTCAGGAAAAAGTGGTTAGCCACTACGTGTTTTCTCAGGAAACGTCCTTCTTCAGAGCTCTCCTGGCATTTGGCCATCCTCACATCATTAGGTACCAAGAATACTGACTCTGTCCTTGGTAAATCCAAACAAGTGAGCCCACTGGGACTGGGTCTGGGAGTGCCTCTGGGTGCCTGGCTTCTTGGATACCAAGTTCAGAGAGTTCCATCACCAAGGAAATGAGGTATGTCACATTCTTTGGAACTGAATGAGGTCACTGCCTTGGCAACCACTTTGTCCTAACAGTTGCTTCCAAGGGTAACATAAGATGGAGGTTGCCCCTACTTCCTGTGACACTTTCATAAGGTAGAATATATATCACCATTGGCACCCGGGGACAGCTCTCCACTCAGCCCTGGTTTGGTCCATCTTCTGTACAATAAGAAGAGAGAGAGGCAGATTCAGACACATCCCTTCATCCTGACCAGGTTGTTTGCCATGGAAGATGACTTTTGCTCTCTCAGGTGCTTCATACCTGCCTACAACTTCTCCAGGTACCATTTGTGCATGGACATTTGAGGTTCTCATCAGGTGGAAGGTCCCCAACTTTCCTGTATTGTAAGAACCACTCTGTCTCTGCTCTTCTGTAAAATGATTGAGGGAACAGTGTATACTTGGGGTTAAAAACAGGTTTGATTTGGATTACGAGTGATTTTTTGTGATGAATAATGGTATTGGGAACCTGCAATATTTACAAGAATATAGAGGTGAAATATAAGTAGGAAAACAGAAATCTAGGTATGATTTGAAGCCCAGAAGGGTTTTGCCCTTGATTGGGATACTTAGCTTTGAATGATGTTCTGCAAAGATGCCTCAGATAATTCCATATACAATGGCATAGGACCTTGTACATTGGATGATTGAATTTGGAAGAGAACATCCAGTCAAAAAGGGATATTCAGTAGGATTAGGAAGATAGTCGGTAGGTTTAGGAAGAAGAGTGAGTATAGGATTTGGACCAAAAGTTCTTTAGCAATAGACTTTCGGTTGTTGAGTGAATGTAAATGTCAGCACATATGAAGAGTCAGTCACTATGTTGAACTGGGGAAAATATGTAGAAAAGCAGATATCAATAGAAACATTACGAAATCAGGCAAAGTATAAAGTGAGTGATAGAATTAGACATTTTCAACAGGGTTGAGTTTGAATATATAAATTAGGAAAAAAACAAATATGTAGTCACCAATAGGATTGACAATTGACAGCATTAGGCAACCTGGACATGGATGTTTTTAGAAATCCATGTTCACTTTCCATTTAGGCTTTGGTACAATCATAAGTGTGACCTTTCCATTTTTTGACCAGAATATTACTGTGATAATGAGGTGACATGAGTATTTCTTTCACCATTTCTGGGAGCAATATATTGAAGATGTAAAATGAGAATCGGGGGTACAAAGAGGTGTACCCTGTTTCTAGGAACATAGAGAAAAAGCATGAATAGACCATACTGTGAATAAATAATATAATTTTTTGAACTTTAAATAATGAATTGAACTGATATCTGAAAAATTAAAGGAAATCGTATATTGATATACAATCATTCATTCCAACCAGGTATATATGTAATGGAAATATTTGTGTTTAGGTTTATCATAAAGAGTGTGTGAGTTTTGCTTCAAAATGATTATGGAAATTCAAAATAATGTGTTTGGAAAGAAGTCTCATGAAAAGACCAGTCAAGAATACCCTGACAATACATGTGTTCTGAAGCAAGAAGTGGTTAAAGTTGAAACAAATGCTTATTAATTAGTGAACTTGTGGATGAAATGTATATCCTGTGATGTGCAAAAACTGAAGACACAATAATGTACCAGTGTCGAATACAAATGAATGACAAATTACATATCATGTCCCATAGGAGTCTACTTGCATTGATGTTAGACTGGGTCAGTTACTGTAGAATAATTAGGATTTGTATGCACCATTCACTGAAGTTAGTTTTCAGTACTAGGAAACAAATATGTATTTCAGGTGGATGAATATTTCTGATTATAATCTTGTGAAAAGTGGATTATAAATCCACATACATGAACATGAATGAATTTAGAGAGTGTATATTAGACACATATATTTCATATTTTGAAAAATTTGCAGAGTATATCTATATCTATATCTGTATATACACACACACACACACAACACTCACAGACATTAAAAAGTACCAATATAAATGCCAATCGAAATTCATCAGTAAATATGTATCATCCACAAATGCAAAAATATTTATTTTACTGAACATGAGTTAATGTATAATGTTGTTCTACTAGGACGCTCTCCTATAGGTTGAATTTTCATTTCCAACAGCATTTAGGAGGAGTGAACTCTTCTCACAATTTGTATCTGCCAAGACAGCCACCTCACAAAAATGTACGTGTGATACCTGGTAGGATTCTATATATGCATATAAATATACATGTGTGAATAGGCTACAGAAAAGGGAAATAAGAATTCACATATTTGTTAAGCTTAAAAACACATGGAGAATATTTCAAATAAATTTGACTAGATTTATAACTCCTACCTTATATAATGCAAATGTCAAGTCCAACTATACAACATGTCTCCTCTGAAGTACTTGTATTTCTAATGTGTTGGGTTAATTTTCTCCATTATATTAGGATGAATAGTCTGAGTCTACTAGGTATGGGTTAGTGTCAGGGATTCAGTACTTCGAATGGAAATTTGGAAAATGAATCCAATGTGTATGTAAAAATATGCTGCACAAATATCCTCCCGCTCTCATCCAGAACAATGCCTTGACATTACCTTCACCCCAAGTAAGACACAATTAGAGGAGAAGAGTTACAAAATCAGTGAATACATATCTGGAATGGAAAATGCTCAGGAGTTCACAACCTTGGAGGTGGTAGAGGAGTTTCCAAAACTAAGGGACAGGGTAAACACTCCACAAACATGGAGCTCTGCTGGCCTAAAAACTTTTTGAGAAACTGCCTCTGAGCTTCCACACTTGAAATATATGTAGTTTTCTGGAGATTTGGCTTCCTCTGTAGTGAGACCATCAAAGCTGGGTCTGCATCTATGTGACCTGGAGGACATGGTTTCTTATTGTCCAATGAACAAGATGAAGCAGTGCTGAATCCTCTCTTTGTAGGTAAACTGAGGCCACTGGGGACTAAGTGTCTCCCCGTGTGGACTGTGAAGCCATTTGGTCCTCTTCCACTTTTTGTGGTGTTTTTGCTGCTGCACTGTGAGTTTCACGAAATACTAGGAGCTAAAGTGGGACACAGTGCTGGAGGGAGTTCTGTCACGTGTGGTGGGTCAGGGTCTGCAAAAGAATGCACCAACTAGGCTCCTATCTCTCACAGCTTGCCCCATTGCCCCCTTGTCCATATCAACCTGATTCTTAATTTTCCTCTGAAAACTCTCCATATAACAAGATGCCTTTACATATAAGGGTCTGTTGGCTGCACCATGTCAGTTACAAGCCATTTGGAATCCAATGGTAGATCCACATGGCCCTACCACGGATGTTTTATCAAACACCTCCCCACCACTGCTCTAGACCCACTACTCAGCAGGCTCCAAATTTCTGGCATCTCTGTTCTACACCATTTTCATGAAACTCAGTAAATCAAGGCACTGTCTGGTATACTCATGATCAGCAACAGGACATCCAATGTTTCTCCAGTGCCACCTGGTCATAGGAATTTCAAAAATTTCATGGTATTTATCTAGCCATTTTTCAAGCATGAAGTTGGAGGCACTGTGGGTTTCAGTTCATTCAGCAAACATTAAATGGTGAGGAAGCTCATTTCAATGAAATCTCTGGAGCACTCTCACAGGCACGGCTTCCCAAAGAGTGGACAAAAGGTCACATTAGGCCAGGCCCATTGAGGTCTACAATGTGAGGTCCATGTGTGTTTTGACTCTCAACTATGGCTGCCATTTCTTTAAGAATAAAATCATGTGATATCCTTGCTGAGATTCCCAGGCCTCTGTGGAAATCCACCCGGGGCCTAGGTCTCAGTTTCCAAGAGCGACTTTCATGCATGGCCTCTTAAAATCCCAACAAAATTCATGGCAATGCTTCTCTGAGTTCAGTTCCAAAACCCAGTCTCTAAGGGGAATCACACCAGAGTTCAAGCTCACGTGGACCCAGTCATTTTTTCCAATGCAACACAAATGACCAAAATTAAAACCAAAACACTCCCACATGGCCTTCATCTTATTCCACATAGTCAATCATCTTAACCTCTGGCTGGAGGTTTCCATGAGGGGCGCAGCCCAAGACAGTGTCCAAAATCAGCTCGTTTGCCCCTCATTTGCCTAAAGTCAGGGTAGCCTGGACACCGTTTCTCTGAAACAGGAGCGAACAAATAAGCCTGCCGTTAATACTTCTTTGTTTCTCCAATTTGAGGCCTACTGATTTTAGGTATCGATTCTTTAGGTGATTTAGAGTCATGCGAAAACACAAGCACCTCTGCAGGGCTTTGAAGAACTCATTTGACCCAAAGAATCCCTATTGTCATTTGATGGAGTGCAGGAACCTAACAGAGGAAGGCAAGAGACTTCATCCACAATGAATGATATTTTTTGCCATTTTGGTTTTGGAAGCTCACATGGGATCATTCTTAAGATCCATCAGGTGCTGAGAATCTAAGTCACAGCCACACACAGGTCCAAGAGGCTGATAAAGAGCCACAGGTGAGGCCCATTCATTTCCATTTGAAAACTGTTTTCTTCAGGCTTCACAAAGGGGTGGCCTGAGGCAAAGACCTTCCTGACATTCAGTGCAACACAACAATAAGTAAGCAAAAGGCCCAAAGCAGGGTTTCTGCACTGACACTTTCCTGGTCACACTGATATCTGAGTTTTATGAGATGCTCGCCATTCTCTTCAGCTATCCAGTACATGGCCATGTCACAGAGCTTGGAGGTGGTACATATTTTGTACACAAATCCATGAGCCTATTCTGGAGAGTGGCCAGAATTCAGGAAGAAAACAACAACTTAGAAAGATAGCAGGTGTTGCACATTGATAAGACAAGCTGCAGTCCATTCATATATTGGGCAGGATGAATTATGGGAAGATTTATACTAGACAGGACACATCCATTAATGCATTCTCTTTTCTAATGTCTACAACAACGGACACAGTGGGATACACAGAAAGAGAAACACTCGCCATGTCAAATGACTTACTAGAAACTGTCCACTCCAAACCAAACAAACCGCCTTTTCTATCTATTCTCAGAACATGAGACAAAACAACAAACCCACACCCACTCCCACAAAGGCACCTCCTTCCCCCAAGTACGTCTGTGACTATCCGGAGTGTCCTCTGACTGGTGGGCCATACTATGTTCCCCCGAAATGGCCTGTCTTCTCTCAGATCTTGATTCCTTGACCAACTCTGTGAAGATGTCAGGAAAAAGTGGTTAGCCACTACCTGTTTTCTCAGGAAAGGTCCATCTTCAGAGCTCTCCTGGCATTTGGCCATCCTCACATCATTAGGTACCAAGAAAACTGACTCTGTCCTTGGTAAATCCAAACAAGTGAGCCCACTGGGACTGGGACTGGGACTGCCTCTGGGTGTCTGGCTTCTTGGATACCAAGTTCAGAGAGTTCCATCACCAAGGAAATGAGGTATTTCACATTCTTTGGAACTGAATGAGGTCACTGCCTTGGCAACCACTTTGTCCTAACAGTTGCTTCCAAGGGTAACATAAGATGGAGGTTGCCAGAACTTCCTGTGACACTTTCATAAGGTAGAATGTATATCACCATTGGCACCCGGGAACAGCTCTCCACTCAGCCCTGGTTTGGTCCATCTTCTGTACAATAAGAAGAGAGAGAGGCAGATTCAGACACATCCCTTCATCCTGACCAGGTTGTTTGCCATGGAAGATGACTTTTGCTCTCTCAGGTGCTTCATACCTGCCTACAACTTCTCCAGGTACCATTTGTGCATGGACATTTGAGGTTCTCATCAGGTGGAAGGTCCCCAACTTTCCTGTATTGTAAGAACCACTCTGTCTCTGCTCTTCTGTAAAATGATTGAGGGAACAGTGTATACTTGGGGTTAAAAACAGGTTTGATTTGGATTACGAGTGATTCTGTGTGATGAATAATGGTATTGGGAACCTGCAATATTTACAAGAATATAGAGGTGAAATATAAGTAGGAAAACAGAAATCTAGGTATGATTTGAAGCCCAGAAGGGTTTTGCCCTTGATTGGGATACTTAGCTTTGAATGATGTTCTGCAAAGATGCCTCAGATAATTCCATATACAATGGCATAGGACCTTGTACATTGGATGATTGAATTTAGAAGAGAACATCCAGTCAAAAAGGGATATTCAGTAGGATTAGGAAGATAGTCGGTAGGTTTAGGAAGAAGAGTGAGTATAGGATTTGGACCAAAAGTTCTTTAGCAATAGACTTTCGGTTGTTGAGTGAATGTAAATGTCAGCACATATGAAGAGTCAGTCACTATGTTGAACTGGGGAAAATATGTAGAAAAGCAGATATCAATAGAAACATTACGAAATCAGGCAAAGTATAAAGTGAGTGATAGAATTAGACATTTTCAACAGGGTTGAGTTTGAATATATAAATTAGGAAAAAAACAAATATGTAGTCACCAATAGGATTGACAATTGACAGCATTAGGCAACCTGGACATGGATGTTTTTAGAAATCCATGTTCACTTTCCATTTAGGCTTTGGTACAATCATAAGTGTGACCTTTCCATTTTTTGTCCAGAATATTACTGTGATAATGAGGTGACATGAGTATTTCTTTCACCATTTCTGGGAGCAATATATTGAAGATGTAAAATGAGAATCGGGGGTACAAAGAGGTGTACCCTGTTTCTAGGAACATAGAGAAAAAGCATGAATAGACCATACTGTGAATAAATAATATAACTTTTTTGAACTTTAAATAATGAATTGAACTGATATCTGAAAAATTAAAGGAAATCGTATATTGATATACAATCATTCATTCCAACCACGTATATATGGAATGGAAATATTTGTGTTTTGGTTTATCATGAAGAGTGTGTGAGTTTTGCTTCAAAATGATTATGGAAATTCAAAATAATGTGTTTGGAAAGAAGTCTCATGAAAAGACCAGTCAAGAAACCCTGACAATACATGTGTTCTGAAGCAAGAAGTGGTGAAAGTTGAAACAAATGCTTATTAATTTGTGAACTTGTGGATGAAATGTATATCCTGTGATGTGCAAAAACTGAAGAAACAATAATGTACCAGTGTCGAATACAAATGAATGACAAATTACATATCATGTCCCATAGGAGTCTACTTGCATTGATGTTAGACTGGGTCAGTTACTGTAGAATAATTAGGATTTGTATGCACCATTCACTGAAGTTAGTTTTCAGTACTAGGAAACAAATATGTATTTCAGGTGGATGAATATTTCTGATTATAATCTTGTGAAAAGTGGATTATAAATCCACATACATGAACATGAATGAATTTAGAGAGTGTATATTAGACACATATATTTCATATTTTGAAAAATTTGGAGAGTATATCTATATCTATATCTATACCTATATACACACACACACACACACATACACACACACACACACACAACTCACAGACATTAAAAATTACCAATATAAATGCCAATCGAAATTCATCAGTAAATATGTATCATCCACAAATGCAAAAATATTTATTTTACTGAACATGAGTTAATGTATAATGTTGTTCTACTAGGACGCTCTCCTATAAGTTGAATTTTCATTTCCAACAGCATTTAGGAGGAGTGAACTCTTCTCACAATTTGTATCTGCCAAGACAGCCACCTCACAAAAATGTACGTGTGATACCTGGTCGGATTCTATATATGCATATAAATATACAAGTGTGAATAGACTACAGAAAAAGGAAACAAGAATTCACATATTTGTTAAGTTTAAAACACATGGAGAATATTTCAAATAAATTTGACTAGATTTATAACTCTTATCTTATATAATGCAAATGTCAAGTCCAACTATACAACATGTCTCCACTGAAGTACTTGTATTTCTAATGTGTTGGGTTAATTTTCTCCATTATATTAGGATGAATAGTCTGAGTCTACTAGGTATGGGTTAGTGTCAGGGATTCAGTATTTCGAATGGAAAATTGGAAAATGAATCCAATGTGTATGTAAATATATGCTGCACAAATATCCTCCCGCTCTCATCCAGAACAATGCCTTGACATTACCTTCACCCCAAGTAAGACACAATTAGAGGAGAAGAGTTACAAAATCAGTGAATACATATCTGGAATGGAAAATGCTCAGGAGTTCACAACCTTGGAGGTGGTAGAGGAGTTTCCAAAACTAAGGGACAGGGTAAACACTCCACAAACATGGAGCTCTGCTGGCCTAAAAACTTTTTGAGAAACTGCCTCTGAGCTTACACACTTGAAATATATGTAGTTTTCTGGAGATTTGGCTTCCTCTGTAGTGAGACCATCAAAGCTGGGTCTGCATCTATGTGACCTGGAGGACATGGTTTCTTATTTTCCAATGAACAAGATGAAGCAGTGCTGAATCCTCTCTTTGTAGGTAAACTGAGGCCACTGGGGACTAAGTGTCTCCCCGTGTGGACTGTGAAGCCATTTGGTCCTCTTCCACTTTTTGTGGTGTTTTTGCTGCTGCACTGTGAGTTTGGTATTTGTTTCACGAAATACTAGGAGCTAAACTGGGACACAGTGCTGGAGGGAGTTCTGTCACGTGTGGTGGGTCAGGGTCTGCAAGAGAATCCACCAACTAGGCTCCAATCTCTCACACCTTGCCCCATTGCCCCCTTGTCCATATCAACCTGATTCTTAATTTTCCTCTGAAAACTCTCCATATAACAAGATGCCTTTACATATAAGGGTCTGTTGGCTGCACCATGTCAGTTACAAGCCATTTGGAATCCAATGGTAGATCCACATGGCCCTACCACGGATGTTTTATCAAACACCTCCCCACCACTACTCTAGACCCACTACTCAGCAGGCTCCAAATTTCTGGCATCTCTGTTCTACACCATTTTCATGAAACTCAGTAAATCAAGGCACTGTCTGGTATACTCATGATCAGCAACAGGACATCCAATGTTTCTCCAGTGCCACCTGGTCATAGGAATTTCAAAAATTTCATGGTATTTATCTAGCCATTTTTCAAGCATGAAGTTGGAGGCACTGTGGGTTTCAGTTCATTCAGCAAACATTAAATGGTGAGGAAGCTCATTTCAATGAAATCTCTGGAGAACACTCACAGGCACGGCTTCCCAAAGAGTGGACAAAAGGTCACATTAGGCCAGGCCCATTGAGGTCTACAATGTGAGGTCCATGTGTGTTTTGACTCTCAACTATGGCTGCCATTTCTTTAAGAATAAAATCATGTGATATCCTTGCTGAGATTCCCAGGCCTCTGTGGAAATCCACCCGGGGCCTAGGTCTCAGTTTCCAAGAGCTACTTTCATGCTTCGCCTCTTAAAATCCCAACAAAATTCATGGCAATGCTTCTCTGAGTTCAGTTCCAAAACCCAGTCTCTAAGGGGAATCACACCAGAGTTCAAGCTCACGTGGACCCAGTCATTTTTTCCAATGCAACACAAATGACCAAAATTAAAACCAAAACACTCCCACATGGCCTTCATCTTATTACATATAGTCAATCATCTTAACCTCTGGCTGGAGGTTTCCATGAGGGGCGCAGCCCAAGACAGTGTCCAAAATCAGCTCGTTTGCCCCTCATTTGCCTAAAGTCAGGGTAGCCTGGACACCGTTTCTCTGAAACAGGAGCGAACAAATAAGCCTGCCGTTAATACTTCTTTGTTTCTCCAATTTGAGGCCTACTGATTTTAGGTATCGATTCTTTAGGTGATTTAGAGTCATGCGAAAACACAAGCACCTCTGCAGGGCTTTGAAGAACTCATTTGACCCAAAGAATCCCTATTGTCATTTGATGGAGTGCAGGAACCTAACAGAGGAAGGCAAGAGACTTCATCCACAATGAATGATATTTTTTGCCATTTTGGTTTTGGAAGCTCACGTGGGATCATTCTTAAGATCCATCAGGTGCTGAGAATCTAAGTCACAGCCACACACAGGTCCAAGAGGCTGATAAAGAGCCACAGGTGAGGCCCATTCATTTCCATTTGAAAACTGTTTTCTTCAGGCTTCACAAAGGGGTGGCCTGAGGCAAAGACCTTCCTGACATTCAGTGCAACACAACAATAAGTAAGCAAAAGGCGCAAAGCAGGGTTTCTGCACTGACACTTTCCTGGTCACACTGATATCTGAGTTTTTTGAGATGCTCGCCATTCTCTTCAGCTATCCAGTACATGGCCATGTCACAGAGCTTGGAGGTGGTACATATTTTGTTCACAAATCCATGAGCCTATTCTGGAGAGTGGCCAGAATTCAGGAAGAAAACAACAACTTAGAAAGATAGCAGGTGTTGCACATTGATAAGACAAGCTGCAGTCCATTCATATATTGGGCAGGATGAATTATGGGAAGATTTATACTAGACAGGACACATCCATTAATGCATTCTCTTTTCTAATGTCTACAACAACGGACACAGTGGGATACACAGAAAGAGAAACACTCGCCATGTCAAATGACTTACTAGAAACTGTCCACTCCAAACCAAACAAACCGCCTTTTCTATCTATTCTCAGAACATGAGACAAAACAACAAACCCACACCCACTCCCACAAAGGCACCTCCTTCCCCCAAGTACGTCTGTGACTATCCGGAGTGTCCTCTGACTGGTGGGCCATACTATGTTCCCCCGAAATGGCCTGTCTTCTCTCAGATCTTGATTCCTTGACCAACTCTGTGAAGATGTCAGGAAAAAGTGGTTAGCCACTACCTGTTTTCTCAGGAAAGGTCCATCTTCAGAGCTCTCCTGGCATTTGGCCATCCTCACATCATTAGGTACCAAGAAAAATGACTCTGTCCTTGGTAAATCCAAACAATTGAGCCCACTGGGACTGGGACTGGGACTGCCTCTGGGTGTCTGGCTTCTTGGATACCAAGTTCAGAGAGTTCCATCACCAAGGAAATGAGGTATTTCACATCCTTTGGAACTGAATGAGGTCACTGCCTTGGCAACCACTTTGTCCTAACAGTTGCTTCCAAGGGTAACATAAGATGGAGGTTGCCAGAACTTGCTGTGACACTTTCATAAGGTAGAATGTATATCACCATTGGCACCCGGGAACAGCTCTCCACTCAGCCCTGGTTTGGTCCATCTTCTGTACAATAAGAAGAGAGAGAGGCAGATTCAGACACATCCCTTCATCCTGACCAGGTTGTTTGCCATGGAAGATGACTTTTGCTCTCTCAGGTGCTTCATACCTGCCTACAACTTCTCCAGGTACCATTTGTGCATGGACATTTGAGGTTCTCATCAGGTGGAAGGTCCCCAACTTTCCTGTATTGTAAGAACCACTCTGTCTCTGCTCTTCTGTAAAATGATTGAGGGAACAGTGTATACTTGGGGTTAAAAACAGGTTTGATTTGGATTACGAGTGATTCTGTGTGATGAATAATGGTATTGGGAACCTGCAATATTTACAAGAATATAGAGGTGAAATATAAGTAGGAAAACAGAAATCTAGGTATGATTTGAAGCCCAGAAGGGTTTTGCCCTTGATTGGGATACTTAGCTTTGAATGATGTTCTGCAAAGGTGCCTCAGATAATTCCATATACAATGGCATAGGACCTTGTACATTGGATGATTGAATTTAGAAGAGAACATCCAGTCAAAAAGGGATATTCAGTAGGATTAGGAAGATAGTTGGTAGGTTTAGGAAGAAGAGTGAGTATAGGATTTGGACCAAAATTTCTTTAGCAATAGACTTTCGGTTGTTGAGTGAATGTAAATGTCAGCACATATGAAGAGTCAGTCACTATGTTGAACTGGGGAAAATATGTAGAAAAGCAGATATCAATAGAAACATTACGAAATCAGGCAAAGTATAAAGTGAGTGATAGAATTAGACATTTTCAACAGGGTTGAGTTTGAATATATAAATTAGGAAAAAAACAAATATGTAGTCACCAATAGGATTGACAATTGACAGCATTAGGCAACCTGGACATGGATGTTTTTAGAAATCCATGTTCACTTTCCATTTAGGCTTTGGTACAATCATAAGTGTGACCTTTCCATTTTTTGTCCAGAATATTACTGTGATAATGAGGTGACATGAGTATTTCTTTCACCATTTCTGGGAGCAATATATTGAAGATGTAAAATGAGAATCGGGGGTACAAAGAGGTGTACCCTGTTTCTAGGAACATAGAGAAAAAGCATGAATAGACCATACTGTGAATAAATAATATAACTTTTTTGAACTTTAAATAATGAATTGAACTGATATCTGAAAAATTAAAGGAAATCGTATATTGATATACAATCATTCATTCCAACCACGTATATATGGAATGGAAATATTTGTGTTTTGGTTTATCATGAAGAGTGTGTGAGTTTTGCTTCAAAATGATTATGGAAATTCAAAATAATGTGTTTGGAAAGAAGTCTCATGAAAATACCAGTCAAGAAACCCTGACAATACATGTGTTCTGAAGCAAGAAGTGGTGAAAGTTGAAACAAATGCATATTAATTTGTGAACTTGTGGATGAAATGTATATCCTGTGATGTGCAAAAACTGAAGAAACAATAATGTACCAGTGTCGAATACAAATGAATGACAAATTACATATCATGTCCCATAGGAGTCTACTTGCATTGATGTTAGACTGGGTCAGTTACTGTAGAATAATTAGGATTTGTATGCACCATTCACTGAAGTTAGTTTTCAGTACTAGGAAACAAATATGTATTTCAGGTGGATGAATATTTCTGATTATAATCTTGTGAAAAGTGGATTATAAATCCACATACATGAACATGAATGAATTTAGAGAGTGTATATTAGACACATATATTTCATATTTTGAAAAATTTGGAGAGTGTATCTATATCTATATCTATACCTACACACACACACACACGCACACACACACACACACACACACACAACTCACAGACATTAAAAATTACCAATATAAATGCCAATCGAAATTCATCAGTAAATATGTATCATCCACAAATGCAAAAATATTTATTTTACTGAACATGAGTTAATGTATAATGTTGTTCTACAAGGACGCTCTCCTATAGGTTGAATTTTCATTTCAACAGCATTTAGGAGGAGTGAACTCTTCTCACAATTTGTATCTGCCAAGACAGCCACCTCACAAAAATGTACGTGTGATACCTGGTAGGATTCTATATATGCATATAAATATACATGTGTGAATAGACTACAGAAAAAGGAAACAAAAATTCACATATTTGTTAAGTTTAAAACACATGGAGAATATTTCAAATAAATTTGACTAGATTTATAACTCCTACCTTATATAATGCAAATGTCAAGTCCAACTATACAACATGTCTCCACTGAAGTACTTGTATTTCTAATGTGTTGGGTTAATTTTCTCCATTATATTAGGATGAATAGTCTGAGTCTACTAGGTATGGGTTAGTGTCAGGGATTCAGTATTTCGAATGGAAAATTGGAAAATGAATCCAATGTGTATGTAAAAATATGCTGCACAAATATCCTCCCGCTCTCATCCAGAACAATGCCTTGACATTACCTTCACCCCAAGTAAGACACAATTAGAGGAGAAGAGTTACAAAATCAGTGAATACATATCTGGAATGGAAAATGCTCAGGAGTTCACAACCTTGGAGGTGGTAGAGGAGTTTCCAAAACTAAGGGACAGGGTAAACCCTCCACAAACATGGAGCTCTGCTGGCCTAAAAACTTTTTGAGAAACTGCCTCTGAGCTTCCACACTTGAAATATATGTTGTTTTCAGGAGATTTGGCTTCCTCTGTAGTGAGAACATCAAAGCTGGGTCTGCATCTATGTGACCTGGAGGACATGGTTTCTTATTTTCCAATGAACAAGATGAAGCAGTGCTGAATCCTCTCTTTGTAGGTAAACTGAGGCCACTGGAGACTAAG
The DNA here is from genome assembly GCF_048772815.1 of Callospermophilus lateralis. Lineage (NCBI taxonomy): Eukaryota > Metazoa > Chordata > Mammalia > Rodentia > Sciuridae > Callospermophilus > Callospermophilus lateralis. The sequence goes on along the minus strand of NW_027512984.1, from coordinate 256,238 downwards.
TGTCTCCCCGTGTGGACTGTGAAGCCATTTGGTCCTCTTCCACTTTTTGTGGTGTTTTTGCTGCTGCACTGTGAGTTTGGTATTTGTTTCACGAAATACTAGGAGCTAAACTGGGACACAGTGCTGGAGGGAGTTCTGTCACGTGTGGTGGGTCAGGGTCTGCAAGAGAATGCACCAACTAGGCTCCTATCTCTCACAGCTTGCCCCATTGCCCCCTTGTCCATATCAACCTGATTCTTAATTTTCCTCTGAAAACTCTCCATATAACAAGATGCCTTTACATATAAGGGTCTGTTGGCTGCACCATGTCAGTTACAAGCCATTTGGAATCCAATGGTAGATCCACATGGCCCTACCACGGATGTTTTATCAAACACCTCCCCACCACTGCTCTAGACCCACTACTCAGCAGGCTCCAAATTTCTGGCATCTCTGTTCTACACCATTTTCATGAAACTCAGTAAATCAAGGCACTGTCTGGTATACTCATGATCAGCAACAGGACATCCAATGTTTCTCCAGTGCCACCTGGTCACAGGAATTTCAAAAATTTCATGGTATTTATCTAGCCATTTTTCAAGCATGAAGTTGGAGGCACTGTGGGTTTCAGTTCATTCAGCAAACATTAAATGGTGAGGAAGCTCATTTCAATGAAATCTCTGGAGAACTCTCACAGGCACGGCTTCCCAAAGAGTGGACAAAAGGTCACATTAGGCCAGGCCCATTGAGGTCTACAATGTGAGGTCCATGTGTGTTTTGACTCTCAACTATGGCTGCCATTTCTTTAAGAATAAAATCATGTGATATCCTTGCTGAGATTCCCAGGCCTCTGTGGAAATCCACCCGGGGCCTAGGTCTCAGTTTCCAAGAGCGACTTTCATGCGTGGCCTCTTAAAATCCCAACAAAATTCATGGCAATGCTTCTCTGAGTTCAGTTCCAAAACCCAGTCTCTAAGGGGAATCACACCAGAGTTCAAGCCCACGTGGACCCAGTCATTTTTTCCAATGCCACACAAATGACCAAAATTAAAACCAAAACACTCCCACATGGCCCTCATCTTATTTCATATAGTCAATCATCTTAACCTCTGGCTGGAGGTTTCCATGAGGGGCGCAGCCCAAGACAGTGTCCAAAATCAGCTCGTTTGCCCCTCATTTGTCTAAAGTCAGGGTAGCCTGGACACCGTTTCTGTGAACCAGGAGTGAACAAATAAGCCTGCCGTTAATACTTCTGTGTTTCTCCAATTTGAGGCCTACTGATTTTAGGTATCGATTCTTTAGGTGATTTAGAGTCATGCGAAAACACAAGTACCTCTGCAGGGCTTTGAAGAACTCATTTGACCCAAAGAGTCCCTATTGTCATTTGATGGAGTGCAGGAACCTAACAGAGGAAGGCAAGAGACTTCATCCACAATGAAAGAAATTTTTTGCCATTTTGGTTTTGGAAGCTCACATGGGATCATTCTTAAGATCCATCAGGTGCTGAGAATCTAAGTCACAGCCACACACAGGCCCAAGAGGCTGATAAAGACACATCCCTTTCCAAAGCAATTAAGCAAAGAGCCACAGGTGAGGCCCATTCATTTCCATTTGAAAACTGTTTTCATCAGGCTTCACAAAGGGGTGGCCTGAGGCAAAGACCTTCCTGACATTCAGTGCAACACAACAATAAGTAAGCAAAAGGCCCAAAGCAGGGTTTCTGCACTGAGACTTTCCTGGTCACACTGATATCTGAGTTTTCTGAGATGCTCGCCATTCTCTTCAGCTATCCAGTACATGGCCATCTCACAGAGCTTGGGGTGGTACATATTTTGGACACAAATCCATGAGCCTATTCTGGAGAGTGGCCAGAATTCAGGAAGAAAACTACAACTTAGAAAGATAGCAGGTGTTGCACATCGATTAGACAAGCTGCAGTCCATTCATATATTGGGCATGGGAAGATTTATACTAGACAGGACACATCCATTAATGCATTCTCTTTTCTAATGTCTACAATAACGGACACAGTGGGATACACAGAAACAGAAACACTCGCCGTGTCAAATGACTTACTAGAAACTGTCCACTCCAAACCAAACAAACCGCCTTTTCTATCTATTCTCAGAACATGAGACAAAACAACAAACCCACACCCACTCCCACAAAGGCACCTCCTTCCCCCAAGTACGTCTGTGACTATCCGGAGTGTCCTCTGACTGGTGGGCCATACTATGTTCCCCCGAAATGGCCTGTCTTCTCTCAGATCTTGTTTCCTTGACCAACTCTGTGAAGATGTCAGGAAAAAGTGGTTAGCCACTACCTGTTTTCTCAGGAAAGGTCCATCTTCAGAGCTCTCCTGGCATTTGGCCATCCTCACATCATTAGGTACCAAGAAAACTGACTCTGTCCTTGGTAAATCCAAACAAGTGAGCCCACTGGGACTGGGATTGGGACTGCCTCTGGGTGCCTGGCTTCTTGGATACCAAGTTCAGAGAGTTCCATCACCAAGGAAATGAGGTATGTCACATTCTTTGGAACTGAATGAGGTCACTGCCTTGGCAACCACATTGTCCTAACAGTTGCTTCCAAGGGTAACATAAGATGGAGGTTGCCCCTACTTCCTGTGACACTTTCATAAGGTAGAATGTATATCACCATTGGCACCCGGGAACAGCTCTCCACTCAGCCCTGGTTTGGTCCATCTTCTGTACAATAAGAAGAAAGAGAGGCAGATTCAGACACATCCCTTCATCCTGACCAGGTTGTTTGCCATGGAAGATGACTTTTGCTCTCTCAGGTGCTTCATACCTGCCTACAACTTCTCCAGGTATAATTTGTGCATGGACATTTGAGGTTCTCATCAGGTGGAAGGTCCCCAACTTTCCTGTATTGTAAGAACCACTCTGTCCCTGCTCTTCTGTAAAATGATTGAGGGAACAGTGTATACTTGGGGTTAAAAACAGGTTTGATTTGGGTTACGAGTGATTCTGTGTGATGAATAATGGTATTGGGAACCTGCAATATTTACAAGAATATAGAGGTGAAATATAAGTAGGAAAACAGAAATCTAGGTATGATTTGAAGCTCAGAAGGGTTTTGCCCTTGATTGGGATACTTAGCTTTGAATGATGTTCTGCAAAGATGCCTCAGATAATTCCATATACAATGGCATAGGACCTTGTACATTGGATGATTGAATTTAGAAGAGAACATCCAGTCAAAAAGGGATATTCAGTAGGATTAGGAAGATAGTCGGTAGGTTTAGGAAGAAGAGTGAGTATAGGATTTGGACCAAAAGTTCTTTAGCAATAGACTTTCGGTTGTTGAGTGAATGTAAATGTCAGCACATATGAAGAGTCAGTCACTATGTTGAACTGGGGAAAATATGTAGAAAAGCAGATATCAATAGAAACATTACGAAATCAGGCAAAGTATAAAGTGAGTGATAGAATTAGACATTTTCAACAGGGTTGAGTTTGAATATATAAATTAGGAAAAAAACAAATATGTAGTCACCAATAGGATTGACAATTGACAGCATTAGGCAACCTGGACATGGATGTTTTTAGAAATCCATGTTCACTTTCCATTTAGGCTTTGGTACAATCATAAGTGTGACCTTTCCATTTTTTGTCCAGAATATTACTGTGATAATGAGGTGACATGAGTATTTCTTTCACCATTTCTGGGAGCAATATATTGAAGATGTAAAATGAGAATCGGGGGTACAAAGAGGTGTACCCTGTTTCTAGGAACATAGAGAAAAACATGAATAGACCATACTGTGAATAAATAATATAACTTTTTTGAACTTTAAATAATGAATTGAACTGATATGTGAAAAATTAAAGGAAATCGTATATTGATATACAATCATTCTTTCCAACCAGGTATATATGTAATGGAAATATTTGTGTTTAGGTTTATCATAAAGAGTGTGTGAGTTTTGCTTCAAAATGATTATGGAAATTCAAAATAATGTGTTTGGAAAGAAGTCTCATGAAAAGACCAGTCAAGAATACCCTGACAATACATGTGTTCTGAAGCAAGAAGTGGTTAAAGTTGAAACAAATGCTTATTAATTTGTGAACTTGTGGATGAAATGTATATCCTGTGATGTGCAAAAACTGAAGAAACAATAATGTACCAGTGTCGAATACAAATGAATGACAAATTACATATCATGTCCCATAGGAGTCTACTTGCATTGATGTTAGACTGGGTCAGTTACTGTAGAATAATTAGGATTTGTATGCACCATTCACTGAAGTTAGTTTTCAGTACTAGGAAACAAATATGTATTTCAGGTGGATGAAGGTTTCTGATTATAATCTTGTGAAAAGTGGATTATAAATCCACATACATGAACATGAATGAATTTAGAGAGTGTATATTAGACACATATATTTCATATTTTGAAAAATTTGCAGAGTATATCTATATCTATATCTGCATATACACACACACACACACAACACTCACAGACTTTAAAAAGTACCAATATAAATGCCAATCGAAATTCATCAGTAAATATGTATCATCCACAAATGCAAAAATATTTATTTTACTGAACATGAGTTAATGTATAATGTTGTTCTACTAGGACGCTCTCCTATAGGTTGAATTTTCATTTCCAACAGCATTTAGGAGGAGTGAACTCTTCTCACAATTTGTATCTGCCAAGACAGCCACCTCACAAAAATGTACGTGTGATACCTGGTAGGATTCTATATATGCATATAAATATACATGTGTGAATAGACTACAGAAAAAGGAAACAAGAATTCACATATTTGTTAAGTTTAAAACACATGGAGAATATTTCAAATAAATTTGACTAGATTTATAACTCCTACCTTATATAATGCAAATGTCAAGTCCAACTATACAACATGTCTCCACTGAAGTACTTGTATTTCTAATGTGTTGGGTTAATTTTCTCCATTATATTAGGATGAATAGTCTGAGTCTACTAGGTATGGGTTAGTGTCAGGGATTCAGTATTTCGAATGGAAAATTGGAAAATGAATCCAATGTGTATGTAAATATATGCTGCACAAATATCCTCCCGCTCTCATCCAGAACAATGCCTTGACATTACCTTCACCCCAAGTAAGACACAATTAGAGGAGAAGAGTTACAAAATCAGTGAATACATATCTGGAATGGAAAATGCTCAGGAGTTCACAACCTTGGAGGTGGTAGAGGAGTTTCCAAAACTAAGGGACAGGGTAAACCCTCCACAAACATGGAGCTCTGCTGGCCTAAAAACTTTTTGAGAAACTGCCTCTGAGCTTCCACACTTGAAATATATGTTGTTTTCAGGAGATTTGGCTTCCTCTGTAGTGAGAACATCAAAGCTGGGTCTGCATCTATGTGACCTGGAGGACATGGTTTCTTATTTTCCAATGAACAAGATGAAGCAGTGCTGAATCCTCTCTTTGTAGGTAAACTGAGGCCACTGGAGACTAAGTGTCTCCCCGTGTGGACTGTGAAGCCATTTGGTCCTCTTCCACTTTTTGTGGTGTTTTTGCTGCTGCACTGTGAGTTTGGTATTTGTTTCACGAAATACTAGGAGCTAAACTGGGACACAGTGCTGGAGGGAGTTCTGTCACGTGTGGTGGGTCAGGGTCTGCAAGAGAATGCACCAACTAGGCTCCTATCTCTCACAGCTTGCCCCATTGCCCCCTTGTCCATATCAACCTGATTCTTAATTTTCCTCTGAAAACTCTCCATATAACAAGATGCCTTTACATATAAGGGTCTGTTGGCTGCACCATGTCAGTTACAAGCCATTTGGAATCCAATGGTAGATCCACATGGCCCTACCACGGATGTTTTATCAAACACCTCCCCACCACTGCTCTAGACCCACTACTCAGCAGGCTCCAAATTTCTGGCATCTCTGTTCTACACCATTTTCATGAAACTCAGTAAATCAAGGCACTGTCTGGTATACTCATGATCAGCAACAGGACATCCAATGTTTCTCCAGTGCCACCTGGTCACAGGAATTTCAAAAATTTCATGGTATTTATCTAGCCATTTTTCAAGCATGAAGTTGGAGGCACTGTGGGTTTCAGTTCATTCAGCAAACATTAAATGGTGAGGAAGCTCATTTCAATGAAATCTCTGGAGAACTCTCACAGGCATGGCTTCCCAAAGAGTGGACAAAAGGTCACATTAGGCCAGGCCCATTGAGGTCTACAATGTGAGGTCCATGTGTGTTTTGACTCTCAACTATGGCTGCCATTTCTTTAAGAATAAAATCATGTGATATCCTTGCTGAGATTCCCAGGCCTCTGTGGAAATCCACCCGGGGCCTAGGTCTCAGTTTCCAAGAGCGACTTTCATGCGTGGCCTCTTAAAATCCCAACAAAATTCATGGCAATGCTTCTCTGAGTTCAGTTCCAAAACCCAGTCTCTAAGGGGAATCACACCAGAGTTCAAGCCCACGTGGACCCAGTCATTTTTTCCAATGCCACACAAATGACCAAAATTAAAACCAAAACACTCCCACATGGCCCTCATCTTATTTCATATAGTCAATCATCTTAACCTCTGGCTGGAGGTTTCCATGAGGGGCGCAGCCCAAGACAGTGTCCAAAATCAGCTCGTTTGCCCCTCATTTGTCTAAAGTCAGGGTAGCCTGGACACCGTTTCTGTGAACCAGGAGTGAACAAATAAGCCTGCCGTTAATACTTCTGTGTTTCTCCAATTTGAGGCCTACTGATTTTAGGTATCGATTCTTTAGGTGATTTAGAGTCATGCGAAAACACAAGTACCTCTGCAGGGCTTTGAAGAACTCATTTGACCCAAAGAGTCCCTATTGTCATTTGATGGAGTGCAGGAACCTAACAGAGGAAGGCAAGAGACTTCATCCACAATGAATGAAATTTTTTTGCCATTTTGGTTTTGGAAGCTCACATGGGATCATTCTTAAGATCCATCAGGTGCTGAGAATCTAAGTCACAGCCACACACAGGCCCAAGAGGTTGATAAAGACACATCCCTTTCCAAAGCAATTAAGCAAAGAGCCACAGGTGAGGCCCATTCATTTCCATTTGAAAACTGTTTTCATCAGGCTTCACAAAGGGGTGGCCTGAGGCAAAGACCTTCCTGACATTCAGTGCAACACAACAATAAGTAAGCAAAAGGCCCAAAGCAGGGTTTCTGCACTGAGACTTTCCTGGTCACACTGATATCTGAGTTTTCTGAGATGCTCGCCATTCTCTTCAGCTATCCAGTACATGGCCATCTCACAGAGCTTGGGGTGGTACATATTTTGGACACAAATCCATGAGCCTATTCTGGAGAGTGGCCAGAATTCAGGAAGAAAACTACAACTTAGAAAGATAGCAGGTGTTGCACATCGATTAGACAAGCTGTAGTCCATTCATATATTGGGCATGGGAAGATTTATACTAGACAGGACACATCCATTAATGCATTCTCTTTTCTAATGTCTACAATAACGGACACAGTGGGATACACAGAAACAGAAACACTCGCCGTGTCAAATGACTTACTAGAAACTGTCCACTCCAAACCAAACAAACCGCCTTTTCTATCTATTCTCAGAACATGAGACAAAACAACAAACCCACACCCACTCCCACAAAGGCACCTCCTTCCCCCAAGTACGTCTGTGACTATCCGGAGTGTCCTCTGACTGGTGGGCCATACTATGTTCCCCCGAAATGGCCTGTCTTCTCTCAGATCTTGTTTCCTTGACCAACTCTGTGAAGATGTCAGGAAAAAGTGGTTAGCCACTACCTGTTTTCTCAGGAAAGGTCCATCTTCAGAGCTCTCCTGGCATTTGGCCATCCTCACATCATTAGGTACCAAGAAAACTGACTCTGTCCTTGGTAAATCCAAACAAGTGAGCCCACTGGGACTGGGATTGGGACTGCCTCTGGGTGCCTGGCTTCTTGGATACCAAGTTCAGAGAGTTCCATCACCAAGGAAATGAGGTATGTCACATTCTTTGGAACTGAATGAGGTAACTGCCTTGGCAACCACATTGTCCTAACAGTTGCTTCCAAGGGTAACATAAGATGGAGGTTGCCCCTACTTCCTGTGACACTTTCATAAGGTAGAATGTATATCACCATTGGCACCCGGGAACAGCTCTCCACTCAGCCCTGGTTTGGTCCATCTTCTGTACAATAAGAAGAAAGAGAGGCAGATTCAGACACATCCCTTCATCCTGACCAGGTTGTTTGCCATGGAAGATGACTTTTGCTCTCTCAGGTGCTTCATACCTGCCTACAACTTCTCCAGGTATAATTTGTGCATGGACATTTGAGGTTCTCATCAGGTGGAAGGTCCCCAACTTTCCTGTATTGTAAGAACCACTCTGTCCCTGCTCTTCTGTAAAATGATTGAGGGAACAGTGTATACTTGGGGTTAAAAACAGGTTTGATTTGGGTTACGAGTGATTCTGTGTGATGAATAATGGTATTGGGAACCTGCAATATTTACAAGAATATAGAGGTGAAATATAAGTAGGAAAACAGAAATCTAGGTATGATTTGAAGCCCAGAAGGGTTTTGCCCTTGATTGGGATACTTAGCTTTGAATGATGTTCTGCAAAGATGCCTCAGATAATTCCATATACAATGGCATAGGACCTTGTACATTGGATGATTGAATTTAGAAGAGAACATCCAGTCAAAAAGGGATATTCAGTAGGATTAGGAAGATAGTCGGTAGGTTTAGGAAGAAGAGTGAGTATAGGATTTGGACCAAAAGTTCTTTAGCAATAGACTTTCGGTTGTTGAGTGAATGTAAATGTCAGCACATATGAAGAGTCAGTCACTATGTTGAACTGGGGAAAATATGTAGAAAAGCAGATATCAATAGAAACATTACGAAATCAGGCAAAGTATAAAGTGAGTGATAGAATTAGACATTTTCAACAGGGTTGAGTTTGAATATATAAATTAGGAAAAAAACAAATATGTAGTCACCAATAGGATTGACAATTGACAGCATTAGGCAACCTGGACATGGATGTTTTTAGAAATCCATGTTCACTTTCCATTTAGGCTTTGGTACAATCATAAGTGTGACCTTTCCATTTTTTGTCCAGAATATTACTGTGATAATGAGGTGACATGAGTATTTCTTTCACCATTTCTGGGAGCAATATATTGAAGATGTAAAATGAGAATCGGGGGTACAAAGAGGTGTACCCTGTTTCTAGGAACATAGAGAAAAAGCATGAATAGACCATACTGTGAATAAATAATATAACTTTTTTGAACTTTAAATAATGAATTGAACTGATATGTGAAAAATTAAAGGAAATCGTATATTGATATAAAATCATTCATTCCAACCAGGTATATATGTAATGGAAATATTTGTGTTTAGGTTTATCATAAAGAGTGTGTGAGTTTTGCTTCAAAATGATTATGGAAATTCAAAATAATGTGTTTGGAAAGAAGTCTCATGAAAAGACCAGTCAAGAATACCCTGACAATACATGTGTTCTGAAGCAAGAAGTGGTTAAAGTTGAAACAAATGCTTATTAATTTGTGAACTTGTGGATGAAATGTATATCCTGTGATGTGCAAAAACTGAAGAAACAATAATGTACCAGTGTCGAATACAAATGAATGACAAATTACATATCATGTCCCATAGGAGTCTACTTGCATTGATGTTAGACTGGGTCAGTTACTGTAGAATAATTAGGATTTGTATGCACCATTCACTGAAGTTAGTTTTCAGTACTAGGAAACAAATATGTATTTCAGGTGGATGAAGGTTTCTGATTATAATCTTGTGAAAAGTGGATTATAAATCCACATACATGAACATGAATGAATTTAGAGAGTGTATATTAGACACATATATTTCATATTTTGAAAAATTTGCAGAGTATATCTATATCTATATCTGCATATACACACACACACACACAACACTCACAGACTTTAAAAAGTACCAATATAAATGCCAATCGAAATTCATCAGTAAATATGTATCATCCACAAATGCAAAAATATTTATTTTACTGAACATGAGTTAATGTATAATGTTGTTCTACTAGGACGCTCTCCTATAGGTTGAATTTTCATTTCCAACAGCATTTAGGAGGAGTGAACTCTTCTCACAATTTGTATCTGCCAAGACAGCCACCTCACAAAAATGTACGTGTGATACCTGGTAGGATTCTATATATGCATATAAATATACATGTGTGAATAGACTACAGAAAAAGGAAACAAAAATTCACATATTTGTTAAGTTTAAAACACATGGAGAATATTTCAAATAAATTTGACTAGATTTATAACTCCTACCTTATATAATGCAAATGTCAAGTCCAACTATACAACATGTCTCCACTGAAGTACTTGTATTTCTAATGTGTTGGGTTAATTTTCTCCATTATATTAGGATGAATAGTCTGAGTCTACTAGGTATGGGTTAGTGTCAGGGATTCAGTATTTCGAATGGAAAATTGGAAAATGAATCCAATGTGTATGTAAATATATGCTGCACAAATATCCTCCCGCTCTCATCCAGAACAATGCCTTGACATTACCTTCACCCCAAGTAAGACACAATTAGAGGAGAAGAGTTACAAAATCAGTGAATACATATCTGGAATGGAAAATGCTCAGGAGTTCACAACCTTGGAGGTGGTAGAGGAGTTTCCAAAACTAAGGGACAGGGTAAACCCTCCACAAACATGGAGCTCTGCTGGCCTAAAAACTTTTTGAGAAACTGCCTCTGAGCTTCCACACTTGAAATATATGTTGTTTTCAGGAGATTTGGCTTCCTCTGTAGTGAGAACATCAAAGCTGGGTCTGCATCTATGTGACCTGGAGGACATGGTTTCTTATTTTCCAATGAACAAGATGAAGCAGTGCTGAATCCTCTCTTTGTAGGTAAACTGAGGCCACTGGAGACTAAGTGTCTCCCCGTGTGGACTGTGAAGCCATTTGGTCCTCTTCCACTTTTTGTTGTGTTTTTGCTGCTGCACTGTGAGTTTGGTATTTGTTTCACGAAATACTAGGAGCTAAACTGGGACACAGTGCTGGAGGGAGTTCTGTCACGTGTGGTGGGTCAGGGTCTGCAAGAGAATGCACCAACTAGGCTCCTATCTCTCACAGCTTGCCCCATTGCCCCCTTGTCCATATCAACCTGATTCTTAATTTTCCTCTGAAAACTCTCCATATAACAAGATGCCTTTACATATAAGGGTCTGTTGGCTGCACCATGTCAGTTACAAGCCATTTGGAATCCAATGGTAGATCCACATGGCCCTACCACGGATGTTTTATCAAACACCTCCCCACCACTGCTCTAGACCCACTACTCAGCAGGCTCCAAATTTCTGGCATCTCTGTTCTACACCATTTTCATGAAACTCAGTAAATCAAGGCACTGTCTGGTATACTCATGATCAGCAACAGGACATCCAATGTTTCTCCAGTGCCACCTGGTCATAGGAATTTCAAAAATTTCATGGTATTTATCTAGCCATTTTTCAAGCATGAAGTTGGAGGCACTGTGGGTTTCAGTTCATTCAGCAAACATTAAATGGTGAGGAAGCTCATTTCAATGAAATCTCTGGAGAACTCTCACAGGCATGGCTTCCCAAAGAGTGGACAAAAGCTCACATTATTCCAGGCCCATTGAGGTCTACAATGTGAGGTCCATGTGTGTTTTGACTCTCAACTATGGCTGCCATTTCTTTAAGAATAAAATCATGTGATATCCTTGCTGAGATTCCCAGGCCTCTGTGGAAATCCACCCGGGGCCTAGGTCTCAGTTTCCAAGAGCGACTTTCATGCGTGGCCTCTTAAAATCCCAACAAAATTCATGGCAATGCTTCTCTGAGTTCAGTTCCAAAACCCAGTCTCTAAGGGGAATCACACCAGAGTTCAAGCCCACGTGGACCCAGTCATTTTTTCCAATGCCACACAAATGACCAAAATTAAAACCAAAACACTCCCACATGGCCCTCATCTTATTTCATATAGTCAATCATCTTAACCTCTGGCTGGAGGTTTCCATGAGGGGCGCAGCCCAAGACAGTGTCCAAAATCAGCTCGTTTGCCCCTCATTTGTCTAAAGTCAGGGTAGCCTGGACACCGTTTCTGTGAACCAGGAGTGAACAAATAAGCCTGCCGTTAATACTTCTGTGTTTCTCCAATTTGAGGCCTACTGATTTTAGGTATCGATTCTTTAGGTGATTTAGAGTCATGCGAAAACACAAGTACCTCTGCAGGGCTTTGAAGAACTCATTTGACCCAAAGAGTCCCTATTGTCATTTGATGGAGTGCAGGAACCTAACAGAGGAAGGCAAGAGACTTCATCCACAATGAATGAAATTTTTTGCCATTTTGGTTTTGGAAGCTCACATGGGATCATTCTTAAGATCCATCAGGTGCTGAGAATCTAAGTCACAGCCACACACAGGCCCAAGAGGCTGATAAAGACACATCCCTTTCCAAAGCAATTAAGCAAAGAGCCACAGGTGAGGCCCATTCATTTCCATTTGAAAACTGTTTTCATCAGGCTTCACAAAGGGGTGGCCTGAGGCAAAGACCTTCCTGACATTCAGTGCAACACAACAATAAGTAAGCAAAAGGCCCAAAGCAGGGTTTCTGCACTGAGACTTTCCTGGTCACACTGATATCTGAGTTTTCTGAGATGCTCGCCATTCTCTTCAGCTATCCAGTACATGGCCATCTCACAGAGCTTGGGGTGGTACATATTTTGGACACAAATCCATGAGCCTATTCTGGAGAGTGGCCAGAATTCAGGAAGAAAACTACAACTAAGAATGATAGCAGGTGTTGCACATCGATTAGACAAGCTGCAGTCCATTCATATATTGGGCATGGGAAGATTTATACTAGACAGGACACATCCATTAATGCATTCTCTTTTCTAATGTCTACAATAACGGACACAGTGGGATACACAGAAACAGAAACACTCGCCGTGTCAAATGACTTACTAGAAACTGTCCACTCCAAACCAAACAAACCGCCTTTTCTATCTATTCTCAGAACATGAGACAAAACAACAAACCCACACCCACTCCCACAAAGGCACCTCCTTCCCCCAAGTACGTCTGTGACTATCCGGAGTGTCCTCTGATTGGTGGGCCATACTATGTTCCCCCGAAATGGCCTGTCTTCTCTCAGATCTTGTTTCCTTGACCAACTCTGTGAAGATGTCAGGAAAAAGTGGTTAGCCACTACCTGTTTTCTCAGGAAAGGTCCATCTTCAGAGCTCTCCTGGCATTTGGCCATCCTCACATCATTAGGTACCAAGAAAACTGACTCTGTCCTTGGTAAATCCAAACAAGTGAGCCCACTGGGACTGGGATTGGGACTGCCTCTGGGTGCCTGGCTTCTTGGATACCAAGTTCAGAGAGTTCCATCACCAAGGAAATGAGGTATGTCACATTCTTTGGAACTGAATGAGGTCACTGCCTTGGCAACCACATTGTCCTAACAGTTGCTTCCAAGGGTAACATAAGATGGAGGTTGCCCCTACTTCCTGTGACACTTTCATAAGGTAGAATGTATATCACCATTGGCACCCGGGAACAGCTCTCCACTCAGCCCTGGTTTGGTCCATCTTCTGTACAATAAGAAGAAAGAGAGGCAGATTCAGACACATCCCTTCATCCTGACCAGGTTGTTTGCCATGGAAGATGACTTTTGCTCTCTCAGGTGCTTCATACCTGCCTACAACTTCTCCAGGTATAATTTGTGCATGGACATTTGAGGTTCTCATCAGGTGGAAGGTCCCCAACTTTCCTGTATTGTAAGAACCACTCTGTCCCTGCTCTTCTGTAAAATGATTGAGGGAACAGTGTATACTTGGGGTTAAAAACAGGTTTGATTTGGGTTACGAGTGATTCTGTGTGATGAATAATGGTATTGGGAACCTGCAATATTTACAAGAATATAGAGGTGAAATATAAGTAGGAAAACAGAAATCTAGGTATGATTTGAAGCCCAGAAGGGTTTTGCCCTTGATTGGGATACTTAGCTTTGAATGATGTTCTGCAAAGATGCCTCAGATAATTCCATATACAATGGCATAGGACCTTGTACATTGGATGATTGATTTTAGAAGAGAACATCCAGTCAAAAAGGGATATTCAGTAGGATTAGGAAGATAGTCGGTAGGTTTAGGAAGAAGAGTGAGTATAGGATTTGGACCAAAAGTTCTTTAGCAATAGACTTTCGGTTGTTGAGTGAATGTAAATGTCAGCACATATGAAGAGTCAGTCACTATGTTGAACTGGGGAAAATATGTAGAAAAGCAGATATCAATAGAAACATTACGAAATCAGGCAAAGTATAAAGTGAGTGATAGAATTAGACATTTTCAACAGGGTTGAGTTTGAATATATAAATTAGGAAAAAAACAAATATGTAGTCACCAATAGGATTGACAATTGACAGCATTACCCAACCTGGACATGGATGTTTTTAGAAATCCATGTTCACTTTCCATTTAGGCTTTGGTACAATCATAAGTGTGACCTTTCCATTTTTTGTCCAGAATATTACTGTGATAATGAGGTGACATGAGTATTTCTTTCACCATTTCTGGGAGCAATATATTGAAGATGTAAAATGAGAATCGGGGGTACAAAGAGGTGTACCCTGTTTCTAGGAACATAGAGAAAAAGCATGAATAGACCATACTGTGAATAAATAATATAACTTTTTTGAACTTTAAATAATGAATTGAACTGATATGTGAAAAATTAAAGGAAATCGTATATTGATATACAATCATTCATTCCAACCAGGTATATATGTAATGGAAATATTTGTGTTTAGGTTTATCATAAAGAGTGTGTGAGTTTTGCTTCAAAATGATTATGGAAATTCAAAATAATGTGTTTGGAAAGAAGTCTCATGAAAAGACCAGTCAAGAATACCGTGACAATACATGTGTTCTGAAGCAAGAAGTGGTTAAAGTTGAAACAAATGCTTATTAATTTGTGAACTTGTGGATGAAATGTATATCCTGTGATGTGCAAAAACTGAAGAAACAATAATGTACCAGTGTCGAATACAAATGAATGACAAATTACATATCATGTCCCATAGGAGTCTACTTGCATTGATGTTAGACTGGGTCAGTTACTGTAGAATAATTAGGATTTGTATGCACCATTCACTGAAGTTAGTTTTCAGTACTAGGAAACAAATATGTATTTCAGGTGGATGAAGGTTTCTGATTATAATCTTGTGAAAAGTGGATTATAAATCCACATACATGAACATGAATGAATTTAGAGAGTGTATATTAGACACATATATTTCATATTTTGAAAAATTTGCAGAGTATATCTATATCTATATCTGCATATACACACACACACACACAACACTCACAGACTTTAAAAAGTACCAATATAAATGCCAATCGAAATTCATCAGTAAATATGTATCATCCACAAATGCAAAAATATTTATTTTACTGAACATGAGTTAATGTATAATGTTGTTCTACTAGGACGCTCTCCTATAGGTTGAATTTTCATTTCCAACAGCATTTAGGAGGAGTGAACTCTTCTCACAATTTGTATCTGCCAAGACAGCCACCTCACAAAAATGTACGTGTGATACCTGGTAGGATTCTATATATGCATATAAATATACATGTGTGAATAGACTACAGAAAAAGGAAACAAAACTTCACATATTTGTTAAGTTTAAAACACATGGAGAATATTTCAAATAAATTTGACTAGATTTATAACTCCTACCTTATATAATGCAAATGTCAAGTCCAACTATACAACATGTCTCCTCTGAAGTACTTGTATTTCTAATGTGTTGGGTTAATTTTCTCCATTATATTAGGATGAATAGTCTGAGTCTACTAGGTATGGGTTAGTGTCAGGGATTCAGTATTTCGAATGGAAAATTGGAAAATGAATCCAATGTGTATGTAAATATATGCTGCACAAATATCCTCCCGCTCTCATCCAGAACAATGCCTTGACATTACCTTCACCCCAAGTAAGACACAATTAGAGGAGAAGAGTTACAAAATCAGTGAATACATATCTGGAATGGAAAATGCTCAGGAGTTCACAACCTTGGAGGTGGTAGAGGAGTTTCCAAAACTAAGGGACAGGGTAAACCCTCCACAAACATGGAGCTCTGCTGGCCTAAAAACTTTTTGAGAAACTGCCTCTGAGCTTCCACACTTGAAATATATGTTGTTTTCAGGAGATTTGGCTTCCTCTGTAGTGAGAACATCAAAGCTGGGTCTGCATCTATGTGACCTGGAGGACATGGTTTCTTATTTTCCAATGAACAAGATGAAGCAGTGCTGAATCCTCTCTTTGTAGGTAAACTGAGGCCACTGGGGACTAAGTGTCTCCCCGTGTGGACTGTGAAGCCATTTGGTCCTCTTCCACTTTTTGTGGTGTTTTTGCTGCTGCACTGTGAGTTTGGTATTTGTTTCACGAAATACTAGGAGCTAAACTGGGACACAGTGCTGGAGGGAGTTCTGTCACGTGTGGTGGGTCAGGGTCTGCAAGAGAATGCACCAACTAGGCTCCTATCTCTCACAGCTTGCCCCATTGCCCCCTTGTCCATATCAACCTGATTCTTAATTTTCCTCTGAAAACTCTCCATATAACAAGATGCCTTTACATATAAGGGTCTGTTGGCTGCACCATGTCAGTTACAAGACATTTGGAATCCAATGGTAGATCCACATGGCCCTACCACGGATGTTTTATCAAACACCTCCCCACCACTGCTCTAGACCCACTACTCAGCAGGCTCCAAATTTCTGGCATCTCTGTTCTACACCATTTTCATGAAACTCAGTAAATCAAGGCACTGTCTGGTATACTCATGATCAGCAACAGGACATCCAATGTTTCTCCAGTGCCACCTGGTCATAGGAATTTCAAAAATTTCATGGTATTTATCTAGCCATTTTTCAAGCATGAAGTTGGAGGCACTGTGGGTTTCAGTTCATTCAGCAAACATTAAATGGTGAGGAAGCTCATTTCAATGAAATCTCTGGAGAACTCTCACAGGCATGGCTTCCCAAAGAGTGGACAAAAGGTCACATTAGGCCAGGCCCATTGAGGTCTACAATGTGAGGTCCATGTGTGTTTTGACTCTCAACTATGGCTGCCATTTCTTTAAGAATAAAATCATGTGATATCCTTGCTGAGATTCCCAGGCCTCTGTGGAAATCCACCCGGGGCCTAGGTCTCAGTTTCCAAGAGCTACTTTCATGCGTGGCCTCTTAAAATCCCAACAAAATTCATGGCAATGCTTCTCTGAGTTCAGTTCCAAAACCCAGTCTCTAAGGGGAATCACACCAGAGTTCAAGCCCACGTAGACCCAGTCATTTTTTCCAATGCCACACAAATGACCAAAATTAAAACCAAAACACTCCCACATGGCCCTCATCTTATTTCATATAGTCAATCATCTTAACCTCTGGCTGGAGGTTTCCATGAGGGGCGCAGCCCAAGACAGTGTCCAAAATCAGCTCGTTTGCCCCTCATTTGTCTAAAGTCAGGGTAGCCTGGACACCATTTCTATGAACCAGGAGTGAACAAATAAGCCTGCCTTTAATACTTCTGTGTTTCTCCAATTTGAGGCCTACTGATTTTAGGTATCGATTCTTTAGGTGATTTAGAGTCATGCGAAAACACAAGTACCTCTGCAGGGCTTTGAAGAACTCATTTGACCCAAAGAATCCCTATTGTCATTTGATGGAGTGCAGGAACCTAACAGAGGAAGGCAAGAGACTTCATCCACAATGAATGAAATTTTTTGCCATTTTGGTTTTGGAAGCTCACATGGGATCATTCTTAAGATCCATCAGGTGCTGAGAATCTAAGTCACAGCCACACACAGGCCCAAGAGGCTGATAAAGACACATCCCTTTCCAAAGCAATTAAGCAAAGAGCCACAGGTGAGGCCCATTCATTTCCATTTGAAAACTGTTTTCATCAGGCTTCACAAAGGGGTGGCCTTAGGCAAAGACCTTCCTGACATTCAGTGCAACACAACAATAAGTAAGCAAAAGGCCCAAAGCAGGGTTTCTGCACTGAGACTTTCCTGGTCACACTGATATCTGAGTTTTCTGAGATGCTCGCCATTCTCTTCAGCTATCCAGTACATGGCCATGTCACAGAGCTTGGAGGTGGTACATATTTTGGACACAAATCCATGAGCCTATTCTGGAGAGTGGCCAGAATTCAGGAAGAAAACTACAACTTAGAAAGATAGCAGGTGTTGCACATCGATTAGACAAGCTGCAGTCCATTCATATATTGGGCATGGGAAGATTTATACTAGACAGGACACATCCATTAATGCATTCTCTTTTCTAATGTCTACAACAACGGACACAGTGGGATACACAGAAAGAGAAACACTCGCCGTGTCAAATGACTTACTAGAAACTGTCCACTCCAAACCAAACAAACCGCCTTTTCTATCTATTCTCAGAACATGAGACAAAACAACAAACCCACACCCACTCCCACAAAGGCACCTCCTTCCCCCAAGTACGTCTGTGACTATCCGGAGTGTCCTCTGACTGGTGGGCCATACTATGTTCCCCCGAAATGGCCTGTCTTCTCTCAGATCTTGTTTCCTTGACCAACTCTGTGAAGATGTCAGGAAAACGTGGTTAGCCACTACCTGTTTTCTCAGGAAAGGTCCATCTTCAGAGCTCTCCTGGCATTTGGCCATCCTCACATCATTAGGTACCAAGAAAACTGACTCTGTCCTTGGTAAATCCAAACAAGTGAGCCCACTGGGACTGGGACTGGGACTGCCTCTGGGTGCCTGGCTTCTTGGATACCAAGTTCAGAGAGTTCCATCACCAAGGAAATGAGGTATGTCACATTCTTTGGAACTGAATGAGGTCACTGCCTTGGCAACCACATTGTCCTAACAGTTGCTTCCAAGGGTAACATAAGTTGGAGGTTGCCCCTACTTCCTGTGACACTTTCATAAGGTAGAATGTATATCACCATTGGCACCCGGGAACAGCTCTCCACTCAGCCCTGGTTTGGTCCATCTTCTGTACAATAAGAAGAGAGAGAGGCAGATTCAGACACATCCCTTCATCCTGACCAGGTTGTTTGCCATGGAAGATGACTTTTGCTCTCTCAGGTGCTTCATACCTGCCTACAACTTCTCCAGGTATCATTTGTGCATGGACATTTGAGGTTCTCATCAGGTGGAAGGTCCCCAACTTTCCTGTATTGTAAGAACCACTCTGTCCCTGCTCTTCTGTAAAATGATTGAGGGAACAGTGTATACTTGGGGTTAAAAACAGGTTTGATTTGGGTTACGAGTGATTCTGTGTGATGAATAATGGTATTGGGAACCTGCAATATTTACAAGAATATAGAGGTGAAATATAAGTAGGAAAACAGAAATCTAGGTATGATTTGAAGCCCAGAAGGGTTTTGCCCTTGATTGGGATACTTAGCTTTGAATGATGTTCTGCAAAGATGCCTCAGATAATTCGATATACAATGGCATAGGACCTTGTACATTGGATGATTGAATTTAGAGAGAACATCCAGTCAAAAAGGGATATTCAATAGGATTAGGAAGATAGTCGGTAGGTTTAGGAAGAAGAGTGAGTATAGAATTTGGACCAAAAGTTCTTTAGCAATAGACTTTCGGTTGTTGAGTGAATGTAAATGTCAGCACATATGAAGAGTCAGTCACTATGTTGAACTGGGGAAAATATGTAGAAAAGCAGATATCAATAGAAATATTAGGAAATCAGGCAAAGTATAAAGTGAGTGATAGAATTAGACATTTTCAACAGGCTTGAGTTTGAATATATAAATTAGGAAAAAAACAAATATGTAGTCACCAATAGGATTGACAATTGACAGCATTAGGCAACCTGGACATGGATGTTTTTAGAAATCCATGTTCACTTTCCATTTAGGCTTTGGTACAATCATAAGTGTGACCTTTCCATTTTTTGTCCAGAATATTACTGTGATAATGAGGTGACATGAGTATTTCTTTCACCATTTCTGGGAGCAATATATTGAAGATGTAAAATGAGAATCGGGGTTACAAAGAGGTGTACCCTGTTTCTAGGAATATAGAGAAAAAGCATGAATAGACCATACTGTGAATAAATAATATAACTTTATTGAACTTTAAATAATGAACGGAACTGATATCTGAAAAATTAAAGGAAATCGTATATTGATATACAATCATTCATTCCAACCAGGTATATATGTAATGGAAATATTTGTGTTTTGGTTTATCATGAAGAGTGTGTGACGTTTGCTTCAAAATGATTATGGAAATTCAAAATAATGTGTTTGGAAAGAAGTCTCATGAAAAGACCAGTCAAGAAACCCTGACAATACATGTGTTCTGAAGCAAGAAGTGGTGAAAGTTGAAACAAATGCTTATTAATTTGTGAACTTGTGGATGAAATGTATATCCTGTGATGTGCAAAAACTGAAGAAACAATAATGTACCAGTGTCGAATACAAATGAATGACAAATTACATATCATGTCCCATAGGAGTCTACTTGCATTGATGTTAGAATGGGTCAGTTACTGTAGAATAATTAGGATTTGTATGCACCATTCACTGAAGTTAGTTTTCAGTACTAGGAAACAAATATGTATTTCAGGTAGATGAATATTTCTGATTATCATCTTGTGAAAAGTGGATTATAAATCCACATACATGAACATGAATGAATTCAGAGAGTGTATATTAGACACATATATTTCATATTTTGAAAAATTTGGAGAGTATATCTATATCTATATCTATATCTATACACACACACACACACACACACACACACACACAACTCACAGACATTAAAAAGTACCAATATAAATTCCAATCGAAATTCATCAGTAAATATGTATCATCCACAAATGCAAAAATATTTATTTTACTGAACATGAGCTAATGAATAATGATGTTCTACTAGGACGCTCTCCTATAAGTTGAATTTTCATTTCCAACAGCATTTAGGAGGAGTGAACTCTTCTCACAATTTGTATCTGCCAAGACAGCCACCTCACAAAAATGTACGTGTGATACCTGGTAGGATTCTATATATGCATATAAATATACATGTGTGAATAGACTACAGAAAAAGGAAACAAAAATTCACATATTTGTTAAGTTTAAAACACATGGAGAATATTTCAAATAAATTTGACTAGATTTATAACTCCTACCTTATATAATGCAAATGTCAAGTCCAACTATACAACATGTCTCCTCTGAAGTACTTGTATTTCTAATGTGTTGGGTTAATTTTCTCCATTATATTAGGATGAATAGTCTTAGTCTACTAGGTATGGGTTAGTGTCAGGGATTCAGTATTTCAAATGGAAAATTGGAAAATGAATCCAATGTGTATGTAAATATATGCTGCACAAATATCCTCCCGCTCTCATCCAGAACAATGCCTTGACATTACCTTCACCCCAAGTAAGACACAATTAGAGGAGAAGAGTTACAAAATCAGTGAATACATATCTGGAATCTAAAATGCTCAGGAGTTCACAACCTTGGAGGTGGTAGAGGAGTTTCCAAAACTAAGGGACAGGGTAAACATTCCACAAACATGGAGCTCTGCTGGCCTAAAAACTTTTTGAGAAACTGCCTCTGAGCTTCCACACTTGAAATATATGTTGTTTTCAGGAGATTTGGCTTCCTCTGTAGTGAGAACATCAAAGCTGGGTCTGCATCTATGTGACCTGGAGGACATGGTTTCTTATTTTCCAATGAACAAGATGAAGCAGTGCTGAATCCTCTCTTTGTAGGTAAACTGAGGCCACTGGAGACTAAGTGTCTCCCCTTGTGGACTGTGAAGCCATTTGGTCCTCTTCCACTTTTTGTGGTGTTTTTGCTGCTGCACTGTGAGTTTGGTATTTGTTTCACGAAATACTAGGAGCTAAACTGGGACACAGTGCTGGAGGGAGTTCTGTCACGTGTGGTGGGTCAGGGTCTGCAAGAGAATGCACCAACTAGGCTCCTATCTCTCACAGCTTGCCCCATTGCCCCCTTGTCCATATCAACCTGATTCTTAATTTTCCTCTGAAAACTCTCCATATAACAAGATGCCTTTATATATAAGGGTCTGTTGGCTGCACCATGTCAGTTACAAGCCATTTGGAATCCAATGGTAGATCCACATGGCCCTACCACGGATGTTTTATCAAACACCTCCCCACCACTGCTCTAGACCCACTACTCAGCAGGCTCCAAATTTCTGGCATCTCTGTTCTACACCATTTTCATGAAACTCAGTAAAACAAGGCACTGTCTGGTATACTCATGATCAGCAACAGGACATCCAATGTTTCTCCAGTGCCACCTGGTCATAGGAATTTCAAAAATTTCATGGTATTTATCTAGCCATTTTTCAACCATGAAGTTGGAGGCACTGTGGGTTTCAGTTCATTCAGCAAACATTAAATGGTGAGGAAGCTCATTTCAATGAAATCTCTGGAGAACTCTCACAGGCATGGCTTCCCAAAGAGTGGACAAAAGGTCACATTAGGCCAGGCCCATTGAGGTCTACAATGTGAGGTCCATGTGTGTTTTGACTCTCAACTATGGCTGCCATTTCTTTAAGAATAAAATCATGTGATATCCTTGCTGAGATTCAAAGGCCTCTGTGGAAATCCACCCAGGGCCTAGGTCTCAGTTTCCAAGAGCGACTTTCATGTGTGGCCTCTTAAAATCCCAACAAAATTCATGGCAATGCTTCTCTGAGTTCAGTTCCAAAACCCAGTCTCTAAGGGGAATCACACCAGAGTTCAAGCCCACGTGGACCCAGTCATATTTTCCAATGCCACACAAATGAACAAAATTAAAACCAAAACACTCCCACATGGCCCTCATCTTATTCCAGATAGTCAATCATCTTAACCTCTGGCTGGAGGTTTCCATGAGGGGCGCAGCCCAAGACAGTGTCCAAAATCAGCTCGTTTGCCCCTCATTTGTCTAAAGTCAGGGTAGCCTGGACACCGTTTCTGTGAACCAGGAGTGAACAAATAAGCCTGCCGTTAATACTTCTGTGTTTCTCCAATTTGAGGCCTACTGATTTTAGGTATCGATTCTTTAGGTGATTTAGAGTCGTGCGAAAACACAAGCACCTCTGCAGGGCTTTGAAGAACTCATTTGACCCAAAGAATCCCTATTGTCATTTGATGGAGTGCAGGAACCTAACAGAGGAAGGCAAGAGACTTCATCCACAATGAATGAAATTTTTTGCCATTTTGGTTTTGGAAGCTCACATGGGATCATTCTTAAGATCCATCAGGTGCTGAGAATCTAAGTCACAGCCACACACAGGCCCAAGAGGCTGATAAAGACACATCCCTTTCCAAAGCAATTAAGCAAAGAGCCACAGGTGAGGCCCATTCATTTCCATTTGAAAACTGTTTTCTTCAGGCTTCACAAAGGGGTGGCCTGAGGCAAAGACCTTCCTGACATTCAGTGCAACACAACAATAAGTAAGCAAAAGGCCCAAAGCAGGGTTTCTGCACTGAGACTTTCCTGGTCACACTGATATCTGAGTTTTCTGAGAGGCTCGCCATTCTCTTCAGCTATCCAGTACATGGCCATGTCACAGAGCTTTTAGGTGGTACATATTTTGGACACAAATCCATGAGCCTATTCTGGAGAGTGGCCAGAATTCAGGAAGAAAACTACAACTTAGAAAGATAGCAGGTGTTGCACATCGATAAGACAAGCTGCAGTCCATTCATATATTGGGCATGGGAAGATTTATACTAGACAGGACACATCCATTAATGCATTCTCTTTTCTAATGTCTACAACAACGGACACAGTGGGATACACAGAAACAGAAACACTCGCCGTGTCAAATGACTTACTAGAAACTGTCCACTCCAAACCAAACAAACCGCCTTTTCTATCTATTCTCAGAACATGAGACAAAACAACAAACCCACACCCACTCCCACAAATGCACCTCCTTCCCCCAAGTACGTCTGTGACTATCCGGAGTGTCCTCTGACTGGTGGGACATACTATGTTCCCCCGAAATGGCCTGTCTTCTCTCAGATCTTGTTTCCTTGACCAACTCTGTGAAGATGTCAGGAAAAAGTGGTTAGCCACTACCTGTTTTCTCAGGAAAGGTCCATCTTCAGAGCTCTCCTGGCATTTGGCCATCCTCACATCATTAGGTACCAAGAAAACTGACTCTGTCCTTAGTAAATCCAAACAAGTGAGCCCACTGGGACTGGGACTGGGACTGCCTCTGGGTGCCTGGCTTCTTGGATACCAAGTTCAGAGAGTTCCATCACCAAGGAAATGAGGTATGTCACATTCTTTGGAACTGAATGAGGTCACTGCCTTGGAAACCACTTTGTCCTAACAGTTGCTTCCAAGGGTAACATAAGATGGAGGTTGCCCCTACTTCCTGTGACACTTTCATAAGGTAGAATGTATATCACCATTGGCACCCGGGAACAGCTCTCCACTCAGCCCTGGTTTGGTCCATCTTCTGTACAATAAGAAGAGAGAGAGGCAGATTCAGACACATCCCTTCATCCTGACCAGGTTGTTTGCCATGGAAGATGACTTTTGCTCTCTCAGGTGCTTCATACCTGCCTACAACTTCTCCAGGTATCATTTGTGCATGGACATTTGAGGTTCTCATCAGGTGGAAGGTCCCCAACTTTCCTGTATTGTAAGAACCACTCTGTCCCTGCTCTTCTGTAAAATGATTGAGGGAACAGTGTATACTTGGGGTTAAAAACAGGTTTGATTTTGGTTACGAGTGATTCTGTGTGATGAATAATGGTATTGGGAACCTGCAATATTTACAGGAATTTAGAGGTGAAATATAAGTAGGAAAACAGAAATCTAGGTATGATTTGAAGCCCAGAAGGGTTTTGCCCTTGATTGGGATACTTAGCTTTGAATGATGTTCTGCAAAGATGCCTCAGATAATTCGATATACAATGGCATAGGACCTTGTACATTGGATGATTGAATTTAGAGAGAACATCCAGTCAAAAAGGGATATTCAATAGGATTAGGAAGATAGTCGGTAGGTTTAGGAAGAAGAGTGAGTATAGAATTTGGACCAAAAGTTCTTTAGCAATAGACTTTCGGTTGTTGAGTGAATGTAAATGTCAGCACATATGAAGACTCAGTCACTATGTTGAACTGGGGAAAATATGTAGAAAAGCAGATATCAATAGAAATATTAGGAAATCAGGCAAAGTATAAAGTGAGTGATAGAATTAGACATTTTCAACAGGGTTGAGTTTGAATATATAAATTAGGAAAAAAACAAATATGTAGTCACCAATAGGATTGACAATTGACAGCATTAGGCAACCTGGACATGGATGTTTTTAGAAATCCATGTTCACTTTCCATTTAGGCTTTGGTACAATCATAAGTGTGACCTTTCCATTTTTTGTCCAGAATATTACTGTGATAATGAGGTGACATGAGTATTTCTTTCACCATTTCTGGGAGCAATATATTGAAGATGTAAAATGAGAATCGGGGTTACAAAGAGGTGTACCCTGTTTCTAGGAATATAGAGAAAAAGCATGAATAGACCATACTGTGAATAAATAATATAACTTTTTTGAACTTTAAATAATGAATTGAACTGATATCTGAAAAATTAAAGGAAATCGTATATTGATATACAATCATTCATTCCAACCAGGTATATATGCAATGGAAATATTTGTGTTTTGGTTTATCATGAAGAGTGTGTGACGTTTGCTTCAAAATGATTATGGAAATTCAAAATAATGTGTTTGGAAAGAAGTCTCATGAAAAGACCAGTCAAGAAACCCTGACTATACATGTGTTCTGAAGCAAGAAGTGGTGAAAGTTGAAACAAATGCTTATTAATTTGTGAACTTGTGGATGAAATGTATATCCTGTGATGTGCAAAAACTGAAGAAACAATAATGTACCAGTGTCGAATACAAATGAATGACAAATTACATATCATGTCCCATAGGAGTCTACTTGCATTGATGTTAGACTGGGTCAGTTACTGTAGAATAATTAGGATTTGTATGCACCATTCACTGAAGTTAGTTTTCAGTACTAGGAAACAAATATGTATTTCAGGTAGATGAATATTTCTGATTATCATCTTGTGAAAAGTGGATTATAAATCCACATACATGAACATGAATGAATTTAGAGAGTGTATATTAGACACATATATTTCATATTTTGAAAAATTTGGAGAGTATATCTATATCTATATCTATATCTATACACACACACACACACACACACACACACACAACTCACAGACATTAAAAAGTACCAATATAAATTCCAATCGAAATTCATCAGTAAATATGTATCATCCACAAATGCAAAAATATTTATTTTACTGAACATGAGCTAATGAATAATGTTGTTCTACTAGGACGCTCTCCTATAAGTTGAATTTTCATTTCCAACAGCATTTAGGAGGAGTGAACTCTTCTCACAATTTGTATCTGCCAAGACAGCCACCTCACAAAAATGTACGTGTGATACCTGGTAGGATTCTATATATGCATATAAATATACATGTGTGAATAGACTACAGAAAAAGGAAACAGAAATTCACATATTTGTTAAGTTTAAAACACATGGAGAATATTTCAAATAAATTTGACTAGATTTATAACTCCTACCTTATATAATGCAAATGTCAAGTCCAACTATACAACATGTCTCCTCTGAAGTACTTGTATATCTAATGTGTTGGGTTAATTTTCTCCATTATATTAGGATGAATAGTCTGAGTCTACTAGGTATGGGTTAGTGTCAGGGATTCAGTATTTCGAATGGAAAATTGGAAAATGAATCCAATGTGTATGTAAATATATGCTGCACAAATATCCTCCCGCTCTCATCCAGAACAATGCCTTGACATTACCTTCACCCCAAGTAAGACACAATTAGAGGAGAAGAGTTACAAAATCAGTGAATACATATCTGGAATGGAAAATGCTCAGGAGTTCACAACCTTGGAGGTGGTAGAGGAGTTTCCAAAACTAAGGGACAGGGTAAACACTCCACAAACATGGAGCTCTGCTGGCCTAAAAACTTTTTGAGAAACTGCCTCTGAGCTTCCACACTTGAAATATATGTTGTTTTCAGGAGATTTGGCTTCCTCTGTAGTGAGAACATCAAAGCTGGGTCTGCATCTATGTGACCTGGAGGACATGGTTTCTTATTTTCCAATGAACAAGATGAAGCAGTGCTGAATCCTCTCTTTGTAGGTAAACTGAGGCCACTGGAGACTAAGTGTCTCCCCTTGTGGACTGTGAAGCCATTTGGTCCTCTTCCACTTTTTGTGGTGTTTTTGCTGCTGCACTGTGAGTTTGGTATTTGTTTCACGAAATACTAGGAGCTAAACTGGGACACAGTGCTGGAGGGAGTTCTGTCACGTGTGGTGGGTCAGGGTCTGCAAGAGAATGCACCAACTAGGCTCCTATCTCTCACAGCTTGCCCCATTGCCCCCTTGTCCATATCAACCTGATTCTTAATTTTCCTCTGAAAACTCTCCATATAACAAGATGCCTTTATATATAAGGGTCTGTTGGCTGCACCATGTCAGTTACAAGCCATTTGGAATCCAATGGTAGATCCACATGGCCCTACCACGGATGTTTTATCAAACACCTCCCCACCACTGCTCTAGACCCACTACTCAGCAGGCTCCAAATTTCTGGCATCTCTGTTCTACACCATTTTCATGAAACTCAGTAAATCAAGGCACTGTCTGGTATACTCATGATCAGCAACAGGACATCCAATGTTTCTCCAGTGCCACCTGGTCATAGGAATTTCAAAAATTTCATGGTATTTATCTAGCCATTTTTCAAGCATGAAGTTGGAGGCACTGTGGGTTTCAGTTCATTCAGCAAACATTAAATGGTGAGGAAGCTCATTTCAATGAAATCTCTGGAGAACTCTCACAGGCATGGCTTCCCAAAGAGTGGACAAAAGGTCACATTAGGCCAGGCCCATTGAGGTCTACAATGTGAGGTCCATGTGTGTTTTGACTCTCAACTATGGCTGCCATTTCTTTAAGAATAAAATCATGTGATATCCTTGCTGAGATTCCCAGGCCTCTGTGGAAATCCACCCGGGGCCTAGGTCTCAGTTTCCAAGAGCGACTTTCATGCGTGGCCTCTTAAAATCCCAACAAAATTCATGGCAATGCTTCTCTGAGTTCAGTTCCAAAACCCAGTCTCTAAGGGGAATCACACCAGAGTTCAAGCCCACGTGGACCCAGTCATTTTTTCCAATGCCACACAAATGACCAAAATTAAAACCAAAACACTCCCAAATGGCCCTCATCTTATTTCATATAGTCAATCATCTTAACCTCTGGCTGGAGGTTTCCATGAGGGGCGCAGCCCAAGACAGTGTCCAAAATCAGCTCGTTTGCCCCTCATTTGTCTAAAGTCAGGGTAGCCTGGACACCGTTTCTGTGAACCAGGAGTGAACAAATAAGCCTGCCGTTAATACTTCTGTGTTTCTCCAATTTGAGGCCTACTGATTTTAGGTATCGATTCTTTAGGTGATTTAGAGTCATGCGAAAACACAAGTACCTCTGCAGGGCTTTGAAGAACTCATTTGACCCAAAGAATCCCTATTGTCATTTGATGGAGTGCAGGAACCTAACAGAGGAAGGCAAGAGACTTCATCCACAATGAATGAAATTTTTTCCCATTTTGGTTTTGGAAGCTCACATGGGATCATTCTTAAGATCCATCAGGTGCTGAGAATCTAAGTCACAGCCACACACAGGCCCAAGAGGCTGATAAAGACACATCCCTTTCCAAAGCAATTAAGCAAAGAGCCACAGGTGAGGCCCATTCATTTCCATTTGAAAACTGTTTTCTTCAGGCTTCACAAAGGGGTGGCCTGAGGCAAAGACCTTCCTGACATTCAGTGCAACACAACAATAAGTAAGCAAAAGGCCCAAAGCAGGGTTTCTGCACTGAGACTTTCCTGGTCACACTGATATCTGAGTTTTCTGAGATGCTCGCCATTCTCTTCAGCTATCCAGTACATGGCCATGTCACAGAGCTTGGAGGTGATACATATTTTGGACACAAATCCATGAGCCTATTCTGGAGAGTGGCCAGAATTCAGGAAGAAAACTACAACTTAGAAAGATAGCAGGTGTTGCACATCGATAAGACAAGCTGCAGTCCATTCATATATTGGGCATGGGAAGATTTATACTAGACAGGACACATCCATTAATGCATTCTCTTTTCTAATGTCTACAACAACGGACACAGTGGGATACACAGAAACAGAAACACTCGCCGTGTCAAATGACTTACTAGAAACTGTCCACTCCAAACCAAACAAACCGCCTTTTCTATCTATTCTCAGAACATGAGACAAAACAACAAACCCACACCCACTCCCACAAAGGCACCTCCTTCCCCCAAGTACGTCTGTGACTATCCAGAGTGTCCTCTGACTGGTGGGCCATACTATGTTCCCCCGAAATGGCCTGTCTTCTCTCAGATCTTGTTTCCTTGACCAACTCTGTGAAGATGTCAGGAAAAAGTGGTTAGCCACTACCTGTTTTCTCAGGAAAGGTCCATCTTCAGAGCTCTCCTGGCATTTGGCCATCCTCACATCATTAGGTACCAAGAAAACTGACTCTGTCCTTAGTAAATCCAAACAAGTGAGCCCACTGGGACTGGGACTGGGACTGCCTCTGGGTGCCTGGCTTCTTGGATACCAAGTTCAGAGAGTTCCATCACCAAGGAAATGAGGTATGTCACATTCTTTGGAACTGAATGAGGTCACTGCCTTGGCAACCACTTTGTCCTAACAGTTGCTTCCAAGGGTAACATAAGATGGAGGTTGCCCCTACTTCCTGTGACACTTTCATAAGGTAGAATGTATATCACCATTGGCACCCGGGAACAGCTCTCCACTCAGCCCTGGTTTGGTCCATCTTCTGTACAATAAGAAGAGAGAGAGGCAGATTCAGACACATCCCTTCATCCTGACCAGGTTGTTTGCCATGGAAGATGACTTTTGCTCTCTCAGGTGCTTCATACCTGCCTACAACTTCTCCAGGTATCATTTGTGCATGGACATTTGAGGTTCTCATCAGGTGGAAGGTCCCCAACTTTCCTGTATTGTAAGAACCACTCTGTCCCTGCTCTTCTGTAAAATGATTGAGGGAACAGTGTATACTTGGGGTTAAAAACAGGTTTGATTTGGGTTACGAGTGATTCTGTGTGATGAATAATGGTATTGGGAACCTGCAATATTTACAAGAATATAGAGGTGAAATATAAGTAGGAAAACAGAAATCTAGGAATGATTTGAAGCCCAGAAGGGTTTTGCCCTTGATTGGGATACTTAGCTTTGAATGATGTTCTGCAAAGATGCCTCAGATAATTCGATATACAATGGCATAGGACCTTGTACATTGGATGATTGAATTTAGAGAGAACATCCAGTCAAAAAGGGATATTCAATAGGATTAGGAAGATAGTCCGTAGGTTTAGGAAGAAGAGTGAGTATAGAATTTGGACCAAAAGTTCTTTAGCAATAGACTTTCGGTTGTTGAGTGAATGTAAATGTCAGCACATATGAAGACTCAGTCACTATGTTGAACTGGGGAAAATATGTAGAAAAGCAGATATCAATAGAAATATTAGGAAATCAGGCAAAGTATAAAGTGAGTGATAGAATTAGACATTTTCAACAGGGTTGAGTTTGAATATATAAATTAGGAAAAAAACAAATATGTAGTCACCAATAGGATTGACAATTGACAGCATTAGGCAACCTGGACATGGATGTTTTTAGAAATCCATGTTCACTTTCCATTTAGGCTTCGGTACAATCATAAGTGTGACCTTTCCATTTTTTGTCCAGAATATTACTGTGATAATGAGGTGACATGAGTATTTCTTTCACCATTTCTGGGAGCAATATATTGAAGATGTAAAATGAGAATCGGGGTTACAAAGAGGTGTACCCTGTTTCTAGGAATATAGAGAAAAAGCATGAATAGACCATACTGTGAATAAATAATATAACTTTATTGAACTTTAAATAATGAACGGAACTGATATCTGAAAAATTAAAGGAAATCGTATATTGATATACAATCATTCATTCCAACCAGGTATATATGTAATGGAAATATTTGTGTTTTGGTTTATCATGAAGAGTGTGTGACGTTTGCTTCAAAATGATTATGGAAATTCAAAATAATGTGTTTGGAAAGAAGTCTCATGAAAAGACCAGTCAAGAAACCCTGACAATACATGTGTTCTGAAGCAAGAAGTGGTGAAAGTTGAAACAAATGCTTATTAATTTGTGAACTTGTGGATGAAATGTATATCCTGTGATGTGCAAAAACTGAAGAAACAATAATGTACCAGTGTCGAATACAAATGAATGACAAATTACATATCATGTCCCATAGGAGTCTACTTGCATTGATGTTAGACTGGGTCAGTTACTGTAGAATAATTAGGATTTGTATGCACCATTCACTGAAGTTAGTTTTCAGTACTAAGAAACAAATATGTATTTCAGGTAGATGAATATTTCTGATTATCATCTTGTGAAAAGTGGATTATAAATCCACATACATGAACATGAATGAATTTAGAGAGTGTATATTAGACACATATATTTCATATTTTGAAAAATTTGGAGAGTATATCTATATCTATATCTATATCTATACACACACACACACACACACACACACACACACACACACACACAACTCACAGACATTAAAAAGTACCAATATAAATTCCAATCGAAATTCATCAGTAAATATGTATCATCCACAAATGCAAAACTATTTATTTTACTGAACATGAGCTAATGAATAATGTTGTTCTACTAGGACGCTCTCCTATAAGTTGAATTTTCATTTCCAACAGCATTTAGGAGGAGTGAACTCTTCTCACAATTTGTATCTGCCAAGACAGCCACCTCACAAAAATGTACGTGTGATACCTGGTAGGATTCTATATATGCATATAAATATACATGTGTGAATAGACTACAGAAAAAGGAAACAATAATTCACATATTTGTTAAGTTTAAAACACATGGAGAATATTTCAAATAAATTTGACTAGATTTATAACTCCTACCTTATATAATGCAAATGTCAAGTCCAACTATACAACATGTCTCCTCTGAAGTACTTGTATTTCTAATGTGTTGGGTTAATTTTCTCCATTATATTAGGATGAATAGTCTGAGTCTACTAGGTATGGGTTAGTGTCAGGGATTCAGTATTTCGAATGGAAAATTGGAAAATGAATCCAATGTGTATGTAAATATATGCTGCACAAATATCCTCCCGCTCTCATCCAGAACAATGCCTTGACATTACCTTCACCCCAAGTAAGACACAATTAGAGGAGAAGAGTTACAAAATCAATGAATACATATCTGGAATGGAAAATGCTCAGGAGTTCACAACCTTGGAGGTGGTAGAGGAGTTTCCAAAACTAAGGGACAGGGTAAACACTCCACAAACATGGAGCTCTGCTGGCCTAAAAACTTTTTGAGAAACTGCCTCTGAGCTTCCACACTTGAAATATATGTTGTTTTCAGGAGATTTGGCTTCCTCTGTAGTGAGAACATCAAAGCTGGGTCTGCATCTATGTGACCTGGAGGACGTGGTTTCTTATTTTCCAATGAACAAGATGAAGCAGTGCTGAATCCTCTCTTTGTAGGTAAACTGAGGCCACTGGGGACTAAGTGTCTCCCCGTGTGGACTGTGAAGCCATTTGGTCCTCTTCCACTTTTTGTGGTGTTTTTGCTGCTGCACTGTGAGTTTGGTATTTGTTTCACGAAATACTAGGAGCTAAACTGGGACACAGTGCTGGAGGGAGTTCTGTCACGTGTGGTGGGTCAGGGTCTGCAAGAGAATGCACCAACTAGGCTCCTATCTCTCACAGCTTGCCCCATTGCCCCTTGTCCATATCAACCTGATTCTTAATTTTCCTCTGAAAACTCTCCATATAACAAGATGCCTTTACATATAAGGGTCTGTTGGCTGCACCATGTCAGTTACAAGCCATTTGGAATCCAATGGTAGATCCACATGGCCCTACCACGGATGTTTTATCAAACACCTCCCCACCACTGCTCTAGACCCACTACTCAGCAGGCTCCAAATTTCTGGCATCTCTGTTCTACACCATTTTCATGAAACTCAGTAAATCAAGGCACTGTCTGGTATACTCATGATCAGCAACAGGACATCCAATGTTTCTCCAGTGCCACCTGGTCATAGGAATTTCAAAAATTTCATGGTATTTATCTAGCCATTTTTCAAGCATGAAGTTGGAGGCACTGTGGGTTTCAGTTCATTCAGCAAACATTAAATGGTGAGGAAGCTCATTTCAATGAAATCTCTGGAGAACTCTCACAGGCATGGCTTCCCAAAGAGTGGACAAAAGGTCACATTAGGCCAGGCCCATTGAGGTCTACAATGTGAGGTCCATGTGTGTTTTGACTCTCAACTATGGCTGCCATTTCTTTAAGAATAAAATCATGTGATATCCTTGCTGAGATTCCCAGGCCTCTGTGGAAATCCACCCGGGGCCTAGGTCTCAGTTTCCAAGAGCGACTTTCATGCGTGGCCTCTTAAAATCCCAACAAAATTCATGGCAATGCTTCTCTGAGTTAAGTTCCAAAACCCAGTCTCTAAGGGGAATCACACCAGAGTTCAAGCCCACGTGGACCCAGTCATTTTTTTCAATGCCACACAAATGACCAAAATTAAAACCAAAACACTCCCACATGGCCCTCATCTTATTTCATATAGTCAATCATCTTAACCTCTGGCTGGAGGTTTCCATGAGGGGCGCAGCCCAAGACAGTGTCCAAAATCAGCTCGTTTGCCCCTCATTTGTCTAAAGTCAGGGTAGCCTGGACACCGTTTCTGTGAACCAGGAGTGAACAAATAAGCCTGCCGTTAATACTTCTGTGTTTCTCCAATTTGAGGCCTACTGATTTTAGGTATCGATTCTTTAGGTGATTTAGAGTCATGCGAAAACACAAGTACCTCTGCAGGGCTTTGAAGAACTCATTTGACCCAAAGAGTCCCTATTGTCATTTGATGGAGTGCAGGAACCTAACAGAGGAAGGCAAGAGACTTCATCCACAATGAATGAAATTTTTTGCCGTTTTGGTTTTGGAAGCTCACATGGGATCATTCTTAAGATCCATCAGGTGCTGAGAATCTAAGTCACAGCCACACACAGGCCCAAGAGGCTGATAAAGACACATCCCTTTCCAAAGCAATTAAGCAAAGAGCCACAGGTGAGGCCCATTCATTTCCATTTGAAAACTGTTTTCATCAGGCTTCACAAAGGGGTGGCCTGAGGCAAAGACCTTCCTGACATTCAGTGCAACACAACAATAAGTAAGCAAAAGGCCCAAAGCAGGGTTTCTGCACTGAGACTTTCCTGGTCACACTGATATCTGAGTTTTCTGAGATGCTCGCCATTCTCTTCAGCTATCCAGTACATGGCCATCTCACAGAGCTTGGGGTGGTACATATTTTGGACACAAATCCATGAGCCTATTCTGGAGAGTGGCCAGAATTCAGGAAGAAAACTACAACTTAGAAAGATAGCAGGTGTTGCACATCGATTAGACAAGCTGCAGTCCATTCATATATTGGGCATGGGAAGATTTATACTAGACAGGACACATCCATTAATGCATTCTCTTTTCTAATGTCTACAATAACGGACACAGTGGGATACACAGAAACAGAAACACTCGCCGTGTCAAATGACTTACTAGAAACTGTCCACTCCAAACCAAACAAACCGCCTTTTCTATCTATTCTCAGAACATGAGACAAAACAACAAACCCACACCCACTCCCACAAAGGCACCTCCTTCCCCCAAGTACGTCTGTGACTATCCGGAGTGTCCTCTGACTGGTGGGCCATACTATGTTCCCCCGAAATGGCCTGTCTTCTCTCAGATCTTGTTTCCTTGACCAACTCTGTGAAGATGTCAGGAAAAAGTGGTTAGCCACTACCTGTTTTCTCAGGAAAGGTCCATCTTCAGAGCTCTCCTGGCATTTGGCCATCCTCACATCATTAGGTACCAAGAAAACTGACTCTGTCCTTGGTAAATCCAAACAAGTGAGCCCACTGGGACTGGGATTGGGACTGCCTCTGGGTGCCTGGCTTCTTGGATACCAAGTTCAGAGAGTTCCATCACCAAGGAAATGAGGTATGTCACATTCTTTGGAACTGAATGAGGTAACTGCCTTGGCAACCACATTGTCCTAACAGTTGCTTCCAAGGGTAACATAAGATGGAGGTTGCCCCTACTTCCTGTGACACTTTCATAAGGTAGAATGTATATCACCATTGGCACCCGGGAACAGCTCTCCACTCAGCCCTGGTTTGGTCCATCTTCTGTACAATAAGAAGAAAGAGAGGCAGATTCAGACACATCCCTTCATCCTGACCAGGTTGTTTGCCATGGAAGATGACTTTTGCTCTCTCAGGTGCTTCATACCTGCCTACAACTTCTCCAGGTATCATTTGTGCATGGACATTTGAGGTTCTCATCAGGTGGAAGGTCCCCAACTTTCCTGTATTGTAAGAACCACTCTGTCCCTGCTCTTCTGTAAAATGATTGAGGGAACAGTGTATACTTGGGGTTAAAAACAGGTTTGATTTGGGTTACGAGTGATTCTGTGTGATGAATAATGGTATTGGGAACCTGCAATATTTACAAGAATATAGAGGTGAAATATAAGTAGGAAAACAGAAATCTAGGTATGATTTGAAGCCCAGAAGGGTTTTGCCCTTGATTGGGATACTTAGCTTTGAATGATGTTCTGCAAAGATGCCTCAGATAATTCCATATACAATGGCATAGGACCTTGTACATTGGATGATTGAATTTAGAAGAGAACATCCAGTCAAAAAGGGATATTCAGTAGGATTAGGAAGATAGTCGGTAGGTTTAGGAAGAAGAGTGAGTATAGGATTTGGACCAAAAGTTCTTTAGCAATAGACTTTCGGGTGTTGAGTGAATGTAAATGTCAGCACATATGAAGAGTCAGTCACTATGTTGAACTGGGGAAAATATGTAGAAAAGCAGATATCAATAGAAACATTACGAAATCAGGCAAAGTATAAAGTGAGTGATAGAATTAGACATTTTCAACAGGGTTGAGTTTGAATATATAAATTAGGAAAAAAACAAATATGTAGTCACCAATAGGATTGACAATTGACAGCATTAGGCAACCTGGACATGGATGATTTTAGAAATCCATGTTCACTTTCCATTTAGGCTTTGGTACAATCATAAGTGTGACCTTTCCATTTTTTGTCCAGAATATTACTGTGATAATGAGGTGACATGAGTATTTCTTTCACCATTTCTGGGAGCAATATATTGAAGATGTAAAATGAGAATCGGGGGTACAAAGAGGTGTACCCTGTTTCTAGGAACATAGAGAAAAAGCATGAATAGACCATACTGTGAATAAATAATATAACTTTTTTGAACTTTAAATAATGAATTGAACTGATATGTGAAAAATTAAAGGAAATCGTATATTGATATACAATCATTCATTCCAACCAGGTATATATGTAATGGAAATATTTGTGTTTAGGTTTATCATAAAGAGTGTGTGAGTTTTGCTTCAAAATGATTATGGAAATTCAAAATAATGTGTTTGGAAAGAAGTCTCATGAAAAGACCAGTCAAGAATACCGTGACAATACATGTGTTCTGAAGCAAGAAGTGGTTAAAGTTGAAACAAATGCTTATTAATTTGTGAACTTGTGGATGATATGTATATCCTGTGATGTGCAAAAACTGAAGAAACAATAATGTACCAGTGTCGAATACAAATGAATGACAAATTACATATCATGTCCCATA
Organism: Callospermophilus lateralis; assembly: GCF_048772815.1. NCBI lineage: Eukaryota > Metazoa > Chordata > Mammalia > Rodentia > Sciuridae > Callospermophilus > Callospermophilus lateralis. Next base: position 219,274 of record NW_027512984.1, on the reverse strand, counting down.
GGAGTCTACTTGCATTGATGTTAGACTGGGTCAGTTACTGTAGAATAATTAGGATTTGTATGCACCATTCAATGAAGTTAGTTTTCAGTACTAGGAAACAAATATGTATTTCAGGTGGATGAAGGTTTCTGATTATAATCTTGTGAAAAGTGGATTATAAATCCACATACATGAACATGAATGAATTTAGAGAGTGTATATTAGACACATATATTTCATATTTTGAAAAATTTGCAGAGTATATCTATATCTATATCTGCATATACACACACACACACACAACACTCACAGACTTTAAAAAGTACCAATATAAATTCCAATCGAAATTCATCAGTAAATATGTATCATCCACAAATGCAAAACTATTTATTTTACTGAACATGAGCTAATGAATAATGTTGTTCTACTAGGACGCTCTCCTATAAGTTGAATTTTCATTTCCAACAGCATTTAGGAGGAGTGAACTCTTCTCACAATTTGTATCTGCCAAGACAGCCACCTCACAAAAATGTACGTGTGATACCTGGTAGGATTCTATATATGCATATAAATATACATGTGTGAATAGACTACAGAAAAAGGAAACAATAATTCACATATTTGTTAAGTTTAAAACACATGGAGAATATTTCAAATAAATTTGACTAGATTTATAACTCCTACCTTATATAATGCAAATGTCAAGTCCAACTATACAACATGTCTCCTCTGAAGTACTTGTATTTCTAATGTGTTGGGTTAATTTTCTCCATTATATTAGGATGAATAGTCTGAGTCTACTAGGTATGGGTTAGTGTCAGGGATTCAGTATTTCGAATGGAAAATTGGAAAATGAATCCAATGTGTATGTAAATATATGCTGCACAAATATCCTCCCGCTCTCATCCAGAACAATGCCTTGACATTACCTTCACCCCAAGTAAGACACAATTAGAGGAGAAGAGTTACAAAATCAATGAATACATATCTGGAATGGAAAATGCTCAGGAGTTCACAACCTTGGAGGTGGTAGAGGAGTTTCCAAAACTAAGGGACAGGGTAAACACTCCACAAACATGGAGCTCTGCTGGCCTAAAAACTTTTTGAGAAACTGCCTCTGAGCTTCCACACTTGAAATATATGTTGTTTTCAGGAGATTTGGCTTCCTCTGTAGTGAGAACATCAAAGCTGGGTCTGCATCTATGTGACCTGGAGGACATGGTTTCTTATTTTCCAATGAACAAGATGAAGCAGTGCTGAATCCTCTCTTTGTAGGTAAACTGAGGCCACTGGGGACTAAGTGTCTCCCCGTGTGGACTGTGAAGCCATTTGGTCCTCTTCCACTTTTTGTGGTGTTTTTGCTGCTGCACTGTGAGTTTGGTATTTGTTTCACGAAATACTAGGAGCTAAACTGGGACACAGTGCTGGAGGGAGTTCTGTCACGTGTGGTGGGTCAGGGTCTGCAAGAGAATGCACCAACTAGGCTCCTATCTCTCACAGCTTGCCCCATTGCCCCTTGTCCATATCAACCTGATTCTTAATTTTCCTCTGAAAACTCTCCATATAACAAGATGCCTTTACATATAAGGGTGTTGGCTGCACCATGTCAGTTACAAGCCATTTGGAATCCAATGGTAGATCCACATGGCCCTACCACGGATGTTTTATCAAACACCTCCCCACCACTGCTCTAGACCCACTACTCAGCAGGCTCCAAATTTCTGGCATCTCTGTTCTACACCATTTTCATGAAACTCAGTAAATCAAGGCACTGTCTGGTATACTCATGATCAGCAACAGGACATCCAATGTTTCTCCAGTGCCACCTGGTCATAGGAATTTCAAAAATTTCATGGTATTTATCTAGCCATTTTTCAAGCATGAAGTTGGAGGCACTGTGGGTTTCAGTTCATTCAGCAAACATTAAATGGTGAGGAAGCTCATTTCAATGAAATCTCTGGAGAACTCTCACAGGCATGGCTTCCCAAAGAGTGGACAAAAGGTCACATTAGGCCAGGCCCATTGAGGTCTACAATGTGAGGTCCATGTGTGTTTTGACTCTCAACTATGGCTGCCATTTCTTTAAGAATAAAATCATGTGATATCCTTGCTGAGATTCCCAGGCCTCTGTGGAAATCCACCCGGGGCCTAGGTCTCAGTTTCCAAGAGCGACTTTCATGCGTGGCCTCTTAAAATCCCAACAAAATTCATGGCAATGCTTCTCTGAGTTCAGTTCCAAAACCCAGTCTCTAAGGGGAATCACACCAGAGTTCAAGCCCACGTGGACCCAGTCATTTTTTCCAATGCCACACAAATGACCAAAATTAAAACCAAAACACTCCCAAATGGCCCTCATCTTATTTCATATAGTCAATCATCTTAACCTCTGGCTGGAGGTTTCCATGAGGGGCGCAGCCCAAGACACTGTCCAAAATCAGCTCGTTTGCCCCTCATTTGTCTAAAGTCAGGGTAGCCTGGACACCGTTTCTGTGAACCAGGAGTGAACAAATAAGCCTGCCGTTAATACTTCTGTGTTTCTCCAATTTGAGGCCTACTGATTTTAGGTATCGATTCTTTAGGTGATTTAGAGTCATGCGAAAACACAAGTACCTCTGCAGGGCTTTGAAGAACTCATTTGACCCAAAGAATCCCTATTGTCATTTGATGGAGTGCAGGAACCTAACAGAGGAAGGCAAGAGACTTCATCCACAATGAATGAAATTTTTTGCCATTTTGGTTTTGGAAGCTCTCATGGGATCATTCTTAAGATCCATCATGTGCTGAGAATCTAAGTCACAGCCACACACAGGCCCAAGAGGCTGATAAAGACACATCCCTTTCCAAAGCAATTAAGCAAAGAGCCACAGGTGAGGCCCATTCATTTCCATTTGAAAACTGTTTTCTTCAGGCTTCACAAAGGGGTGGCCTGAGGCAAAGACCTTCCTGACATTCAGTGCAACACAACAATAAGTAAGCAAAAGGCCCAAAGCAGGGTTTCTGCACTGAGACTTTCCTGGTCACACTGATATCTGAGTTTTCTGAGATGCTCGCCATTCTCTTCAGCTATCCAGTACATGTCCATGTCACAGAGCTTGGAGGTGGTACATATTTTGGACACAAATCCATGAGCCTATTCTGGAGAGTGGCCAGAATTCAGGAAGAAAACTACAACTTAGAAAGATTGCAGGTGTTGCACATCGATAAGACAAGCTGCAGTCCATTCATATATTGGGCATGGGAAGATTTATACTAGACAGGACACATCCATTAATGCATTCTCTTTTCTAATGTCTACAACAACGGACACACTGGGATACACAGAAAGAGAAACACTCGCCGTGTCAAATGACTTACTAGAAACTGTCCACTCCAAACCAAACAAACCGCCTTTTCTATCTATTCTCAGAACATGAGACAAAACAACAAACCCACACCCACTCCCACAAAGGCACCTCCTTCCCCCAAGTACGTCTGTGACTATCCGGAGTGTCCTCTGACTGGTGGGCCATACTATGTTCCCCCGAAATGGCCTGTCTTCTCTCAGATCTTGTTTCCTTGACCAACTCTGTGAAGATGTCAGGAAAAAGTGGTTAGCCACTACCTGTTTTCTCAGGAAAGGTCCATCTTCAGAGCTCTCCTGGCATTTGGCCATCCTCACATCATTAGGTACCAAGAAAACTGACTCTGTCCTTAGTAAATCCAAACAAGTGAGCCCACTGGGACTGGGACTGGGACTGCCTCTGGGTGCCTGGCTTCTTGGATACCAAGTTCAGAGAGTTCCATCACCAAGGAAATGAGGTATGTCACATTCTTTGGAACTGAATGAGGTCACTGCCTTGGCAACCACTTTGTCCTAACAGTTGCTTCCAAGGGTAACATAAGATGGAGGTTGCCCCTACTTCCTGTGACACTTTCATAAGGTAGAATGTATATCACCATTGGCACCCGGGAACAGCTCTCCACTCAGCCCTGGTTTGGTCCATCTTCTGTACAATAAGAAGAGAGAGAGGCAGATTCAGACACATCCCTTCATCCTGACCAGGTTGTTTGCCATGGAAGATGACTTTTGCTCTCTCAGGTGCTTCATACCTGCCTACAACTTCTCCAGGTATCATTTGTGCATGGACATTTGAGGTTCTCATCAGGTGGAAGGTCCCCAACTTTCCTGTATTGTAAGAACCACTCTGTCCCTGCTCTTCTGTAAAATGATTGAGGGAACAGTGTATACTTGGGGTTAAAAACAGGTTTGATTTGGGTTATGAGTGATTCTGTGTGATGAATAATGGTATTGGGAACCTGCAATATTTACAAGAATATAGAGGTGAAATATAAGTAGGAAAACAGAAATCTAGGTATGATTTGAAGCCCAGAAGGGTTTTGCCCTTGATTGGGATACTTAGCTTTGAATGATGTTCTGCAAAGATGCCTCAGATAATTCGATATACAATGGCATAGGACCTTGTACATTGGATGATTGAATTTAGAGAGAACATCCAGTCAAAAAGGGATATTCAATAGGATTAGGAAGATAGTCGGTAGGTTTAGGAAGAAGAGTGAGTACAGAATTTGGACCAAAAGTTCTTTAGCAATAGACTTTCGGTTGTTGAGTGAATGTAAATGTCAGCACATATGAAGAGTCAGTCACTATGTTGAACTGGAGAAAATATGTAGAAAAGCAGATATCAATAGAAATATTAGGAAATCAGGCAAAGTATAAAGTGAGTGATAGAATTAGACATTTTCAACAGGGTTGAGTTTGAATATATAAATTAGGAAAAAAACAAATATGTAGTCACCAATAGGATTGACAATTGACAGCATTAGGCAACCTGGACATGGATGTTTTTAGAAATCCATGTTCACTTTCCATTTAGGCTTCGGTACAATCATAAGTGTGACCTTTCCATTTTTTGTCCAGAATATTACTGTGATAATGAGGTGACATGAGTATTTCTTTCACCATTTCTGGGAGCAATATATTGAAGATGTAAAATGAGAATCGGGGTTACAAAGAGGTGTACCCTGTTTCTAGGAATATAGAGAAAAAGCATGAATAGACCATACTGTGAATAAATAATATAACTTTTTTGAACTTTAAATAATGAACTGAACTGATATCTGAAAAATTAAAGGAAATCGTATATTGATATACAATCATTCATTCCAACCAGGTATATATGTAATGGAAATATTTGTGTTTTGGTTTATCATGAAGAGTGTGTGACGTTTGCTTCAAAATGATTATGGAAATTCAAAATAATGTGTTTGGAAAGAAGTCTCATGAAAAGACCAGTCAAGAAACCCTGACAATACATGTGTTCTGAAGCAAGAAGTGGTGAAAGTTGAAACAAATGCTTATTAATTTGTGAACTTGTGGATGAAATGTATATCCTGTGATGTGCAAAAACTGAAGAAACAATAATGTACCAGTGTCGAATACAAATGAATGACAAATTACATATCATGTCCCATAGGAGTCTACTTGCATTGATGTTAGACTGGGTCAGTTACTGTAGAATAATTAGGATTTGTATGCACCATTCACTGAAGTTAGTTTTCAGTACTAGGAAACAAATATGTATTTCAGGTAGATGAATATTTCTGATTATCATCTTGTGAAAAGTGGATTATAAATCCACATACATGAACATGAATGAATTTAGAGAGTGTATATTAGACACATATATTTCATATTTTGAAAAATTTGGAGAGTATATCTATATCTATATCTATATCTATACACACACACACACACACACACACACACACACACACAACTCACAGACATTAAAAAGTACCAATATAAATTCCAATCGAAATTCATCAGTAAATATGTATCATCCACAAATGCAAAACTATTTATTTTACTGAACATGAGCTAATGAATAATGTTGTTCTACTAGGACGCTCTCCTATAAGTTGAATTTTCATTTCCAACAGCATTTAGGAGGAGTGAACTCTTCTCACAATTTGTATCTGCCAAGACAGCCACCTCACAAAAATGTACGTGTGATACCTGGTAGGATTCTATATATGCATATAAATATACATGTGTGAATAGACTACAGAAAAAGGAAACAATAATTCACATATTTGTTAAGTTTAAAACACATGGAGAATATTTCAAATAAATTTGACTAGATTTATAACTCCTACCTTATATAATGCAAATGTCAAGTGCAACTATACAACATGTCTCCTCTGAAGTACTTGTATTTCTAATGTGTTGGGTTAATTTTCTCCATTATATTAGGATGAATAGTCTGAGTCTACTAGGTATGGGTTAGTGTCAGGGATTCAGTATTTCGAATGGAAAATTGGAAAATGAATCCAAAGTGTATGTAAATATATGCTGCACAAATATCCTCCCGCTCTCATCCAGAACAATGCCTTGACATTACCTTCACCCCAAGTAAGACACAATTAGAGGAGAAGAGTTACAAAATCAATGAATACATATCTGGAATGGAAAATGCTCAGGAGTTCACAACCTTGGAGGTGGTAGAGGAGTTTCCAAAACTAAGGGACAGGGTAAACACTCCACAAACATGGAGCTCTGCTGGCCTAAAAACTTTTTGAGAAACTGCCTCTGAGCTTCCACACTTGAAATATATGTTGTTTTCAGGAGATTTGGCTTCCTCTGTAGTGAGAACATCAAAGCTGGGTCTGCATCTATGTGACCTGGAGGACATGGTTTCTTATTTTCCAATGAACAAGATGAAGCAGTGCTGAATCCTCTCTTTGTAGGTAAACTGAGGCCACTGGGGACTAAGTGTCTCCCCGTGTGGACTGTGAAGCCATTTGGTCCTCTTCCACTTTTTGTGGTGTTTTTGCTGCTGCACTGTGAGTTTGGTATTTGTTTCACGAAATACTAGGAGCTAAACTGGGACACAGTGCTGGAGGGAGTTCTGTCACGTGTGGTGGGTCAGGGTCTGCAAGAGAATGCACCAACTAGGCTCCTATCTCTCACAGCTTGCCCCATTGCCCCTTGTCCATATCAACCTGATTCTTAATTTTCCTCTGAAAACTCTCCATATAACAAGATGCCTTTACATATAAGGGTCTGTTGGCTGCACCATGTCAGTTACAAGCCATTTGGAATCCAATGGTAGATCCACATGGCCCTACCACGGATGTTTTATCAAACACCTCCCCACCACTGCTCTAGACCCACTACTCAGCAGGCTCCAAATTTCTGGCATCTCTGTTCTACACCATTTTCATGAAACTCAGTAAATCAAGGCACTGTCTGGTATACTCATGATAAGCAACAGGACATCCAATGTTTCTCCAGTGCCACCTGGTCATAGGAATTTCAAAAATTTCATGGTATTTATCTAGCCATTTATCAAGCATGAAGTTGGAGGCACTGTGGGTTTCAGTTCATTCAGCAAACATTAAATGGTGAGGAAGCTCATTTCAATGAAATCTCTGGAGAACTCTCACAGGCATGGCTTCCCAAAGAGTGGACAAAAGGTCACATTAGGCCAGGCCCATTGAGGTCTACAATGTGAGGTCCATGTGTGTTTTGACTCTCAACTATGGCTGCCATTTCTTTAAGAATAAAATCATGTGATATCCTTGCTGAGATTCCCAGGCCTCTGTGGAAATCCACCCGGGGCCTAGGTCTCAGTTTCCAAGAGCGACTTTCATGCGTGGCCTCTTAAAATCCCAACAAAATTCATGGCAATGCTTCTCTGAGTTCAGTTCCAAAACCCAGTCTCTAAGGGGAATCACACCAGAGTTCAAGCCCACGTGGACCCAGTCATTTTTTCCAATGCCACACAAATGACCAAAATTAAAACCAAAACACTCCCAAATGGCCCTCATCTTATTTCATATAGTCAATCATCTTAACCTCTGGCTGGAGGTTTCCATGAGGGGCGCAGCCCAAGACACTGTCCAAAATCAGCTCGTTTGCCCCTCATTTGTCTAAAGTCAGGGTAGCCTGGACACCGTTTCTGTGAACCAGGAGTGAACAAATAAGCCTGCCGTTAATACTTCTGTGTTTCTCCAATTTGAGGCCTACTGATTTTAGGTATCGATTCTTTAGGTGATTTAGAGTCATGCGAAAACACAAGTACCTCTGCAGGGCTTTGAAGAACTCATTTGACCCAAAGAATCCCTATTGTCATTTGATGGAGTGCAGGAACCTAACAGAGGAAGGCAAGAGACTTCATCCACAATGAATGAAATTTTTTGCCATTTTGGTTTTGGAAGCTCTCATGGGATCATTCTTAAGATCCATCATGTGCTGAGAATCTAAGTCACAGCCACACACAGGCCCAAGAGGCTGATAAAGACACATCCCTTTCCAAAGCAATTAAGCAAAGAGCCACAGGTGAGGCCCATTCATTTCCATTTGAAAACTGTTTTCTTCAGGCTTCACAAAGGGGTGGCCTGAGGCAAAGACCTTCCTGACATTCAGTGCAACACAACAATAAGTAAGCAAAAGGCCCAAAGCAGGGTTTCTGCACTGAGACTTTCCTGGTCACACTGATATCTGAGTTTTCTGAGATGCTCGCCATTCTCTTCAGCTATCCAGTACATGTCCATGTCACAGAGCTTGGAGGTGGTACATATTTTGGACACAAATCCATGAGCCTATTCTGGAGAGTGGCCAGAATTCAGGAAGAAAACTACAACTTAGAAAGATTGCAGGTGTTGCACATCGATAAGACAAGCTGCAGTCCATTCATATATTGGGCATGGGAAGATTTATACTAGACAGGACACATCCATTAATGCATTCTCTTTTCTAATGTCTACAACAACGGACACACTGGGATACACAGAAAGAGAAACACTCGCCGTGTCAAATGACTTACTAGAAACTGTCCACTCCAAACCAAACAAACCGCCTTTTCTATCTATTCTCAGAACATGAGACAAAACAACAAACCCACACCCACTCCCACAAAGGCACCTCCTTCCCCCAAGTACGTCTGTGACTATCCGGAGTGTCCTCTGACTGGTGGGCCATACTATGTTCCCCCGAAATGGCCTGTCTTCTCTCAGATCTTGTTTCCTTGACCAACTCTGTGAAGATGTCAGGAAAAAGTGGTTAGCCACTACCTGTTTTCTCAGGAAAGGTCCATCTTCAGAGCTCTCCTGGCATTTGGCCATCCTCACATCATTAGGTACCAAGAAAACTGACTCTGTCCTTAGTAAATCCAAACAAGTGAGCCCACTGGGACTGGGACTGGGACTGCCTCTGGGTGCCTGGCTTCTTGGATACCAAGTTCAGAGAGTTCCATCACCAAGGAAATGAGGTATGTCACATTCTTTGAAACTGAATGAGGTCACTGCCTTGGCAACCACTTTGTCCTAACAGTTGCTTCAAAGGGTAACATAAGATGGAGGTTGCCCCTACTTCCTGTGACACTTTCATAAGGTAGAATGTATATCACCATTGGCACCCGGGAACAGCTCTCCACTCAGCCCTGGTTTGGTCCATCTTCTGTACAATAAGAAGAGAGAGAGGCAGATTCAGACACATCCCTTCATCCTGACCAGGTTGTTTGCCATGGAAGATGACTTTTGCTCTCTCAGGTGCTTCATACCTGCCTACAACTTCTCCAGGTATCAATTGTTAATGGACATTTGAGGTTCTCATCAGGTGGAAGGTCCCCAACTTTCCTGTATTGTAAGAACCACTCTGTCCCTGCTCTTCTGTAAAATGATTGAGGGAACAGTGTATACTTGGGGTTAAAAACAGGTTTGATTTGGGTTACGAGTGATTCTGTGTGATGAATAATGGTATTGGGAACCTGCAATATTTACAAGAATATAGAGGTGAAATATAAGTAGGAAAACAGAAATCTAGGTATGATTTGAAGCCCAGAAGGGTTTTGCCCTTGATTGGGATACTTAGCTTTGAATGATGTTCTGCAAAGATGCCTCAGATAATTCGATATACAATGGCATAGGACCTTGTACATTGGATGATTGAATTTAGAGAGAACATCCAGTCAAAAAGGGATATTCAGTAGGATTAGGAAGATAGTCGGTAGGTTTAGGAAGAAGAGTGAGTACAGAATTTGGACCAAAAGTTCTTTAGCAATAGACTTTCGGTTGTTGAGTGAATGTAAATGTCAGCACATATGAAGAGTCAGTCACTATGTTGAACTGGAGAAAATATGTAGAAAAGCAGATATCAATAGAAATATTAGGAAATCAGGCAAAGTATAAAGTGAGTGATAGAATTAGACATTTTCAACAGGGTTGAGTTTGAATATATAAATTAGGAAAAAAACAAATATGTAGTCACCAATAGGATTGACAATTGACAGCATTAGGCAACCTGGACATGGATGTTTTTAGAAATCCATGTTCACTTTCCATTTAGGCTTTGGTACAATCATAAGTGTGACCTTTCCATTTTTTGTCCAGAATATTACTGTGATAATGAGGTGACATGAGTATTTCTTTCACCATTTCTGGGAGCAATATATTGAAAATGTAAAATGAGAATCGGGGGTACAAAGAGGTGTACCCTGTTTCTAGGAACATAGAGAAAAAGCATGAATAGACCATACAGTGAATAAAAAATATAAATTTTGAACTTTAAATAATGAATTGAACTGATATCTGAAAAATTAAAGGAAATCGTATATTGATATACAATCATTCATTCCAACCAGGTATATATGTAATGGAAATATTTGTGTTTTGGTTTATCATGAAGAGTGTGTGAGTTTTGCTTCAAAATGATTATGGAAATTCAAAATAATGTGTTTGGAAAGAAGTCTCACGAAAAGACCAGTCAAGAAACCCTGACAATACATGTGTTCTGAAGCAAGAAGTGGTGAAAGTTGAAACAAATGCTTATTAATTTGTGAACTTGTGGATGAAATGTATATCCTGTGATGTGCAAAAACTGAAGAAACAATAATGTACCAGTGTCGAATACAAATGAATGACAAAGTACAGATCATGTCCCATAGGAGTCTACTTGCATTGATGTTAGACTGGGTCAGTTACTGTAGAATAATTAGGATTTGTATGCACCATTCACTGAAGTTAGTTTTCAGTACTAGGAAACAAATATGTATTTCAGGTGGATGAATATTTCTGATTATCATCTTGTGAAAAGTGGATTATAAATCCACATACATGAACATGAATGAATTTAGAGAGTGTATATTAGACACATATATTTCATATTTTGAAAAATTTGGAGAGTATATCTATATCTATATCTATATATATACACACACACACACACACACACACACACACACAACTCACAGACATTAAAAAGTACCAATATAAATGCCAATCGAAATTCATCAGTAAATATGTATCATCCACAAATGCAAAAATATTTATGTTACTGAACATGAGTTAATGTATAATGTTGTTCTACTAGGACGCTCTCCTATAAGTTGAATTTTCATTTCCAACAGCATTTAGGAGGAGTGAACTCTTCTCACAATTTGTATCTGCCAAGACAGCCACCTCACAAAAATGTATGTGTGATATCTGGTAGGATTCTATATATGCATATAAATATACGTGTGTGAAGAGACTACAGAAAAAGGAAACAAGAATTCACATATTTGTTAAGTTTAAAACACATGGAGAATATTTCAAATAAATTTGACTAGATTTATAACTCCTAACTTATATAATGCAAATGTCAAGTCCAACTATACAACATGTCTCCTCTGAAGTACTTGTATTTCTAATGTGTTGGGTTAATTTTCTCCATTATATTAGGATGAATAGTCTGAGTCTACTAGGTATGGGTTAGTGTCAGGGATTCAGTATTTCGAATGCAAAATTGGAAAATGAATCCAATGTGTATGTAAATATATGGTGCACAAATATCCTCCCGCTCTCATCCAGAACAATGCCTTGACATTACCTTCACCCCAAGTAAGACACAATTAGAGGAGAAGAGTTACAAAATCAGTGAATACATATGTGGAATGGAAAATGCTCAGGAGTTCACAACCTTGGAGGTGGTAGAGTAGTTTCCAAAACTAAGGGACAGTGTAAACACTCCACAAACATGGAGCTCTGCTGGCCTAAAAACTTTTTGAGAAACTGCCTCTGAGCTTCCACACTTGAAATATATGTTGTTTTCAGGAGATTTGGCTTCCTCTGTAGTGAGAACATCAAAGCTGGGTCTGCATCTATGTGACCTGGAGGACATGGTTTCTTATTTTCCAATGAACAAGATGAAGCAGTGCTGAATCCTATCTTTGTAGGTAAACTGAGGCCATTGGTGACTAAGTGTCTCCCCGTGTGGACTGTGAAGCCATTTGGTCCTCTTCCACTTTTTGTGGTGTTTTTGCTGCTGCACTGTGTGTTTGATATTTGTTTCACGAAATACTAGGAGCTAACCGGGGACACAGTGCTGGAGGGAGTTCTGTCACGTGTGGTGGGTCAGGGTCTGCAAGAGAATGCACCAACTAGGCTCCTATCTCTCACAGCTTGCCCCATTGCCCCCTTGTCCATATCAACCTTATTCTTAATTTTCCTCTGAAAACTCTCCATGTAACAAGATGCCTTTACATATAAGGGTCTGCTGGCTGCACCATGTCAGTTACAAGCCATTTGGAATCCAATGGTAGATCCACATGGCCCTACCACGGATGTTTTATCAAACACCTCCCCACCACTGCTCTAGACCCACTACTCAGCAGGCTCCAAATTTCTGGCATCTCTGTTCTACACCATTTTCATGAAACTCAGTAAATCAAGGCACTGTCTGGTATACTCATGATCAGCAACAGGACATCCAATGTTTCTCCAGTGCCACCTGGTCATAGGAATTTCAAAAATTTCATGGTATTTATCTAGCCATTTTTCAAGCATGAAGTTGGAGGCACTGTGGGTTTCAGTTCATTCAGCAAACATTAAATGGTGAGGAAGCTCATTTCAATGAAATCTCTGGAGAACTCTCACAGGCATGTCTTCCCAAAGAGTGGACAAAAGGTAACATTAGGCCAGGCCCATTGAGGTCTACAATGTGAGGTCCATGTGTGTTTTGACTCTCAACTATGGCTGCCATTTCTTTAAGAATAAAATCATGTGATATCCTTGCTGAGATTCCCAGGCCTCTGTGGAAATCCACCCAGGGCCTAGGTCTCAGTTTCCAAGAGCGACTTTCATGTGTGGCCTCTTAAAATCCCAACAAAATTCATGGCAATGCTTCTCTGAGTTCAGTTCCAAAACCCAGTCTCTAAGGGGAATCACACCAGAGTTCAAGCCCACGTGGACCCAGTCATTTTTTCCAATGCCACACAAATGACCAAAATTAAAGCCAAAACACTCCCACATGGCCCTCATCTTATTCCATATAGTCAATCATCTTAACCTCTGGCTGGAGGTTTCCATGAGGGGCGCAGCCAATGACAGTGTCCAAAATCAGCTCGTTTGCCCCTCATTTTCTAAAGTCAGGGTAGCCTGGACACCGTTTCTGTGAACCAGGAGTGAACAAATAAGCCTGCGGTTAATACTTCTGTGTTTCTCCAATTTGAGGCCTACTGATTTTAGGTATCGATTCTTTAGGTGATTTAGAGTCATGCGAAAACACAAGCACCTCTACATGGCTTTGAAGAACTCATTTGACCCAAAGAATCCCTATTGTCATTTGATGGAGTGCAGGAACCTAAAAGAGGAAGGCAAGAGACTTCATCCACAACGAATGAAATTTTTTGCCATTTTGGTTTTGGAAGCTCACATGGGATCATTCTTAAGATCCATCAGGTGCTGAGAATCTAAGTCACAGCCACACACAGGCCCAAGAGGCTGATAAAGACACATCCCTTTCCAAAGCAATTAAGCAAAGAGCCACAGGTGAGGCCCATTCATTTCCATTTGAAAACTGTTTTCTTCAGGCTTCACAAAGGGGTGGCCTGAGGCAAAGACCTTCCTGACATTCAGTGCAACACAACAATAAGTAAGCAAAAGTCCCAAAGCAGGGTTTCTGCACTGAGACTTTCCTGGTCACACTGATATCTGAGTTTTCTGAGATGCTCGCCATTCTCTTCAGCTATCCAGTACATGGCCATGTCACAGAGCTTGGAGGTGGTACATATTTTGGACACAAATCCATGAGCCTATTCTGGAGAGTGGCCAGAATTCAGGAAGAAAACAACAACTTAGAAAGATAGCAGGTGTTGCACATCGATAAGACAAGCTGCAGTCCATTCATATATTGGGCAGGATGAATTTTGGTATGATTTATACTAGACAGGACACATCCATTAATGCATTCTCTTTTCTAATGTCTACAACAACGGACACAGTGGGATACACAGAAACAGAAACACTCGCCGTGTCAAATGACTTACTAGAAACTGTCCACTCCAAACCAAACAAACCGCCTTTCCTATCTATTCTGAGAACATGAGACAAAACAACAAACCCACACCCACTCCCACAAAGGCACCTCCTTCCCCCAAGTAGGTCTGTGACTATCCGGAGTGTCCTCTGACTGGTGGGCCATACTATGTTCCCCCGAAATGGCCTGTATTCTCTCAGATTGTTTCCTTGACCAACTCTGTGAAGATGTCAGGAAAAAGTGGTTAGCCACCCTGTTTTCTCAGGAAAGGTCCATCTTCAGAGCTCTCCGGGCATTTGGCCATCCTCACATCATTAGGTACCAAGAAAACTGACTCTTTCCTTGGTAAATCCAAACAAGTGAGCCCACTGGGACTGGGACTGCGACTGCCTCTGGGTGCCTGGCTTCTTGGATACCAAGTTCAGAGAGTTCCATCACCAAGGAAATGAGGTATGTCACATTCTTTGGAACTGAATGAGGTCACTGCCTTGGCAACCACTTTGTCCTAACAGTTGCTTCAAAGGGTAACATAAAATGGAGGTTGCCCCCGCTTCCTGTGACACTTTCATAAGGTAGAATGTATATCACCATTTGCACCCGGGAACAGCTCTACACTCAGGCCTGGCTTGGTCCATCTTCTCTACAATAAGAAGAGAGAGAGGCAGATTCAGACACATCCCTTCATCCTGACCAGGTTGTTTGCCATGGAAGATGACTTTTGCTCTCTCAGGTGCTTCATACCTGCCTACAACTTCTCCAGGTATCATTTGTGCATGGACATTTGAGGTTCTCATCAGGTGGAAGGTCCCCAACTTTCCTGTATTGTAAGAACCACTCTGTCCCTGCTCTTCTGTAAAATGATTGAGGGAACAGTGTATACTTGTGGTTAAAAACAGGTTTGATTTGGGTTACGAGTGATTCTGTGTGATGAATAATGGTATTGGGAACCTGCAATATTTACAAGAATATAGAGGTGAAATATAAGTAGGAAAACAGAAATCTAGGTATGATTTGAAGCCCAGAAGGGTTTTGCCCTTGATTGGGATACTTAGCTTTGAATGATGTTCTGCAAAGATGCCTCAGATAATTTGATATACAATGGCATAGGACCTTGTACATTGGATGATTGAATTTAGAAGAGAACATCCAGTCAAAAAGGGATATTCAGTAGGATTAGGAAGATAGTCTGTAGGTTTAGGAAGAAGAGTGAGTATAGGATTTGGACCAAAAGTTCTTTAGCAATAGACTTTCGGTTGTTGAGTGAATGTAAATGTCAGCACATATGAAGAGTCAGTCACTATGTTGAACTGGGGAAAATATGTAGAAAAGCAGATATCAATAGAAACATTACGAAATCAGGCAAAGTATAAAGTGAGTGATAGAAGTAGACATTTTCAACAGGGTTGAGTTTGAATATATAAATTAGGAAAAAAACAAATATGTAGTCACTAATAGGATTGACAATTGACAGCATTAGGCAACCTGGACATGGATTTTTTTAGAAATCCATGTTCACTTTCCATTTAGGCTTTGGTACAATCATAAGTGTGACCTTTCCATTTTTTGTCCAGAATATTACTGTGATAATGAGGTGACATGAGTATTTCTTTCACCATTTCTGGGAGTAATATATTGAAGATGTAAAATGAGAATCAGGGGTACAAAGAGGTGTACCCTGTTTCTAGGAACATAGAGAAAAAGCATGAATAGACCATACTGTGAATAAATAATATAACTTTTTTGAACTTTAAATAATGAATCGAACTGATATCTGAAAAATTAAAGGAAATCGTATATTGATATACAATCATTCATTCCAACCAGGTATATATGTAATGGAAATATTTGTGTTTGGGTTTATCATGAAGAGTGTGTGAGTTTTGCTTCAAAATGATTATGGAAATTCAAAATAATGTGTTTGGAAAGAAGTCTCATGAAAAGACCAGTCAAGAAACCCTGACAATACATGTGTTCTGAAGCAAGAAGTGGTGAAAGTTGAAACAAATGCTTATTAATTTGTGAACTTGAGGATGAAATGTATATCCTGTGATTTGCAAAAACTGAAGAAACAATAATGTACCAGTGTCGAATACAAATGAATGAAAAATTACAGATCATGTCCCATAGGAGTCTACTTGCATTGATTTTAGACTGGGTCAGTTACTGTAGAATAATTAGGATTTGTATGCACCATTCACTGAAGTTAGTTTTCAGTACTAGGAAACAAATATGTATTTCAGGTGGATGAATATTTCTGATTATAATCTTGTGAAAAGTGGATTATAAATCCACATACATGAACATGAATGAATTTAGAGAGTGTATATTAGACGCATATATTTCATATTTTGAAAAATTTGAAGAGTATATCTATATCTATATCTATATCTATACACACACACACACACACACACACACAAACACAAACACTCACAGACATTAAAAATACCAATATAAATGCCAATCGAAATTCATCAGTAAATATGTATCATCCACAAATGCAAAAATATTTATTTTACTGAACATGAGTTAATGTATAATGTTGTTCTACTAGGACGCTCTCCTATAGGTTGAATTTTCATTTCCAACAGCATTTAGGAGGAGTGAACTCTTCTCACAATTTGTATCTGCCAAGACAGCCACCTCACAAAAATGTACCTGTGATACCTGGTCGGATTCTATATATGCATATAAATACACATGTGTGAATAGGCTACAGAAAAGGGAAACAAGAATTCACATATTTGTTAAGTTTAAAAACACATGGAGAATATTTCAAATAAAATTTGACTAGATTTATAACTCCTACCTTATATAATGCAAATGTCAAGTCCAACTATACAACATGTCTCCTCTGAAGTACTTGTATTTCTAATGTGTTGGGTTAATTTTCTCCATTATATTAGGATGAATAGTCTGAGTCTACTAGGTATGGGTTAGTGTCAGGGATTCAGTATTTCGAATGGAAAATTGGAAAATGAATCCAATGTGTATGTAAAGTTATGCTGCACAATTATCCTCCCGCTCTCATCCAGAACAATGCCTTGACATTACCTTCACCCCAAGTAAGACACAATTAGAGGAGAAGAGTTACAAAATCAGTGAATACATATCTGGAATGGAAAATGCTCAGGAGTTCACAACCTTGGAGGTGGTAGAGGAGTTTCCAAAACTAAGGGACAGTGTAAACCCTCCACAAACATGGAGCTCTTCTGGCCTAAAAACTTTTTGAGAAACTGCCTCTGAGCTTCCACACTTGAAATATATGTTGTTTTCAGGAGATTTGGCTTCCTCTGTAGTGAGACAATCAAAGCTGGGTCTGCATCTATGTGACCTGGAGGACATGGTTTCTTATTTTCCAATGAACAAGACGAAGCAGTGCTGAATCCTCTCTTTGTAGGTAAACTGAGGCCACTGGGGACTAAGTGTCTCCCCGTGTGGACTGTGAAGCCATTTGGTCCTCCTCCACTTTTTGTGGTGTTTTTGCTGCTGCACTGTGAGTTTGGTATTTGTTTCACGAAATACTAGGAGCTAAACTGGGACACAGTGCTGGAGGGAGTTCTGTCACGTGTGGTGGGTCAGGGTCTGCAAGAGAATGCACCAACTAGGCTCCTATCTCTCACAGCTTGCCCCATTGCCCCCTTGTCCATATCAACCTGATTCTTAATTTTCCTCTGAAAACTCTCCATATAACAAGATGCCTTTACATATAAGGGTCTGCTGGCTGCACCATGTCAGTTACAAGCCATTTGGAATCCAATGGTAGATAAACATGGCCCTACCACGGATGTTTTATCAAACACCTCCACACCATTGCTCTAGACCCACTACTCAGCAGGCTCCAACTTACTGGCATCTCTGTTCTACACCATTTTCATGAAACTGAGTAAATCAAGGCACTGTCTGGTATACTCATGATCAGCAACAGGACATCCAATGTTTCTCCAGTGCCACCTGGTCATAGGAATTTCAAAAATTTCATGGTATTTATCTAGCCATTTTTCAACCATGAAGTTGGAGGCACTGTGGGTTTCAGTTCATTCAGCAAACATTAAATGGTGAGGAAGCTCATTTCAATGAAATCTCTGGAGAACTCTCACAGGCACAGCTTCCCAAAGAGTGGACAAAAGGTCACATTAGGCCAGGCCCATTGAGGTCTACAATGTGAGGTCCATGTGTGTTTTGACTCTCAACTATGGCTGCCATTTCTTTAAGAATAAAATCATGTGATATCCTTGCTGAGATTCCCAGGCCTCTGTGGAAATCCACCAGGGGCCTAAGTCTCAGTTTCCAAGAGCGACTTTCATGCGTGGCCTCTTAAAATCCCAACAAAATTCATGGCAATGCTTCTCTGAGTTCAGTTCCAAAAACCCAGTCTCTAAGGGGAATCACACAAGAGTTCAAGTCCACGTGGACCCAGTCATTTTTTCCAATGCCACACAAATGACCAAAATTAAAACCAAAACACTCCCACATGGCCCTCATCTTATTCTGTATAGTCAATCATCTTAACCTCTGGCTGGAGGTTTCTATGAGGGGCGCAGCCAATGACAGTGTCCAAAATCTGCTCGTTTGCCCCTCATTTGCCTAACGTCAGGGTAGCCTGCACACCGTTTCTGTTAACCAGGAGTGAACAAATAAGCCTGCCGTTAATACTTCTGTGTTTCTCCAATTTGAGGCCTACTGATTTTAGGTATCAATTCTTTAGGTGATTTAGAGTCATGCGAAAACAAAAGCACCTCTGCAGGGCTTTGAAGAACTCATTTGACCCAAAGAATCCCTATTGTCATTTGATGGAGTGCAGGAACCTATCAGAGGAAGGCAAGAGACTTCATCCACAATGAATGAAATTTTTTGCCATTTTGGTTTTGGAAGCTCACATGGGATCATTCTTAAGATCCATCAGGTGCTGAGAATCTAAGTCACAGCCACACACAGGCCCAAGAGGCTGATAAAGACACATCCCTTCCCAAAGCAATTAAGCAAAGAGCCACAGGAGAGGCCCATTCATTTCCATTTGAAAACTGTTTTCTTCAGGCTTCACAAAGGGGTGGCCTGAGGCAAAGACCTTCCTGACATTCAGTGCAACACAACAATAAGTAAGCAAATGGCCCAAAGCAGGGTTTCTGCACTGAGACTTTCCTGGTCACACTGATATCTGAGTTTTCTGAGATGCTCGCCATTCTCTTCAGCTATCCAGTACATGGCCATGTCACAGAGCTTGGAGGTGGTACATATTTTGGACACAAATCCATGAGCCTATTCTGGAGAGTGGCCAGAATTCAGGAAGAAAACAACAACTTAGAAAGATAGCAGGTGTTGCACATCGATAAGACAAGCTGCAGTCCATTCATATATTGGGCATGGGAAGATTTATACTAGACAGGACACATCCATTAATGCATTCTCTTTTCTAATGTCTACAACAACGGACACAGTGGGATACACAGAAAGAGAAACACTCGCCGTGTCAAATGACTTACTAGAAACTGTCCACTCCAAACCAAACAAACCGCCTTTTCTATCTATTCTCAGAACATGGGACAAAACAACAAACCCACACCCACTCCCACAAAGGAACCTCCTTCCCCCAAGTACGTCTGTGACTATCCGGAGTGTCCTCTGACTGGTGGGCCATACTATGTTCCCCCGAAATGGCCTGTCTTCTCTCAGATCTTGTTTCCTTGACCAACTCTGTGAAGATGTCAGGAAAAAGTGGTTAGCCACTACCTGTTTTCTCAGGAAAGGTCCATCTTCAGAGCTCTCCTGGCATTTGGCCATCCTCTCATCATTAGGTACCAAGAAAACTGACTCTGTCCTTGGTAAATCCAAACAAGTGAGCCCACTGGGACTGGGACTGGGACTGCCTCTGGGTGCCTGGCTTCTTGGATACCAAGTTCAGAGAGTTCCATCACCATGGAAATGAGGTATGTCACATTCTTTGGAACTGAATGAGGTCACTGCCTTGGAAAGAAGTCTCATGAAAAGACCAGTCAAGAAACCCTGACAATACATGTGTTCTGAAGCACGATGATTAAAGTTGAAACAAATGCTTATTAATTTGTGAACTTGTGGATGAAATGTATATCCTGTGATGTGCAAAAACTGAAGAAACAATAATGTACCAGTGTCGAATACAAATGAATGACACATTACATATCATGTCCCATAGGAGTCTACTTGCATTGATGTTAGACTGGGTCAGTTACTGTAGAATAATTAGGATTTGTATGCACCATTCACTGAAGTTAGTTTTCAGTACTAGGAAACAAATATGTATTTCAGGTGGATGAATATTTCTGATTATCATCTTGTGAAAAGTTGATTATAAATCCACATACATGAACATGAATGAATTTAAAGTGTGTATATTAGACACATATATTTCATATTTTGAAAAATTGGCAGAGTATATCTATATCTATATCTATATAT
Organism: Callospermophilus lateralis; assembly: GCF_048772815.1. Lineage (NCBI taxonomy): Eukaryota > Metazoa > Chordata > Mammalia > Rodentia > Sciuridae > Callospermophilus > Callospermophilus lateralis. Next base: position 198,564 of record NW_027512984.1, on the reverse strand, counting down.
ACACACACACACACACACACACACACACACACACAACACTCACAGACATTAAAAAGTACCAATATATATGCCAATCGAAATTCATCAGTAAATATGTATCATCCACAAATGCAAAAATATTTATTTTACTGAACATGAGTTAATGTATAATGTTGTTCTATTAGGACTCTCTCCTATAGGTTGAATTTTCATTTCCAACTGCATTTAGGAGGAGTGAACTCTTCTCACAATTTGTATCTGCCAAGACAGCCATCTCACAAAAATGTACGTGTGATACCTGGTAGGATTCTATATATGCATATACATATACATGTGTGAATCAGCTACAGAAAAGGGAAACAAGAATTCACATATTTGTTAAGTTTAAAAACACATGGAGAATATTTCAATTAAAATTTGACTAGATTTATAACTCCTACCTTATATAATGTAAATGTCAAGTCCAACTATACAACATGTCTCTGGAGAACCTTTGGATGTCCTGTTTTTTATCATGAGTATATTAGACAGTGCCTTGATTGACTGTGTTTCATGAAAATGATCTAGAACAGACATGCCAGTAAGTTGATGCCTGCTGAGTAGTGTGCCTAGAGCAGTGGTGTGTATGTGTGTCATAATACATCTCTGATGTGGCCATATGGATTTGCCATTGGCTTCCAAATGGCTTGTGACAGACATGGTGAGGCCAGCAGACACTAATATGTAAGGGCGTCTTGTTATATGGAGAGGTTTCATGGCAATGTTAAGAATCAGGTTGCAATAGACAAGGGAAAAAGATATGTGGGATAGAAGCCTGGTTGGTGCATTCTCCTGCAGACCCTGACCCACCACATGTGGCAGAACTCCATCCAGCACTGTGTCCCTTTTGAACTCCTTGTATTTCGTGAAGCAAATACCAAACTACCAATGCAGGAGAAAGAAAAACCATGAAAAAGTGGAGGATGACCAAATGGCTTCACAGCCCAGATGGGGAGAGACTTAGCACGCACTGGTCACATTTTACTTAAAAGAGAGAATTCACCACTGCTGCCTCATGTTCATTAGAAAATAAGAAACCATGTCCTCCAGGTCACATAGAATCAGACCCAGCTTTGATCGTCTCACGACAAAGGAAGCTAAAGCTCCTGAAAACAACATATATTTCAAGTGCCCAACCTCAGAGGCAGTTTATCAAGAAGTCCTTTAGGCCAGCAGAGCTCCATGTTTGTGGAGTTTTTAACCTGTCACTTACTTATGGAAACTTCTCTACCACATCCAAGGTTGTGAACTCCTGAGCATTTTCCATTCCAGTTATATATTCACAGATTTTATAACTCTTCTCCACTAATTGTGTCTTACTTGGGGTGAAGGTAATGTCAAGGCATTGATCTGGATGAGAGAGGGGAAATATTTTGTGTAGCACATATTTGATAGACATTGGATTCTTTTTCCTATTTTCCATTCAAAATACTGAATCCCTGACACTAACACATACCCTACTAGACTCTGACTACTAATCCTAATATGATGGAGAAAAATAACCCAAATAGAACAGAAATACAAGCAGGTCAGAGGAGGCATGGTGTATTTTTGAAGTTTTCTTTTGCATAATAAATGGTAGGTGTTATAAATCTAGTGAATTTTTATTTGGAATAGTTTTTCATGTGTTTTTAAAATTAACAAATATGTGAATCCCTGCCTCCCTTTCTCTCTAGCCTATACAGCACATGTATTTTTATATGTACATATAGAATCCTACCTGGTATCACACGTACATTTTTGTGAGGTTGCTGACTCGGCAGATATAAATTGTGTGAAGAGACTACCCCTCTTAAACGCTGTTGGAACTAAAAATTCAACTTATGGGTGAGCTTCCTAGTACAACAACATTATACATAATTTCATGTTCAGTAAAGTATATATTTTTGCATCAGTAGATGTTATATATTTCATTATAAATTTCATTTGGCATATATTGCTACTTTTTTATGTTTCTCTGTGTGTTTTTTTGGTATATATATATATATATATATATATATATATATATATACTCTCCTGATTTATCAAAACATGAAATATATGTGTCTTATATACACTCTCTACATTCATACATTCATTCATGTTCATGCATGAGGAAATATAATCAACTTTTCTCAAGATTATTATTGGAAATATTCATCCACCTGAAATACATATTTGTTTCCTTGTACTGACAACTCACTTCTGTGAATGGTGCATACAAATCCTAATAATTCTACAGTATCTGACCCAGTTTAACATCAATGCAAGTAGATTCCTATGGGACATGATGTGTATTTTGACGTTCATTTATATTCCACACTGCTACATTAATATTTCTGCAGTTTTTCCACATCATAGGATATATATTTCATCCACAAGTTCACAACTTTATAGGTATTTTTTCACTTTTAATCATTTCCTGCTTCAGAACACATGTATTCCTCCCGGTTTCTTGACTGGTCTTTTCATGAGACTTCTCTGCAAACACATTTTTTTTTAATTTCATAATCAGTTTTGAAGCAAAACTCACACACTTTTCATGATAAACCATAAATCTAATATCACCATTAGATGCATAACTGTTTGGAATGCATGATTCTATATCAATATTAGGTTTCCTCTATATTTTCAGAAATCAATTCAATCCATTATTTAAAGTTCGAACCAGTTATATTATTTATTCACAGTATGGTCTATTCATGCATTATCTCTATATTCATAGGCACAAGGTACACCTATTTGTACCCCCAATTAATTTATACGTCTTCAAAATATTGCTTTCCTACATATTTTACCCAGTTCATCATTGTGACTGACTCTTCACATGTGCTGACATTTACATTCACTCTCTACCTGAAACCCTATTGCTAAAGAACTTTTGGTCCAAATCCTATACTCACTCTTTTATCAAAACCCACCGACTATTTTCCTAATCCTACCGAATATCCCTTTTTGACTGGATGTTCTCTTCCACATTCAATCATCCAAATTAGAAGGTCCTATGCCATAGTATATTGATTTAACTGAGACAACTGTGCAGGACATAAATCAATGCTAAGTATCCCAATCAAGGGCCCAATGCCCTTCTGGGCTTCAAAACTTACCTAGATTTCTGTTTTCATACTTATATTTCACCTATATATTCTTATAAATATCGCAGGTTCCTAATACAAATATTCATTCCAGAGAATGATTCCTAACCCAAATTGAACATGTTATTAACCCTAACCATACACTTTTCCCTCAATCTAATTTTACAGAAGAGCAGGGACAGAGTTGGTCTTACAATACAGGAATGTAGGCGATCTTCCAGCTGCTGAAAACCTAAAAGTTCCATGCTGAAATGATCCTTGGAGAAGATGTAGGCATCTATGAAGGACATGAGAGAGCAAAAGTCATCTTCCATGGCAAATAACCTGGTCAGGTTGATGGGATGTGTCTGAATTAGCCTCTCTCTTCCTAATGTAGAGAAGATGGACCAAACCATGCCTGTGTGGAGAGCTGTTCCCCGGTGCCTATGGTTGATATACCATTCTAACATATGAATGAGTCACAGCAAGTAGAGGCAGCCTCCATATTTTGGGAACCATGTAAGCAACTGTTAAAACAAAGTGGTTTCCAACGCAGTGACTTCATTCAGATCTTGAAGAAAGTGACATCACCTTACAGTTTTGGTAATGAAAGTCTGTGATCTTGGGATCCAGGAAACCAGGCACACAGAGTCAAACCCACACCATGTCCCAGTGGGCTAACTTGTTTGGATTTAACAAGACAGAGTTACTCTTTCTTTGTACCTACTGATGTGAGGACAGCCAAATGCCTGGAAACTATGAAGACTGGCCTTTCCAGAGAAAGCAGGTAGTTTCTCACCATGGGCTCCTGACAACATCACAGAGTTGGCCAAAGAGAACAGATTGGAGACAGGACACGCCATTTTGGGGGAACATAGTATGGCCCACAAGTCAGAGGACACTCCGGATAGTCACAGACCTACTTGGGGAAAGGAGGTGACTTTTTGGGTGTGAGTGTGAGTTTGTGGTTTTGTCTCATGTTCTGAGAATAGTTAGGAAAGCCGGGTTGTTTGTTTTGGAGTGGACTGTGTCTAGTAAGTCCTTTGACAAGGTGAGTGTTTCTGTGTCTATATATCATACTGTGTCCGTGATTGTAGACATTAGAAAAGAGAATGCATCAATGGATGTGTCCTGTCTACAAGAAAGCTTCAAAGCATTCATCCTGTGCAATTAATGAATGGACTGCAGGTTGCCGTATGGATGGGCAACTCCTGCCATCTTTCTAAATTCCTGTTTTCTTCCTGAATTCTGGACACTCTCCAGAATACACTCATGATTTTGTGTCCAAGATATGTACCACCTCCATCTCTGTGACATGGCCATGTACTGGATAGCTGAAGGGAATGGCGAGTATCTCAGAAAACTCAGATATCAGTATGCCCAAGAAAGTCTCAGTGGAGAAACCCTGCTTTGGGCCTTTTGCTTACCTATTCTGTTGCCCTGAATGTCAGGAAGGTCTTTGCCTCAGGCCACACTTTGTGAAGCCTGCAGAAAATAGTTTTCAAATGGAAAAGAATGGTCATTACCTGTGCCTCTTTGCTTAATTGCTTTGGAAATGGATGTTTCTGAATCAGCCTCTCAGCCCTATGTGAGGCTGTGGCTTAGATTCACAGCACATGATGGGTCTAAAGAAAAATCCCATGTGTGCATCCCAAACCAAAATGGGCAAAAGAGCTGTCAGAGTGGTTCTTACAATACAGGAAAGTTGGGGACCTTCCACCTGATGAGATCCTCAAATGTCCATGCACAAATGATACCTGGAGAAGTTGTAGGCAGGTATGAAGCACCTGAGAGAGCAAAAGTCATCTTCCATGGCAAACAACCTGGTCAGGATGAAGGGATGTGTCTGAATCTGAATCTCTCTGTTCTTATTGTAGAGAAGATGGACCTAACCAGGCCTGAGTGAAGAGCTGTTCCCGGGTGCCAATGGTTGATATACATTCTACCTTATGAAAGTGTCACAGGAAGTAGGGGCAACCTCCATCTTATGTTACCCTTGGAAGCAACTGTTAGGACAAAGTGGTTGCCAAGGCAGTGACCACATTCAGTTGCAAAGAATGTGACATACCTCATTTCCTTGGTGATGGAACTCTCTGAACTTGGTATCCAAGAAGCCAGGCACCCAGAGGCAGTCCCAGTCCCAGTCCCAGTGGGCTCACTTGTTTGGATTTACCAAGAACAGAGTCAGTTTTCTTGGTACCTAATGATGTGAGGATGGCCAAATGCCAGGAGAGCTCTGAAGATGGACCGTTCCTGAGAAAACAGGTAGTGGCTAACCACTTTTTCCTGACATCTTCACAGAGTTGGTCAAGGAAAGAATGTCTGAGAGAAGACAGGCCATTTCGGGGGAACATAGTATGGCCCACCAGTCAGAGGACACTCCGGATAGTCACAGACCTACTTGGGGCAAGGAGGTGCCTTTGTGGGAGTGGGTGTGGGTTTGTTGTTTTGTCTCATGTTCTGAGAATAGATAGGATAGGCGGTTTGTTTGGTTTGGAGTGGACAGTTTCTAGTAAGTCATTTGACACGGCGAGTGTTTCTGTTTCTGTGTATCCCACTGTGTCTGTTGTTGTAGACATTACAAAAGAGAATGCATTAATGGATGTGTCCTGTCTAGTATAAATCTTCCCATAATTCATCCTGCCCAATATATGAATGGACTGCAGCTTGTCTTATCGATGTGCAACACCTGCTATCTTTCTAAGTTGTTGTTTTCTTCCTGAATTCTGGCCACTCTCCAGAATAGGCTCATGGATTTGTGTCCAAAATATGTACCACTGCCAAGCTCTGTGACATGGCCATGTACTGGATAGCTGAAGAGAATGGCGAGCATCTCAGAAAACTCAGATATCAGTGTGACCAGAAAAATCTCAGTGCAGAAACCCTGCTTTGGGCCTTTTGCTTACTTATTGTTGTGTTGCACTGAATGTCAGGAAGGTCTTTGCCTCAGGTCACCCCTTTGTGAAGCCTGAAGAAAACAGTTTTCAAATGGAAATGAATGGGCCTCACCTGTGGCTCTTTGCTTAATTGCTTTGGAAAGAGATGTGTCTTTATCAGCCTTTGGACCTGTGTGTGGCTGTGACTTAGATTCTCAGCACCTGATAGATCTTAAGAATGATCCCATGTGAGCTTCCAAAACCAAAATGGCAAAAAATATCATTCATTGTGGATGAAGTCTCTTGCCTTCCTCTGTTAGGTTCCTGCACTCCATCAAATGAGAATAGGGATTCTTTGGGTCAAATGAGTTCTTCAAAGCCCTGCAGAGGTGCTTGTGTTTTCACATGACTCTAAATCACCTAAGGAATTGATACCTAAAATCAGTAGGCCTCAAATTGGAGAAACAAAGAAGTATTAAAGGCAGGCTTATTTGTTCACTCCTGGTTCACAGAAACGGTGTCCAGGCTACCCTGACTTTAGGCAAATGAGGGGCAAAGGAGCTGATTTTGGACACTGTCTTGGGCTGCGCCCCTCATGGAAACCTCCAGCCAGAGGTTAAGATGATTGACTATATGGAATAAGATGAGGGCCATGTGGGAGTGTTTTGGTTTTGATTTTGGTCATTTGTGTGGCATTGGAAAAAATGACTGGGTACACGTGGGGTTGAACTCTGGTGTGATTCCCCTTAGAGACTGGATTTTGGAAGTGAACTCAGAGAAGCATTGCCATGAATTTTGTTGGGATTTTAAGAGGCCACGCATGAAAGTCGCTCTTGGAAACTGAGACCTAGGCCCTGGGTGGATTTCCACAGAGGCCTGGGAATCTCAGCAAGGATATCACATGATTTTATTCTTAAAGAAATGGCAGCCATAGTTGAGAGTCAAAACACACATGGACCTCACATTGTAGACCTCAATGGGCCTGGCCTAATGTGACCGTTTGTCCACTCTTTGGGAAGCCGTGCCTGTGAGAGTTCTCCAGAGATTTCATTGAAATGAGCTTCCTCACCATTTAATGTTTGCTGAATGAACTGAAATACAGAGTGCCTCCAACTTCATGCTTGAAAAATGGCTAGATAAATACCATGAAATTTTTGAAATTCCTATGACCAGGTGGCACTGGAGAAACACTGCATGTCCTGTTGCTGATCATGATTATACCAGACAGTGCCTTGACTTACTGAGTTTCATGAAAATGGTGTAGAACAGAGATGCCAGTAAGTTGGAGCCTGCTGAGTAGTGGGTCTAGAGCAGTGGTGGGGAGGTGTTTGATAAAACATCCGTGGTAGGGCCATGTGGATCTACCATTGGATTCCAAATGGCTTGTAACTGACATGGTGCAGCCAGCAGACCCTAGTATGTAAAGGCATCTTGTTACATGGAGAGTTTTCGGAGGAAAATTAAGAATCAGGTTGATATGGACAAGGGGGCAATGGGGCAAGCTGTGAGAGATAGGAGCCTAGTTGGTGCATTCTCTTGCAGACCCTGACCCACCACACGTGACAGAACTCCCTCCAGCACTGTGTCCCAGTTTAGCTCCTAGTATTTCGTGAAACAAATACCAAACTCACAGTGCAGCAGCAAAAACACCACAAAAAGTGGAAGAGGACCAAATGGCTTCACAGTCCACACGGGGAGACACTTAGTCCCCAGTGGCCTCAGTTTACCTACAAAGAGAGGATTCAGCACTGCTTCATCTAGTTCATTGGAAATAAGAAACCATGTCCTCCAGGTCACATAGATTCAGACCCAGCTTTGATGGTCTCACTACAAAGGAAGCCAAATCTCCTGAAAACAATATATATTTCAAGTGCAAAACTCAGTGGCAGTTTCTCAAAAAATTTTTAGGCCAGCAGAGCTCCATGTTTGTGGAGTGTTTACCCTGTCCCTTAGTTTTGGAAACTGCTCTACCACCTCCAAGGTTGTGAACTCCTGAGCATTTTCCATTCCAGATATGTATTCACTGATTTTGTAACTCTTCTCCTCTAATTGTGTCTTACTTGGGGTGAAGGTAATGACAAGGCATTGTTCTGGATGAGAGCAGGAGGATATTTGTGCAGCATATATTTACATACACATTGGATTCATTTTCCAATTTTCCATTCGAAATACTGAATCCCTGACACTAACCCATACCTAGTAGACTCAGACTATTCATCCTAATATAATGGAGAAAATTAACCCAACACAATAGAAATACAAGCACTTCAGAGGAGACATGTTGTATTGTTGGACTTGACATTTGCATTATATAAGGGAGGAGTTATAAATCTAGTCAAATTTTAATTGAAATATTCTCCATGTGTTTTTAAACTTAACAAATATGTGAATTCTTGTTTCCCTTTTCTGTAGCCTATTCACACATGTATATTTATATGCATATATAGAATCCTACCAGGTATCACACGTACATTTTTGTGAGGTGGCTGTCTTGGCAGATACAAATTGTGAGAAGAGTTCACTCCTCCTAAATGCTGTTGGAAATGAAAATTCAACCTATAGGAGAGCGTCCTAGTAGAACAACATTATACATTAACTCATGTTCAGTAAAATAAATATTTTTGCATTTGTGGATGATATATATTTACTGATGAATTCGATTGGCATTTATATTGGTATTTTTAATGTCTGTGAGTGTTTTGTGTGTGTGTTTGTGTGTGTGTGTGTGTATATATAGATATAGATATAGATATAGATATACTCTCCAAATTTTTCAAAATATGAAATATATGTGTCTAATATACACTCTCTAAATTCATTCATGTTCATGTATGTGGATTTATAATCAACTTTTCACAAGATTATAATCAGAAATATTCATCCACCTGAAATACATATTTGTTTCCTAGTACTGAAAACTAACTTCAGTGAATGGTGCATACAAATCCTAATTATTCTACAGTAACTGACGCAGTCTAACATCAATGCAAGTAGACTCCTATGGGACATGATATGTAATTTGTCATTCATTTGTATTCGACACTTGTACATTATTATTTCTTCAGTTTTTGCACATCATAAGATATACCTTTGCCAAGGCAGTGACCTCATTCAGTTCCAAAGAATGTGACATACCTCATTTCCTTGGTGATGGAACTCTCTGAACTTTGTATCCAAGGAGCCAGGCACCCAGAGGCAGTCCCAGTCCCAGTCCCAGTGGGCTCACTTGTTTGGATTTACCAAAGATAGAGTCAGTCATTCTTGGTACCTACTGAAGTGAGGATTACCAAATGCCTGGAGAGCTCTGAATAGGGAGCTTTCCTGAGAAAGCAGGTAGTGGCTCTCCACTTTTTCCTTACAACTTTACAGAGTTGGCCAAGGAAAACAGATCTGAGAGAGGACAGGCCATTTCGGAAGAACAGAGTATGGCCACCACTCAGAGGACACTCTGGTTAGTCATACACCTATGGGGAAGGAGGTGCCTTTTTGGGAGTGGGTGTGGGTTTGTGGTTTGTCTCATGTTCTGAAAATAGGTAGGAATGGCGGTTTGTTTGTTTTGTAGTGAACTGTTTCCGGTAAGTCGTTTGAAGAGGTGAGTGTTTCCATGTCTGTGTATCCCACTGTGCCTGTGGTAGTAGACATGAGAAAAGAGAATGCAGCAATGGATGTGTCATGTCTAGTATAAAGCTTCCCAGCATTCATCCTGCCCAATTTATGAATGGAGTGTGGCTTGCCTTATGCACGGGCAACACCTAATACCTTCCTAAGTCCCTGTTTTCTTCCTGAATTCTGGCCACTCTCTAGAATAGGCTCATGGTTATGTGTCCAAGATATGTACCAAATCCAAGGTCTTTGACATGGCCATGTACTGGATACCTGAATGGAATGGCCAGCATCTCGTAAAACTCAGATATCAGTGTGACCAGGAAAGTCTCAGTGGAGATACCCTGCTTTGGGCCTTTTGCTTACCTATTGTTCTGTTGCCCTGAATATCAGGAAGGTCTTTGTCTCATGCAACCCCTTTGTTAAGCCTGAAGAAAACAGTTTTCAAATGGAAATGAATGTGCATCACCTCTGGCTCTTTGCTTAATTTCATTGGAAAAGGATGTGTCTGATTCAGGCCCTTTGCCCTGTTTTAGGCTGTGACTTAGATTCTCAGCACCTGATGGAAGTAAAGAAAGATCCCATATGTGCATCTAAACCAAAATGGAAAAACGTTCAATCAATCTGCATGAATTATATTGCCTTCCTTTGTTAGGTTTCTGAAATCCATCATGTCAGAATAGGGATTCTTTGGGTGAAATGAGTTCTTCAAATCTCTGCAGAGGGGCTTGGCTTTTCTCATGACTCCAATTCACAAAAAGAATCTAGACCCAACAGTCAGAGAGCCTCAAATTGGAGAAGCGAAGCAGTATTAAGGGCAGGCCTATTTGATCACTCCTGGTTCACAGGAAGGGTGTCCAAGCCACCCTGACATTCGGCAAATGAGGGGCAAGGGAGCTTATTTTGGACACTGTCTTGGGATGTGCCTCTCATGAAAACCTCCATCCAGATGTTATGATGAGTATCTTTATGGTAGAAGATGAGGGCCATGTAGGAGTGTTTTGGTTATAATTGTGGTAATTTGTGTGGCAGTTGGAAGAGATGACTGGGTAAACCTGGGCTTGAATTCTGCTGTGATTCCCCTTAGAGACTGATTTCTGGAACTGACCTCAGAGAAGTATTGACATGAATTGTGTTGGGATTTTAGGAGGCCATGAATGAGAGTTGCCATTGGAACCTGGGATCAAGGCCCAGAGTGGCTTTCCACAGAACACTGGGAATCACAGCCAGGATATTACATGATTTTATTCTGAAAGACTTGGCAGGCATAATTGAGATTCAAAACACACTTGGACCTTGCTTTGTAGACCTCCATGGGCCTGGCTTCATGTGACTTTTTGGCCACTCTTTGGGTAGACTTGCCTGTGAGAGTGCTCCAGAGATTTCCCTGAAATTAGCTTCCTCACCATTTAATGGTTCCTGAATGAATTGAAACCAACATTGCCTCCAAATGCATCTGTGAAAAAATGCTAGATAATTACCATGAAATTTTAGAAATTCCGATGACCAGCTGGCACTGGAGGACCTTTGATGTCCTGTTGATGATCATGAGTATAACAGACAGGGCCTTGATTGACTGGGTTTCATGAAAATGGTGTAGAACAGAGATGCCAGTAAGTTGGGGCCTGGTAAGTAGTGGGCCTAGAGCTGTGTTATGCAAATGTGTGATAAAACATCTGTGGTGGGGCCATGTGGATCTTCCATTGGCTTCCAAATGGCTGTGACTGACATGGTGCAACCATCACACCCATATATGTAAAGGCATATTTTTATATGGAGAGGTTTCAGGGCAATGTTCAGTATCATGTTGCTATTGTCAAGGGGGCAAGCTACTTGAGATAGAACCCTGGTTGGTGCATTCTCCTGGAGACCCTGCCAACCACACCTGACAGAACTCCCTTCAGCACTGTGTCCCATTTGAACTCGTTGTATTTCATGAAGCAAATACCAAACTCCCAGTGCAGCAGCAAGAAACACCACGAAAATTTGAGAATGACCATTGGTTTCACAGTCCACACGGGAAGACCCTTAGCCCTCAGTGGCCAAAGTTTACCTACAAAAAGAGAATTCATCACTGCTGCCTCATTTTAATTTTAAAATAAGTAACCATTTCCTCCAGGTCACATAGATGCAGATCCAGCTTTGATGGTTTCACTACAAATAAAGCTAAAGCTCCTGACAACAACATATTTTTCAAGTGCCCAACCTCAGAGGCAGATTCTCAAAAAGTCTTTTGGCCAGCAGAGCTCCATGTTTGTGGAGTGTTTACCCTGACTCTTACTTTTGGAAACTCCTCTACCACCTCCAAAGATGTGAAATCTGGAGCAATTTCCATTCTAGATATGTATTCACAGATTTTCTAACTCTTCTCCTCTAATTGTGTCTTACTTGGGGCGAAGGTAATGTCAAGGCATTGTTCTGGAGGAGATTGGGAAGATTTTTCCGTAGCATATATTTGCATACACATTGGATTCAGTGTCCTATTTTCAATTCAAAAGACTGAATACCTGACTCTAACCCATACCCTACCAGACTCTGACTACTAATCCTAATATGATGGAGAAAAATAACCCATAAAGAATAGAAATACAAGCAGTACAGAGTAGGCATGGTGTATAGATGGATTTGCCTTTTGCATGATACAGAGTTGGAGTTATAAATCTAGTCAATTGTTTGTTGAAATAGTTGTCCTAGTATTTTTAAGGTTAACAAATATGTGAATTCCTGTCTCCCTTTCTCTGTATTCTTATATGCACATATAGATTCCTATCTGGTACCACACGTACATTCTTGTGAGGTGGCTGACTTGGCAGATACAAATTGTTAGAAGAGATCACTCCTACTAAATCCTGTTGGAACTGAATATTCAACCTATGGGTGAGCTTGCTAGTTGAACAGCATTATACATAAATCCATGTTCAGTAAAATGAATATTTTTAGATCTGTGGATGGTATATATTTTATAATGAATTTTGATTGACATATATATTGCTACTTTTTTGTCTGTGTGTGTGTTTTATGTATATGTATATATATGTATATATATATATATATGTATATATATATATATATATATATATATATATATATATATATATACATATATATATATATATATATACACTCTCCAGATTTTTCAAAATATGAAATATATGTGTCTTACATTCACTCCCTAAATTCATTCATGTTCATGTATGTGGATTTATAATCAACTATTCACAAGATTATTCTCAAAATATTCATCCACCTGAAATTTGCCCAATGCTCTCAAATGTCAATCCTATTTGTGACTACATATTTGTTTCTTCCTAAGATTATATATTTAAACTCAACCCTGTTCAAAATGTCTAATCCTATCACACACTTTATACTCTGCCTGATTTTGTAATGTCTCTATTGATATATGCTTTCCTACATATTTTCCCCACTTCATCATTGTGACTGACTCTTCACTTGTGCTGACATTTACATTCACTCTCTAATCGAAATCCTATTGCTAAGAAACTTTTGTTCCAAATCTTATACTCACCCTTCTTCCTAAACTTACTGACTATCTTCCTAATGCTACAGACTATCCCTTTTTGACTGGATGTTCTCTTCTACATTCAATCATCCAAGTAAACGTGGTGCGAGCTTCAGAGGAGGAGACTACCAACAGGCTATCTCATGCAACATCAAAGGGTTTATTGGGTGTCCAGAATGCTGGGGTTCAGAGCTCACCTGAATAGTGCAGATAGCCCTGAAAATAGCTGAAGTAGAGCTTATATACTTTCCCTGGAGAGAGAAGGGAGGGAATTGTATTGATGTGTCAGGGCGAGTGGGCGGTTTGCATGCAACTGGGAGAGGGAGTACATTCTGCAATTTGGCAGTTGGGGATAGAACATTCTGGGAACAAGTTTTGCAAACATTTCTCAAGATTTCAACAGTGTTCTGTTAAGCATACAGAAAAACAAGATGTGACAAGTACCTATTTTATTAATATTTCATTCCCCACTTCTTCTTCTGGCTAATTTTAATCATAAAAATGATCATTGGAGGATGTCACATTCAATGTCTGCTAGTGGGGTATTACCATAAGTTTAACTCCTCCAATTTGAGCCTGGAGAAAAGACATCACACGGTTGAGCAAACAGGGTTTTATAGTTAGCAATAATATGAGGATTATTATTGGACCGGCCAGGGTTGATAAAAACGTAGTTAACCGGGGGGACTGTGTGAACCAAGACTCAAGCCACCCTTTTGGGCCCTCTCTCACTTGTTGATGCTCTTCAAGGTGTCTTTTAAATTTACTCATAGATTTTATTACGACTCCAGTATAGTCAGCATAAAAACAACATTCTTCCCTCAATGCAGCACAAAGGCCCCCTTCTCTAATGAAGAGGAGGTCCAACCCTCAACTGTTCTGTAAAACAACTTCAGAGAGAGCGGTTAAAGTTTCATGCAAAGCCCTGAAGGAGGTTTCTAATATCTTACTTTTGCTCTATTGCTGCTTCTAATTGGGTCATCTTTTGTGTCCCATGGACAATGCCACTGGTTCCTCTGCCCACCCGTGCAGCAACTCCTATTCCTAATAGGATGGCTAAAGTGAGGGATATATGTTCCCAGTGGAACCGGTTGTATGCCCCCCCTATTTGATCTTCAAATGAACCTGCGTCATGATAAAGCACTCTGGGAAACATCTGCACCATTACACAATTTATCACATATCTTGATCATTTCATGAAAACATAAACGATGTTTAAGTATATAGAATTATGCTGTTGTAGGCACTGACAAAGCAAGGCACCTAAGATAGCACTCAAGATAGGGAAACAGTCCTATTTGGTTGAAACCGGATTCAGAGGGCATTGCTTCTATTGTAATCAATTAATCCCCTGAAACTCAAGTTTAGGTAGTTTCAGAATTTTGTACCCAACATATAAGGGATGGGGCTCAGAAGTTCACAGTCTTCAGAAGTTTAAAAAAGCAGTATTTGTTTCTGTTTTTCCTTCTGTTCTGGGCAAGTTAACTTTTCAAGGACACCTGGGAGGAGGAGAGCTTTTTCTTCCATTTCTTATTTTCCCCCTGCCAGCTGTTACCATGGAGCCCGGTTGGTAATTTCTTTATCTTAGAAATGTAGCCATCTCTGTGAAGCCCCAGCTGAAGGCCAGAGGACTTGTTCACATATTTTGTGAAAAACTAGTTAGGGGTTGTCTAGCTTAGAAGTACTGAAATTTTTAGCCAGTGGCCAAGTAGAACAGGGCAATACGAAAGAGAAAGTTTATCTACATTAAAGTCTTTATTGGGACTGTTTTGCTGAAAGTTCAAAACTCAGCCATGGTGAAGACTTCTGAAGAAGGTCATTTAAGACTTTTCTGTGGGCCTGGTACAGAGGGGGAAAGACGGGGAAGGTGGGGCTGAGAGCACCTCCGAGGATCTGAGAATGAGGGAAAAGAGAGATGTAAAAGAATAATGCGAAAGGGTATTGGGAATTTCCTAGCAGCAAACTTGAGCAGTAGATCAGGTAGAGCAGAGTGAAAGACGGGAGTGAGGATCCCAAAATCCTGTGAGGGACTTTAAATTTTAGTAACATGTTTTCAGTGATGACAAAGCAACTTTAAAGGCCAATTATATTACATCTTGGATAAGGGTCTCAGGGCTCTCCTCAGCTCGTTTGAGCATTGGGTTAGCTGGTAAGAGGACCTGGTGGGACCCGGTGAGGGCACTGACAGGAGATGAGAGGAATGAGTCGGTGGAGCGGTACCTATGTACCTGCTACCTCATCAAGGGGCCGATGGTCTGAGAACTGGTGGAGCTTTGGGTTTCTGATCTAGTTATTGGAGGGGAGAAATCAAGTTGCTGAGATGGGAGTGACATCAGAGGGTCTGGAGCAGAAGGCTGAGGATAATGATCTATTGGAGAAGCATAGTTCGGGATGTGAGTGAGGGAGGGAAAAGGCTTCCACATAGTGGAATTTCCTTTCACTCTTTTGAGCACTTGCAGAAGTTAAAAAGGTCACGCAAAATTTGAGGATCTAGAGACCCATCTGGGTGCCATAGTTTTTGGTTGTCTAATTGGTAATGTGGCCAATGCTGTGTACTGAATTTGATGAAGAATTGGGGTTTCATCAGGCAGCCCCTGTATGCACACATTTCCATGACATACAGAAAAAGTCGGCTTTTCCCCCACACAGCCATTACTCTTTGTGGCTTTGATAGTCTGCCAGGCAAACTTAGTAATCTAGACTAGCCAATCTGCATCTGGCTCGTGTGTCCCTACATCCATAATGTTTGTTTCCATTATCTATGGTACAGAAGGGATTTAACGGTATTTTAGTGGGATCCTCTTCATCAGGGATATCACAATAGGAAATACCTATAGCCAGCTAACAAATGTCTGGGTGGAGAGATGGCCACCAGGTCCCTAAGGGGGCTGTATGCCAGATAGACCATACTTCTTTTCCAGTAGGATTTGTGATCAGCCATCACTGCTTAATGGGCTGATGAGGGTTAGGACTACTTGTAGCCAAGGGGAGAGTATATAACCTTATTCACATTGCCAATACACAATTTGAAACTGTTACCAGTCTTTTTCAGTTTCCAGAAAGATTCTGTATAGGCAGCAGGCTTGAGATGAGAGGTATGGATCCAGGAAGTGATTCTGTTTACGTTTACCACTGTAGGTGTTATAATAGCACCTGGTATGGTCCTTTTCAGCGGGGTACCAGGGATGACACCTGATATCATCTTACATAGATGAAATCTCTTACTTGATATGGATGTGGAATCCCCTGGTTCCCAGTTGGGTAGGCAGTGGCCAGCTGTTTTCACAGGTATTACTGAGTTCTTTCAAGATCTTTAAGTCTGTCAAGCAAGGGGGTGTGGAAAGGATCTTTAGGTCTTACAGTTGGGCTTAGGTCCCCTACTGGAGGAGGGCCACCATAAAGAATTTCACATGTGGTAAGGTTACTCAAAGAAACAAAGGGATTTTTTCTTGCATGAAACATTGCATAAGGCAGGAGCATAGTCCAATCTTATGCTGGTCTCTAAGCTTAATTTCGTTAAGGTCTCTTTAATGGTTCTATTCATTCTTTCTACTTGTCTTGAACTCTGTGGTCTATAAGCACAATTTAACTTCCAATTAATCCCCAGGTTCCTGGCTAACCCCTGACTTACCTGGGTCATGAACATCGGTCCATTGTCAGATTCTATTACCGGCTTAGCTTCCTCCAATGGTAGAGAGGCTTAGTCAGCAGCAGCGGAATCACTTAGAGTGTGTTGTGTGTTAGGGGACGAGGGCAGGGGATAAGGAGGGGGAGAAGAGTCCAGTAGAGTCAAATCTGTGACTCAGGGAGAACAGAGGGTGGAGGAGGAGGAGGTTGAGAGGGTTTGAGAGATTATGGGGGAAGGAGTAGGAGCAGAGGTAGGGGCAAGGAAAGGCTTCACCCATGGAGGAGGAGATTTGCAGAGGTCCTGCCAAGATAAGATATATGGCTGTTGATCCGGATGGCTATGTGGCGCTGGCTGAAAGACAATACCTCTGACTTTTTAAATTAGTAGGAAGTAGAAAGATCCATCTAGGGGCCATACGACTCCAAAGATGGGCCATTCTGAGGCACAGAGATTCTGCCAGGTCCAGCGTTTTACTAAAAAAAGAAAGATTCTGAGCCCTTAAGCGGACTTTGGTCCAGTGATCAAGGGTCAGGGACAGAGGCATTGACGTGCTCTGTTCCATAATGAAAGTTCCACAAACAGTAAAAGCAAGGACACACGACACAGATAAGACAAGACCATAAAGACAGGCAATGAACGTCCAACACTGAGACCAGGAATGAGTAGCCGGCAAAACCCAATGGTATGGCAATAACGAATCTAAAAGAAAATATCACTGAGTCGAGAAGACTATTGTTCCTTGATTTCCCGAGTTCTCTGCGGGGTCCTCCAGAGAGGTGCCCTTTGTCTCTGTGACATGTCTCTCAGCCACCGTCGGAGAGAGCCCAGGCTCTTCATCGCCAGCAATTTTGCCAAGCCCTAACAAGAAACCTGAAACCAGAAAGAGGCGCCTTACTTGCTCCGAGAGGAGCCCGTTGGGGTCTCTCATCCACCACTGCTGGAACTCAGTGGAACCTCAATATGTAAAGGTCAGGCGAGTGTCAGAGGAAGATACTACCAAGAGACTGTCTCATGCAACAGCAAAGGGTTTATTTGTGGTCCAGCATGCTGGAGCTCAGAGCTAAATTAAATAGAGCAGAGACCTCTGAGAACAGCTTAAGCAGAGCTTATATACTTTCCTTGGAGAGGGAAGAGAGGGAAGTTCAGTGATGGGTAAGGGCGAGTGGGTGGTTTGCATGACACCGAGTGAGGGAGTACATTCTGCAGTTCGGCTGTTGGGAACAGTACATTCTAGAACAAGATTAGCAAACATTTCTCAAAATTTCAACAGTGTTTTGTTAAGCATACAGAAAAACAGGAAGTGACAAGTACCTATTTTATTAATTTTATTAACCTTTCACTACCGACTATGCCTTTTTGACTTGATGTTCCTTCTACATTAATTCATGCAACGTACAAGGTGCTATGCCATTGTATATCGATTTATCTGAGACAACTCTGCAGAACGTAATTCAACACCACGTATCACTATCAAGGGCCCAATGCCCTTCTGGGCTTCAAATCAGACTTAAATTTCTTTTTTCATACATATATTTCACCTATATATTCTTCTACACATAGCAAGTTCCCAATACGATCATTCATCCAGGAAAATGATTTCTAACCCAAATCGAGCATGTTTTTAACCATAACCGGACACTGTTCCCTCAATCTAACTTTACAGAAGAGCAGGGAAGGAGTTGATATTACAATACCGAAATGTAGAAAAACTTCCACCTGCTGAGAACCTCAAAGGTCCATGCAGAAATGATCCCTGGAGAAGATGTAGGAAGCAATAAAGGACCTGAGAGACCAAAAGTCATCTTCCATGGCAAATAACCCGGTCAGGATAAAAGGTTGTGTCTGAATCAGATTTTTTTTTAATGTAGAGATCATGGACCAAACCAGGCCTGTGTGGAGATCTATTCCTGGGTGCCTTTGGTTGATATACCATTCTAACTTGTGAAAATGTCACAGGAAGTAGGGGCGGCCTCAATTTCTTGGGACCCTTGGAAGCAACAGTTAGGACAAAGTGGCTGCCAAGACAGTGCCCTCATTCAGTTCAGGAAGGAAGTGACTTCACCTCACTTTCTTGGTGATGGAACTCTCTGAACGTGGGATCCAGGAAGCCAGGCACACAGAGCCAGTCCCAGTCCCAGTCCCAGTGGTCTCACTTGTTTGGATTTACCAAGGACAGGGTCAGTATTTTTTGGTACCTACAGATGTGTGGAAGGCCAAATGCCAGGAAAGCTCGGATGCAGGGCTTTTCATGAAAAAGCAGGTAGTAGCTCACCGTTGGCTCCTAAGAAGTTCACAGAGTTGGCCAAGGAGACAAGATCTGAGACAGGAAAGGCCATTTTGGGGGAACATATTATGGCCCACAAGTCAGAGGACACTCTGGATAGTCACAGACCTACTTAGGGGAAGGAGGTGCCTTTGTGGGTGTGGTTGTGGGTTTGTGGTTTTGTCTCATTTTCTGAGAATAGGTAGGACAGTCGGTTTGTTTCATTTGAAGTGGACTGTTTCTAGTAAGTCTTTTCACAGGGCGAGTGTTTCTATGTCTGTGTATTCCACTGTTTCCGTGGTTGTAGACATTAGAAAAGAGAATCCATCAATGGATGTGTCGTGTCTAGTAGAAATCTTCTCAGCATTCATATTGCCGCGTTTATGAATGGACTGTAGCTTGCCTTATCGATGAGCAACACCTGCTACCTTCCTAAGTTTCTATTTTCGTCCTGAATTCCGGCCAATCTCAAGAATAGGCCCATGGTTTTGTTTCCAAGATATGTACCACCTCCAAGCTCTGTGACATGGCCATGTACTGGATAGCTGTAGGGGATGGCGAGCATCTCAGAAAACTCAGATATCAGTGTGACCAGAAAAGTCTCAGAGGAGAAACCCTGCTTTCGGCCTTTTGCTTACCTATTGTTCTGTTGCCCTGAATGTCAGGAAGGTCTTTGCCTCAGGCCACCCCTTTGTGAAGCCTGAAGAAAACAGTTTTCAAATGGAAATGAATGGGCATACCTGTGGCACTTTCCTTAATTGCTTTGGAAAGGGATGTGTCTGAATCAGGCCCTTGGCCCTGTGTGTGGCTGTGGCTTAGATTCTCAGCACCTGATGGATCTAAAGAAAGTTACCATGTGTGCATCCAAAAGAAAATTCGCCAAAAGAGCAATTATTGGGATGAAGTCTCTCGACTTCCTCTGTAAGGTTCCTGACTTCCATCAAGTGAGAATGGGATCCTTTGGGTCAAAAGAGTTCTACAAAACCTGCAGAGGCTAGCCCATTGTGCTTGGGTTTTCTCATGACTAAAATTCACATAAAGAATCTAAACCACACAGACAGTAGTCCTCAAATTGGAGAGTTATTAACGGCAGGCCTATTTGATGACTTGTGGTTCACAGGATGGGTGTCCAGGCCACCTTGACTTTAGGCAAATGAGGGGCAAAGGAGCTTATTTGGGACACTGTCTTGGTCTGCACCCCTCATGGAAACCTCCAGCCAGATTATGATGAGTGTCTATATGAAAGAAGATGAGGACCATATGGTAGGGTTCTTGTTTTAATTGTGGTAATTTGTGTGGTAGTTGGAAGAGATGACTGGGTCCACCAGGGCTTGAACTCTGGTGTGATTCTCCTTAGAGACTGAGTTCTGGAACTGACCTCAGAGAAGTATTGCCATGAATAGTGTTGGGATTTTAGGAGACCACGCATGAGAATCGCTTTTGGAAACTGAGATCTAGGCCCAGGATGGCTTTCCACAGAGCTCAGGGATTCTGAGCCAGGATATCACATGATTTAATTCTTAAAGACTTGGTAGCCATAGTTGAGAGTCCAAACACACATGGACCTCACATTGTATACCTCAATGGGCCTGGATTCATGTGTCCTTTTGGCCACTCTTTGGGAAGGCTTGCCTGTGAGTGTTCTCCAGAGCTTTCATTGAAATGAGCTTCCTCACCATTTAATGGTTCCTGAATTAAATGAAACCCACAGTGCCTCCAACTTCATCCTTGAAAAATGACTAGATTAATACCATGAAATTTTTGAAATCCCCATGACCAGGTGGCACTGGATAACCTTAAGATATCCTGTTGCTGATCATGAGTATAACAAACAGTGCCTTGATTGACTGAGTTTCGTGAAAATGGTGTATAACAGAGATGCCAGTAAGTTGGAGCCTGCTGGGTAGTGGGCGTAGAGCAGTGGACTATAGGTGTGTAAATAAATATTTTTGGTAGGACCAGCTGGATCTTCCATTGGCTTTGAAAGACTTGCGACTGACATGGTGCAGGCAGCAGACCTTTATATGTAAAGGCATCTTGTTATATGTAGAGGTTTCAGGGCAATGTTCAGAATCAGGTTGCTATAGTCAAGGGGAAAGCTATGTGGGATAGAAGCCTGGTTCGTACATTCTCTTGCCGACCCTGACCAACCACACATGACAGAACTCCCTCCAGCATTGTGTCCCAGTTTAACATATTGTATTTCATGAAGCAAATACCAAATTCCCAGTGCAGCAGTAAGAAACACCCTGAAAAGTGGAGGATGACCAAATGGCTTCACAGACCACATGGGAAGACACTTAGCTCCCAGTAGCAACAGTTTACCTACAAAGGGAGATTTCAGACCTGCTGCCTCATGTTCATTACAAAATAAAGAACCATGTCCTCCAGGTCACATAGATGCAGACCCAGATTTTTGGTGTCACTACAAACGAAGCTAAATCTCCTGACAATTACATATATTTCTTTTTCTTTTTTTAATTAATTTTTATTGTATGTTGTTCAAAACAGTACATACTTCTTGATATATCAAATTTCACACTTTGATTCAAGTGGGATATGAGCTCCCAATTTTACTCCATATACAGATTGCAGAATCACATCAGTTGCAGAACCATTGATTTACATATTGCCATACATATATTTCTTGTGCCTAACCTCAGAGGAAGTTTCTCAATAAGTCTTTAGGTCAGCACAGCTCCATGTTTCTGGAGTGTTTACCCTCTCCCATACTTTTGTAAACTGTTTTACCACCTCCAGTGTTGTGAACTCCTGAGCATTTTTCATTCCACATATGTATTCACAGGTTTTCTAACTCCTCTCCTCTAATTGTGTCTTACTTTTAGCGATGGTTATGTCAAGGTATTGTTCTGGATAAGAGAGGGAAGATTTTTGTGTATCACATGTTTGCATACACATTAGATCCATTTTCCTATTTTCCATTTGAAATACTGAATCCCTGACACTAACCCATACCCTACTAGACTCTGACTACTAATCCTAATATCATGGAGAAAAAAAAACCTAACTGAATAGAAGTACAGTCCTTTTATAGGAAGCATGGTGTATATTTGTATTTGTCTTCCTCTTTATCAAGAGTATGTGTTTTAAATTTAGTAAACTTTTCATTTTAATATTTCTCCATGATTTTTTAAAGTTATCACATATGTAAATTCCTGTCTCCCTTTCTCTGTATCCTATTCAGCACATGTAATTTTTTTATGCATATACAATATCCTACCTGTTATCACACGTACATTCTTGTAAGATCACTGACTTTGGAATATAAAAATTGTGAGAAGAGATGACTCTCCCTAAATAATGATGGAACTGAAAATTCCACCTATGGGTGAGCTTCCTAGTGAAAAACACTATACATAAATCCATGTTCAGTAAAATGAATATTTTTGGATTTGTGAATGAATTATATTTCATGATGAATATCAATTGGCATATATATTGCTAAATATTAATGTGTGTGTGTGTGTGTGCATGTGTGTGTGTGTGTGGGCGTGTGTGTGTGTGTATATTCTACGGATTTTAAAAAAATATGAAAAATATGTGTCTTATTATACACTCCCTAAATTCATTCATATTCATTTATGTTCATTTAAATTCAAATTTTCACAAGATTATTCTCAGTAATATTCATACACCTGAAATATATTTTGGTTTCCTACTACTGAAAACTAAGTTCAGTGGATGGTGCTTAAAAATCCTAATATTTCTACAGTAACTGACCCAGTTAAACATCAATGCAAGTAGATTGCTATGGGACATGATGTGTAATTTGAAGTTCATTTTTACTCAACACTGGTACATTACTATTTCTTCAGTTTATGGACATCATAGGATGTATTTTTTCATCCACAACTTCACAAATTTTTTTGGCATTTGGTTCACTTTCAATTACTTACTACTTCAGAACACATGTATTCCTCCATGTTTCTTTACTGGTCTTTTCACTAGACTTCTTTCTAAACACATTATTTTCGATTCCATAATCATTTTTGAAGCAAAACTTACTCTTCACGATAAACCGTAACCCTAATAATACCATTGCATATATAACTCGTTGGAATGATGGTATATATATCAATATAAGATTTCCAATATATTTTCAGATGCAAACTCAATCCATTATTTAATGTTGGATCCAGTTACATACTTTATTCACAATATGGTCTATTCCTGCATCATCTCAATAATCATCAACACAAGGTACACCTATTTGTATCCCCAGTACTAATTTATAAGTTTCCAGAATATTACTCCCCTTTATGGTGGAAGAAATACTTATGTCACCTGATCTACATATACATTTTACCACAGTAGTATTCTGGACACAAAATGCAGAGGTCACACATATGATTGTACCAAAGCCTAAATAGAAAGTGACCATGGATTACTAAAAGCATCTATGTCCAGGGTGCCTACTGCTCTCAAATGTCAATCCTATTGGTTACTACATATTTGTTTCTTCCTAAGATTATATATTTAACCTCAAGCCTGTTGAAAATATCTAATCCTATCACTCACTTTATACTTTTCCTGATTTCCTAATGCCCCTATTGATATCTGCTTTCCTACATATTTTTCCCAGTTCATCATTGTGACTGTCTCTTCACATGTGCTGATATTTACATTCACCCTCTAACTGAAAACCAATTGCTAAAGAACTTTTGGTCCAACTCCGAGACTCACTCTTCTTCCTAAACCTACTGACTATCTTCCTAATCCTACAGACTATCCCTTTTTGACTGGATGTTCTCTTCTACTTTCAATCATCCGAGGTATAGGGTCCTATGCCATTGTATATCGATTTATCTGAGACCTCGGTGCAGAACATAATTCAATCTAAGTATACCAATCAAGGGCCCAATGCCTTTCTGGGCTTCAAATCTTTCCTAGATCTCTGATCTCATACATATATTTCACATTTATATTCTTATAAATATCACAGGTTCCCAATACCAGCAGAATGACTCCTAACCCAAATCGAACATGTTATTAACACTAACCATACACTGTTCCCTCAATCTCACTTTACAGAAGAGCAGGGACAGAGTTGGTCTTAAAATCCAGGAAGGTAGGGTATCATCCACCAGCTGAGAACCTCAAAAGTCCCTGCAGAAATAATCCCTTGAGTCGGTGTAGGCAGGTATGAAGGATCTGAGAGAGCAAAAGTCATCTTCCATGGCAAACAACCTGGTCAGGTTGAAGGGATGTGTCTGAATTAGCCTCTCTCTTCCTAATGTAGAGAAGATGGACCAAACCATGGCTGTGTGGAGAGCTGTTCCCCGGTGCCTATGGTTGATATACCATCCTAACTTATGAATGAGTCACAGCAAGTAGAGGCAGACTCCATCTTTTGGGAACCTTGGAAGAAACTGTTAAAACAAAGTGGTTTCCAAGGCAGTGACTTCATTCAGTTCTTGAAGGAAGTGACCTCACCTTACATTATTGGTGATGAAAGTCTGTGATCTTGGGATCCAGGAAACCAGGCACACAGAGTCAAACCCACTCCATGTCCCAGTGGGCTCACTTGTTTGGATTTAACAAGACAGAGTCACTCTTTCTTGGTACCTACTGATGTGAGGACAGCCAAATGCCTGGAAACTATGAAGACTGGCCTTTCCAGAGAAAGCAGGTAGTTTCTCACCACGGGCTCCTGACAACTTCACAGAGTTTGCTAAAGAGACCAGATCGGAGACAGGACACGCCACTTTTGGGGAACATAGTATGGCCCACAAGTCAGAGGACACTCCGGATAGACACAGACCTACTTGGGGGAAAGAGGTGCCTTTTTGGGTGTGAGTGTGAGTTTGTGGTTTTGTCTCATGTTCTGAGAATAGTTAGGAAAGATGGTTTGTTTGTTTTGGAGTGGACTGTTTCTAGTAAGTCCTTTGACAACGTGAGTGTTTCTGTGTCTATATATCATACTGTGTCCGTGATTGTAGACAGTAGAAAAGAGAATGCATCAATGGATGTGTCCTGTCTACGAGAAAGCTTCAAAGCATTCATCCTGAGCAATTTATGAATGGACTGCAGCTTGCCGTATGGATGGGCAACTCCTGGTATCTTTCTAAATTCCTGTTTTCTTCCTGAATTCTGGACACTCTCCAGAATACGCTCATGATTTTGTGTCCAAGATATGTACCACCTCAATCTCTGTGACATGGCCATGTACTGGATAACTGATGGGAATGGTGAGTATCTCAGAAAACTCAGATATTAGTATGCCCAAGAAAGTCTCAGTGGAGAAACCCTGCTTTGGGCCTTTTGCTTACCTATTCTGTTGCCCTGAATGTCAGGAAGGTCTTTGCCTCAGGCCACACTTTGTGAAGCCTGAAGAAAATAGTTTTCAAATGGAATTGAATGGTCATTACCTGTGCCTCTTCGGTTAATTGCTTTGGAAATGGATGTGTCTGAATCAGCCTCTTGGCCCTATGTGAGGCTGTGGCTTAGATTCACAGCACATGATGGGTCTAAAGAAAAATCCCATGTGTGCATCCAAAACCAAAATGGACAAAAGAACTGTCATGGTGGATAGAGTCTCTCGCCTTCCTCTGTAAGGTTCCTGACCTCCATTAAGTGAGAATAGGGATCATTTGGGTCAAGTGAATTCTTTAAAGTTCTGCAGAGGCTATCCCATAGGTTCGTGGGTTTTCTCATGACTCCAATTCACATCTATGTTTACAGAAGAGCAGGGACAGTGTTGGTCTTACAATACAGGAATGCAGTGGATCTTCCATCTGTTGAGAACCTCAAAGCTCCATGCAGAAATGATCTCTGGAGAAGATGTAGGCAGCTATGTAAGACCTGAGAGAGCAAAAATCATCTTCCATGGCAAACAACCTGGTCAGGATTAAGGGTTGAGTCAGAATGAGCCTATCTCTTCTTAATGTAGAGAAGATGGACCAAACCCGGCCTGTGTGGAGAGCTGTTCCCTTTTGCCTACGGGTGATATACCATTCTAACTTGTGAAAGTGTCACAGGAAGTAGGGGAAGCCCTCATCTCATGGGACCGTTGGAAGCAATTGTTATGACAAAGTGGTTGCCAAGGCAGTGATCTCATTCAGTTCCTGAAGGACGTGATCTCATCTCACTTCCATGGTGATGGAACTATCTGAACTTGGGATACAGAAAGCCAGGCACCCAGAGCCAGTCTCAGTTCTAGTCCCAGTGGTCTCACTTTTTTGGATTTACAAAGGACAGAGTTAGTCTTTCTTGATACCTACTGATGTGAGGATGGCCAAATGTCAGGAAAGCTCGGAAGAGGGGCTCTTCCTGAGAAAGCAGATAGTGGCTCACTCCTGGCTTCTAACAACTTCACATTGTTGGCCAAGAAGACCAGATCTGAGACAGGTCAGGCCATTTCGGAGGATCATAGTATGGCCCATCAGTCAGAGCACACTCCGGAGAGTCACAGACCTATTTGGGGGAAGGAGGTGCCATTGCGGGTGTGGGTTTGTGGTTTTGTCTCATGTTCTGAGAATAGTTAGAAAAGGCGGTTTGTTTGGTTTGGAGTGAACTGTTTCTAGTAAGTCGTTTGACAATGCAAGTGTTTCTATGTCTGTGTATCCCACTGTGTCCGTGCTTGTAGACATTAGAAAAGAGAATGCATCAATGGATGTGTCCTGTCTCATAGAAAGCTTCCCAGCATTCATCCAGCACAATTTATGAATTGAATGCGGCTTGCCTTATTGATGGGCGATACCTGCTACCTTCCTAAGTTGCTGTTTTCTTCCTGAATTATGGCCAATCTCCAGAATAGGCTCATGGTTTTGTGTCCAAGATATGTACTACCTCCAAGCTCTGTGACATGGCCATGTACTGGATAGCTGAATGGAATGGCGAGCATCTCAGAAAACTCAGATATCAGTGTGACCAGTAAAGTCTCAGTGGAGAATCCCTGCTTTTGGCCATTTGCTTACCTATTGTTCTGTTGCCCTGAGAGTCAGGAAGGTCTTTGTCTCAGGCCAACCCTTTGTGATTCCTGAAGGAAAGATTTTTCAAATGGAAATGAATATGCTTTACCTTTGGCTCTTTCCTTAATTGATTTGGAAAGAGATGTGTGTGAATCAGCCTCTTGGCCCAGTGTGATTCTTTGACTTAGATTCTCAGTACCTGATGGATCTAAAGAAAGATCCCATGGGTGCATAAAATCCAAAATGGCAAAAAGAGCAGTCATTGTTGATGAAGTATTTTGCCTTCCTCTGTAAGGTTCCTGAATTCCATCAAGTGAGAATAGGGATCTTTTGGGTCAAATGAGTTCTTCAAATGTATTCAGAGGCTATCCAATAGGTGCTTGAGTTTTCTCATCTTTCCAATTCACATAAAGAATCTGTACCCGACACTCAGTAGGACTCAAATTGGAGAAGCAGAGCAGTATTAAGGGCAGGCCTATTTGATCACTCCTGGTACACAGGAAGGGTGTACAGGCCACTGGGAATTTAGGCAAATGAGGGGCAACAGAGCTTATTTTGGACACTGTCTTGGGCTACGCTAATGCTATCAAATGTCAATCCTATTGTTGACTTCATATTTGTTTTATCCTAAGCTCATATATTCATCCTCAACCCTGTTGAAAATATCTAATCCCATCACTCACTTTATTCTTTTCCTGATTTCCTAATGTCTCTATTGATATCTGCTTTCCTACATATTTTGCCCTGTGCATCATTGTGACTGACTCTTCACTTGTGTTGACGTTTACATTGACTCTCTAACCAAAACCCAATTGCTAAAGAACTTTTGTTCCAAATCCTATACTCACTTTTCTTCCTAAACTTACCGACTATCTTTCTAATCCAACTGACTATAACTTTTTGAATGGATGTTCTCTTCTACATTCAATGATCCAAGTACAGTTCAGGTTTCTATTCAACCGGGTGAGGGAGTAGATTCTGCAGTTTGGCAATTGGGGACAGCACATTCTGGCAACAAGATTAGCAAAGAGTTCTCAAGATTTCAACAGTGTTTCGTTAAGTGTACAGAAAAACAGGAAGTGACAAGTACATATTTTATTAACCTTTCATTCCCCACTTCTTTTTCTGGCTACTTTTAATCATAAAAGTGATCTTTGTGGGGTGTCACATTCTATGTCTGCTAGTGGGGTATTACCATAATTTTAATTTGTCCAATTTGAGCTTGGAGAAAAGAAATTACATGGTTGAGGAAACAGGGTTTTATAGTTAGTAATACTATGAGGATTATTATTGGACCGGCCAGGGTTGATAAAAACGTAATTAACCAGGGGGACTGTGTAAAAAAAGACTCAAACTACCCTTTTTGTGCCTCTCTCTCTCGTTGTTGCTCTTCAAGGCATCTTTTTAATTTACTCATAGATTTTTTTACAACTCCAGTATTGTCGACATAAAAACAACATTCTTCCCTCAAAGAAGCACAAAGGCCCCCCTCTGTCATGAAAAGGAGGTCCAACCCTCGACTGTTCTGTAAAACAACTTCAGAGAGAGAGGTTAAAGATTCCTGCAAAGCTGTGATGGAGGTTTCTAAAATCTTTAAGTTTTGATCTATTGCTGCTTCTAATTGGGTCACTTGTTGTGTCCCATGGACCAGAGCAGTGGTTCTTGTGCCCAACCCTGCAGCAACTCCTATTCGTAATAGAATGGCTAAGGTGAGGGACATATGTTCCCAGTGGAACCAGGTTGTATGTCCCCCTCTTTGATCTTCAGATGAACCTGCGTCATGATAGAGCACTCTGGGAAACATCTGCACCATTTCACAATTAATCACATCTGTTGACCATTTCATGAAAACATAAACAATGTTTAAGTATATAGAATTATACTGTTGTAGGGACGGGCAAGGCAAGGCACCTAAGATAGCACCAAAGACACGGAAACAGTCTTTTTTGGTTTCAACCAGATTCAGAGGGCATTGCTTCTGTTGTAATCAATTAATCCCCTGAAACCCAAGTTACGTAGTTTCAGAATTTTGTACCCAACACGTAAGGGAAGGGGCTCAGAAGTTCACAGTCTGCAGAAGTTCACAAAAAGCAGTTTTTTTTCTGTTTTTTCCTCAGTTTGGGCAAGTTAACTTTTCAAGGACACCTGGGTGGGGGTGTCTTCCCTTTCTTTTTTTCCCCTTTCCAGCTGTTTCCATACAGCCCAGTTTGTAACTTCTTTATCTTAGAAATGTAGCCATCTCTGTGAAGCCCCAGCTCAAGGCCAGAGGACTTTTTTCCAAATATTTTGTGAAAAACTAGTAAGGGTGTGTCTAGATCAGGAGTGCTTAATTTTTTAGCCAGTTGCCAAGGAGACCAGGGCAACACAAAAATAGGAAGTTTATCTACAGTGAACTCTTTTATAGGGACTCTTTTGCTGAAAGTCCTAAATCAGCCATGGTGAAGACTTCTGGAGAGGTCAGTTAAGACTTTTCTGTGGGCCTGGTACAGAGGGGGACAATTTGGAAGGCAGGGATAAGAGCAGCTCTGTGGATCTGAGAATGAGGAAGGAGAGATGTAAAAGAATATTGGGAGAGGGCTTTGGGATCTTAATAGCAACAAAAACTTGAGCAGTAGAACAGATAGAACAGAGGGGGAGACGGGAGTGAGATTCCAAAAAGCCTGTGAGGGACTTTAAATTCTTAGTAACCTGTTTTTAGTGATGACAAAGCAACATTAAAGGCCATTTTCATTACATCTTGTATTAGGGTCTGAGGATTCTTCTCAGCGGGTTTGAGCTTTGCATTAGGTGGTAAGAGGACTGGGTGGGAGCCGGTGCGGGCACTGACAGGAGAGGAGAGGAGTGAGTGAATGGAGTGGTACCTCAGTACCTGCAACCTCAGCAAGGGAGCAATGGTCTGAGAACCAGTCGAGATTTGGGTTTTTGATCTAGATATTGGAGGGGAGAAATCAAGTTGCTGAGGTGGGAGTGACAGCAGAGAGTCTAGAGCACAAGGCTGAGGGTGAGCATCTATTGGAGAAGCATAGTTCAGGATGTGAGCAAAGGAGAGAGAAGGCCTCCACATAGCGGAATCTCCTTTTACCCTTTTGAGCACTTGCAGAAGTTAAAAAGGTCACACAGAATTTGAGGATCTAGAGACCCCTCTGGGGGCCATCGGTTTTGGTTATCTAATTCGTAATATGGCCAATGCTGTGTACAGAATTTGATGAGGAGTTTGGGTTCCATCTGACAGTCCCTGTATGCTCACATCCCCATGACTTACAATAGAAGTCTGCTCTCCCCCCCCCCCCACAGCCGTGACTGTTTGTGGCTTTGATAGTCTGCCAGGCAAACATAGTAATCTAGGCTAGCCAACCTGCATCTGGCTCACGTGTCCCTACATCTATAATGTTTGTTTCCATTATCTATGGTATGGAAGGAATTTAATGGAATTTTAGTGGGATCCTGTTAATCAGGGATATCCCAATAGGAAAGACCTATAGCCAGCTGACAAATGACTGGGTGGAGAGATGGCCACCAGGTTCGTAAGCTGGCTGTATTCGAGATAGGCCATACTTCGTGTCCAGTAGGATTTGTGATCAGCCATCGCAGCTTAAGGGGCTGATGAGGGTTAAGACTACTGGTCGTCAAGGGGAGAATAAATATCTTCCAGGATCTTCTTTACAACCATTTGCAATGTTTCTTTTTTCTTCTTTTTTATTTCTTTTTTTTTGTGTGTGTGTGGGGAAGGCTTCAATACATCCTGAAAATGTATGTTCAAAGACTAGGAGTTATTTAAGTCCATACCTTACTGGCTTAATTTCAGTAAAGTCCACTTCCCAGAAATGTCCTCGTCTGGTTCCTCATAGGTGCTTTCCTGCAGGAAGCTTGGAAGTGTAATCTTTAACCAATTAATGGACCTGACAGGCTTTTGTTACCCATTCAGTTATTTCCTTTTGCTGTGAGTAGGTTAGTGGAAAACTGTGTTCTTGATCCTTCACGAATGAATGCAGTTTCTTTGAACAAAGGTGAGTGAGTTGATGAACATTTGCTACTGACATAGTTAGAGCCATGATTATAGGAGTAGTTACTGAAGGATTAAAAAATTCCACTTGGGGGCCTTCAGGGTTAAAAGTTATTTTGGCCCAGAGCTTGGTGAGCAGAACTCTGCCTATCAATGTGGCCAGGGATTACTAGGAAGGAGTGATGGATTTTTCCTTTTCCCTGGTCCATGGTCCTCGTAGTTGTCAAAGCCCGATATTTACTTCTGTTAGACTCTTGAATTAGAGACCTTTTATTCGGTAGAGGGCCCAATGGGCCTTACGGGCTGAGTATATTCCCCCTGCATCTACTTCAAAGTTTATTGTGTTCCCCTCCACTTCAAAAGTTACCTTGAGGTCAGGGAGAGGATCTGAGCCCGGACTTTCTTAGTATTACTCCAGAGTCAGAATATCTGGCTGGCATGGCTGTCTCTTTCTAGGGCACTCTTTGGCCCAGTGTCCTTTTTCTTTAGAGTAGGCACATTGATCTGAGGCCAGGGGTGGCCTCTAATGTGTGCCCAGGTATCCCTTCCTGTCTCTCTGTTTCTTAGTTTCTGGCCTATTTGTTGTTGTGACCAGGACCTTAGTCAATGCCTTAGTCTGTCTTTTGTTTCTTTTATCCTCACTCAGCTCCCTTCTCTTCCTCAGTTTCTTTCTTAAAGTATACCTTCTCGGGTTCTCTGACTAAATCCCTCAAAGTCATATCTTGTAATCCATCTAAGCATTGTAACTTTCTTTTAATATCCAGGGCAGCTTTCCCAATAAAGGCCATTGTGACAGATGCCTTTTGATCCTCTGCCTGAGGATCGAAAGGAGTATGTCTCTTATATACCTACATAATTATCTCTAGGAACATAGAGGGAGATTCATCAGGCCCTTAAATAATCTCTCTTACCTTGGCCAAATTAGTTGGTCACCTAGCGGCCACTAAGAGACCCACTATTAGAGCCCGGCGATAAGTGGACAGATGCTCCCTACCTTCAAAGGTGTTGGGTTCCCAGTTGGGTCGTTTCAAGAGAAAGCCGGCTTTGAATATATTGGGAAGTTTTGTCGGTCACGCATTTGGTCCGAGGATACTTTTTTCTAGCATCCAGGAGGATTCTCTTTTGTTCCTCTGTCATGAAGAGAGTCCCTAGGAGTTGTTGGCAGTCATCTCAAGTAGGTTGGTGTGAAAACATCAATGACTTCACCAGACCTGAGAGCCAGGTTGGGTCCTCGGTAAAAGGAGGATTGTTATTTTTCCATTTATATAGGTCTGAAGAGGAGAAGGCCAATACTGGTAGGCTTGCATTTTTTCCCTATGGCCATCGTCAATCATTGGTCCTTAGGGATGGAGGGAAGCAACACGGGAGTTCCAGGGTTTTCAATCATTTGCCACCAGCGAGTTTCTTTAGCAACTCCAGCTTCCTCCAGGGGAGGAGGGGCTGTGTGTGACGCAGGGGAGTTATCTGGAGGGCCCTGGGCTGGCTTAGCTTCCTCCAATTGCGGAGAGGCTGAGTCAGCAGCTGGAGAATCACTTAGAGGGTGTTGGGGGTTGTGGGACAAGGGTAGAAGATAAGGAGGGGAACGAGAGTCCAGTAGAGTCAAATCTTGTGACTCAGGGAGAACAGAGGGTGGAGGAGGAGGAGGAGCAGAGGGGTTGAGAGATCGTGGGGGAAGGAGTAGGAACGGGGACACAGCAAGGAAAGGCTTCACCCACGGAGGAGGAGATTTGCAGAGGTCCTGCCAAGTTAAGGTATATTCCTGTTTATCAGTATGGCTATGTGGCCCTGGCTGTAAGACAATATCTCTGTCTTTTTAAATTAGTTGGAAGTAGAAAGATCCTTCTAGGGGCCATCAGAATCCAAAGGTGGGCCATTCTGTGGCACACAGAGTCTGCCAGGTCCAGCGTTTTACTGAAAAAGAAACATTCTGAGCCCTTAAGCGGACTTTGGTCCATAGATCAAGGGTCAGGGACAGAGGCATTGAAGTGATCTGTCCCATAATGAAAGATACACAAACAGTAAAAGCAACGACACAGGACACAGACAAGAGAAAACAATAAAGACAGGCAATGGACGTCCAACACTGAGACCAAGACTGAGCAGGTGGCAAAACCCGATGGGCTGGCAATACCGAATCTGAAACAAGGTATCACTGAGTCGAGGAGACTATTATTCCTCGATTCCCGAGTCCTCTGTGGCGTCCCCCAGGGACTTGGCTTGTGGCTCTGTGACACGTCTGCCAGCCACCATCAAAGAGAGCTCACACACTTCATCGACAGCCATTTTGCCAAGCCCTAACCTGAAACCTGAAACCAGAAAGAGGTGCCTTACTTACCCTGAGAGTAGCCCATTGGGGTCTCTCGTTCACCACTGCTGGATTTCGATGGAACCTCCATATATAAATATCGGAAGAGCATTGGGGGAAGAGACCACCAAGAGACTCTCTCATGCAAAAACAAAGGGTTTATTGGGGGTCCAGCATGCTGGGGCTCAGAGCTCATTTGAATAGAGCAGAGAACCCTGAGAACAGCTTAAGCAGAGCTTATATACTTTCCTTGAAGAGGGCAGGGAGGAAAGTTTATTGATGGGCCTGGGCGGGTGAGCAGTTTGCGTGCAACTGGGTGAGGGAGTACATTCTGAAGTTTGGCAGTTGGGGACAGCACATTCTGGGAAAAAGATTAGAAATCACTTCTCAAGATTTCAACAGTGTTTTATTAAGCATACAGAAAAACAGGAAGTGACAAGAATCTATTTTATTAACATTTCACTACCAACTATACTTTGCCAGATTTCCTAAAGTCGCTATTGATATCTGCATTCCTACATATTTTCCCCAGTTCATCATTGTGATTAATTCTTCACATGTGCTGACATTTACATTCACTCAATACCCGAAACCCTATAGCTAAAGAACTTTTGGTCCAAATCCTATACTCACTCTCCTTTATAAACATACCGACTATCTTCCTAATACTACTGACTATCCATTTTGACTGGAAGTTCTCTTTGAAAATCAATCATCCAAGTTACAAGGTCCTATGCTTAATACCCAATCAAGGGCCCAATGCCCTTCTGGGCTTCAAATCTTACCTAGATTTTTGTTTTCAGATTCATATATTTTACCTATATATTCTTGAAAATATCGCAGGTTCCCAATACCATTATTCATCCAGCAGAATGATTTCTATTCCAAATCAAACCTGTTATTAACCGTAACCATACACTGTTCCCTCAATCTAACTTTAGAGAAGAGCAAGGACAGAGTTGGTCTTAAAATACAGGAATGTAGGGGATCTTCCAACTGCTGAGAAACTCAAAGGTCTATGCGCAAATGATCCCTAGAGAAGTTGTAGGCACCTATGAAGGAACTGAGAGAGCAAAAGTCATCTTTCATTGCAAACAACCTGGTCAGCATGAAGGGATGTGTCTGAATCAGCCTCTCTCTTCTTTATGTAGAGAAGAAGGACCAAACGAGGCCTCTGTGGAGAGCTGTTCCCGGTTACCAATGTTTGATATACCATTCTAACTTGTGAAAGTGTCAAAGGAATTAGGGACAGCCTCCATTTCATGGGACCTTTGGAAGCAAATGTTAGGACAACGTGCTTGCCAAGGCATTGACCTCATTCAGTTCCTGAAGGAAGTGACCTCACCTCACATTCTTGGTGATGGAACTCTCTGAACGTGGGATCCAGGCATCCAGGCACACAAATCTAGTCCCAGGCCCAGTCCCAGTGGTCTCACTTCTTTTGATTTACCAAAGACAGAGTCAGTCTTTCTTGGTATCTACTGATGTGAGGATGGCCAAATGCCAGGAAAGCTCTGAAGAGTGGCCTTTCCTGAGTAAGCAGGAAGTGGCTCACCGTTGTCTCCTGATAACTTCACAGAGTTGGCCAAGGAAACCAGATCTGAGACAGAACAGGCCATTTGATGGAAACATAGTACGGCCCACCAGTCAGAGGTCACACCCGATAGTCAGAGACCTACTTTGGGAAAGGAGGTGAATTTGTGGGTGTGAGTGTGTGTTTGTGATTTTGTCTCATGTTCTGAGAATAGGTAGGAAAGGCAGTTTGTTTGGTTTGGAGTGGACGATTTCTAACAAGTGATTTGACTAGGCGAGTGTTTTTATGTCTGTGTATCCCACTGTGTCCATGGTTGTAGACATTAGAAAAGAGAATGCATCAAAGGATGTGTCCAGGCTAGTAGAAAGCTTACCAGAATTCTTTCTGCCCAATGTATGAAAGAAATGCGGCTTGCCTTATGGATGGGTAACACCTGCTATCTTCCTAAGTTCCTGTTTTCTTCCTGAATTCTGGCCACTCTCCAGAATAGGCTCATGATTTTGTGACCAAGTTATGTACCACCTCCAAGCTCTGTGACATGGCCATGTACTGGATAGCTGAAGGGAATGGCGAGCGTCTCAGAAAATTCAGATATCAGTGTGACCAGGAAAGTCTCAGTGGAGAAACACTGCTTTGGGCCGTTTGCTAACCTAATGTTCTGTTGCCCTGAATGTCAGGAAGGTCTTTGCCTCATGCCACCCCTTTGTGAAGCCTGAAGAAAACAGTTTTCAAATGGAAATGAATATGGATCACCTGTGGCTCTTTGCTTAATTGCTTTGAAAAGGGATGTGTCTGAATCAGCCTCTTGGCCCTGTGTGAGGTTGTGGCTTAGATACTCAGCACGTGGTGGATGTAAAGAAAGATCCCATGTGTGCATCCAAAACCAAAATGGCCAAAAAGCAGTCCTTGTGGATGAAGTCTGTCGCCTTCCTCTTTAAAGTTCTTGAACTCCATCAAGTGAGAATAGGGATCCTTTGGGTCAAATGGGTTCTTCAAAGACCTGCAGAGGAGCTTGTGTTTTCTCATGACTGCAAATCACATAAAAATATATACCTGACACTCAGTTTTCCACAAATTGGAAAAGCATAGAAGTATTAACGTCTAGCATATTTTATCACTCCTGTTTCACATGAAGGGTGTCCAGACCACCCTGAATTTACGCCAATGAGGGGCAAGGGAGTTATTTTGGACACTCTCTTGGACTCCGCCACTCATGGAAACCTTCAGCCAGAGGTTGTGATTAGTGTCTATATGGAAGAAGATGAGGGCCATATGGGAGGGTTTTGGTTTTAATTTTGGTCATTTGTGTCCGGTTGGAAGACATGACTGGGACCACCTGGGCTTGAACTCTGGTGTGATTCCCCTTAGAGACTGAATTCAGAGAAGTATTGCCATGAATTTTGTTGGGATTTTAGGAGTCCACCCATGAGAATCACCCTTGGAAACTGAGATCTAGGCCCAGGGTGGCTTTCCACAGAGCCCTGGGTATCTCAGCCAGAAGATCACATGATTTAATTCTGAAAGACTTGCCAGCCATTGTTGAGAGTCACAACACCCATGGACGTCACATTGTAGACCTCAATAGGCCTGGCTTCATGTGACATTTTGGCCACTCTTTGGGAAGCCTTGCCTGTGAGAGTTCTACAGAGCATTCATTGAAATGAGCTTCCTCACCATTTAAAGGTTCCTGAATGAATTGAAACCCACAGTGCCTGCAACGTCATCCTTGAAAAATGCCTAGATAAATACCATGAAATTTTTGAAATTCCCATGACCAGGTGGCACTGGAGAAACTTTGAATGTCCTGTTGCTGATCGTAAATATGCAAGACAGTGCCTTGATTGAGTGGGTGTCATGAAAATGGTGTAGAACAGAGATGCCAGTATGTGGGAACCTGCTGAGTAGTGGGCCTAGAGCAGTGGTAGGCAGGTGTGTGATAAAAAATTTGTGGTGGGGCCATGTGGATCTGCCATTGGATCCCAAATGGCTTGTGACTTACATGGTGCAGCCAGCAAACCCTTCCATGTAAAGGCTTCTGGTTATATGGAGATGTTTCTGGGCAATGTTTAGAATCAGGTTACTATGGACATGGGGCCAAGCTATGTGGGATAGAAGCCTGGTTGGTGCATTCTCCTGCATTCCCTGACCAACCACACATGAAAGAATTGCCTCCAGAACTGTGTCCCAGTTGAACTTCTTTTATTTCATGAAGCAAATGCCAAAGTCCCAGTGCAGCAGCAAGAAACACCACGAAAAGTGGAGGATGACCAAATCGCTTCCCAGTCCACATGGGAATACCCTTAGCCCCCAGTGGCCACAGTTTACTTACAAAGAGAGAATTCAGCACTGCTGCCTCATGTTCATTGGAAAATAAGAAACCATGTCCTCCAGGTCACATAGATGCAGACACAGCTTTGATAGTCTCACTAAAAAGAAGCTAAAGCTCCTGACAACAACATATATTTCAAGTGCCCAAACTCAGAGGCAGTTTCTCAAGAAGTATTTAGGCCAGCAGAGCTCCATGTTTATGGAGTGTTTACCCTGTCCCATACTAGGGAAACTCCTCTACCACTTCCAAGGTTGTAAACTCCTGAGCATATTATTCACAGATTTTATTACTCTTCTCCTCTAATTGTGTCTTACTTTGGGCGAAAAAAATGTCAAGGAATTGTTCTGGATGAGAGTGGGAAGATTTTGTTTAGCACATATTTGCATACACATTGGATTCATTTTTCTATTTTACATTTGAAATACTGAATCCTGACACTAACACATGCCCTGCTAGATTCTGAATACTAATCCTAATATAATGGAGAAAAATTACGGAAACAGAATAGAAATACAAGCAGTTCAGAGGAGGCATGTTGTATACTTGGACTTGCCTTTTGCATTATATAGGGTAGGAGTTATAAATCTAGTCAATTTTTTGTTGAAATAGTTTTCCATGTGCTTTTAAAGTTAGCAAATATGTGAATTCCTGTCTCCCTTTCTCTGTATTCTATTCAGCACATGTATTTTTATATGCACATATAGAATCCTACCTGGTATCACACGTACATTCTTGTGAGTTACATGACTTGGCAGATACAAAGTGTGAGAAGAGATCACTCCTCTTAAACGCTGTTTGACCTGAAAATTCAACCTATGGGTGAGCTTCCTAGTTGAAAAAAGTTATACATAAATCCATATCCAGTAAAATGAATATTTTTGGATCTGTGGATGATTCATATTTCACAGTGTAATTCGATTGGCATATATATTGCTAATTTTTAAAATCTGTGTGTGGATATATATATTCTCTCCAGATATTTCAAAATATTTAATATATGTGTCTTATTATACACTCCCTAAATTCATTCATGATTATGTATGTGGATTTATAATCAACTTTTCACAAGATTATTCTCAGAAATATTCATTCACCTGATATACGTATTTTTTTCCTAGTATTGAAAACTAACTTCAGTGAATGGTGCATATAAATCCTAATATTTCTACAGTAACTGATCCATTTTCACATCAATGCAAGTGGATTCCTATGGGACATGATAAGTATTTTGAAGTTCATTTTTATTGAAAACTAGTACATTACTATTTCTTCAGTTTATGCACATTATTGGATATATATTTCATCCACAAGTTCACAAATTTATAGGCATTTATTTCACTTTCAATCACTTTCTGCTTCAGAAAACACGTGTTCCGCCATGTTTCAAACTGGTCTTTTCATGAGACTTCTTTCCAAACACATTATTTTTGATTTCCATAATCACTTTTGAAGCAAAACTCACTCACTCTTCATGATAAACCATAACCCTAGGATTACAATTAGACGTATAACTAGTTGTTATGAATGATTATATATCAATATATGATTTCTTATGTATTTTCAGATATCAATTCAATACATTATTTAAAGTGGAACCAGTTATATTATTTATTAACTGTATGGTCTATTCATGCATTATCTCTATATTCATAGACACAGGGTAAACCTATTTTTACCCTCAATACTAATTTATACGTTTTCAAAATATTCCTCAAAAAATGGTGGAAGAATTACTCATGTCACCTGATCTATATATACATTTTATCACAGTAATATTCTGGACAAAAAAATCAAAGGTCACCCTTAAGGTTGTACCAGAGCCTAAATGGAAAGTGAGCATGGATTACTAAAACCTTCCATGTCCAGGTGGCCTAATGCTCTCAAATGTCAATCTTATTGGTGACTACAATTTTGTTTCTTTCTAAGATTATATATTCAACCTCAAGCCTGTTGAAAATGTCTAATCCTATCACTCACTTTATACTTTGCCTTATTTAGTAATGTCTCTATTTATATCTATTTTCCTACATATTTTCCCCTGTTCATCATTGTGACTGACTCTTCACTTGTGCTGACATTTACATTTACTGTCTACCTGAAACCCTATTGCTTAAGAACTTTTGGTCTAAATCCTATTCTCACTCTTCTTTGTAAACCTACTGACTATCTTTCTAATCCTACCGACAATCCCTTTTTGAGTGGGTGTTCTATTCGACATTCAATCATCCAAGGTACAAGCTCCTATGCCATTGTATATAGATTTATCTGAGACATTTTTGCAGAAAATAATTCAAAGCTAAGTGTGCCAATTAAGGGCCCAATGCCCTTCTGGACTTCATATCTTCCCTAGATTTCTGTTTTTATACTTATATTTCACCTATATATTCTTGTAAGTATCATAGTTTCCCAATACCATTATTCGTCATGCAGAAGGATTCCTAACCCCAAATTGAACATGTTACTAACCCAAACCATACACTGTTCTCTCAATCGAACTTTACAGAACAGCAGGGACAGGGTTGCTCTTAAAATACAGGAATGTAGGGCATGTTCCAGCTGTTGAGAACATCAAAGGTCCATGCAGAAATGATCCCTTGAGAAGATGTAGGCAGCTACGAAAGACCTGAGAGAGAAAAGTCATCTTCAATGGCAAACAACCTTGTCAGCATGAATGGATGTGTATGAATCAGCCTCTCTCTTCTTAATGTAGAGAAGATGGACCAAAACAGTCCTAGGTGGAGAGCTGTTCCCGGGTGCCCATGGTTTATATACCATTCTAACTTGTGAAAGTGTCACAGGAAGTAGGGGCAGCCTCCATCTCATGGGACTCTTGAAAGCAACTGTTAGGACAAAGTGGTTGTCAAGGCAATGACCTCATTCAGTTCCTGAAGAAGTGATCTACCTCACTTCCTTGGTGATGGAACTCTCTTAACTTGGGATCCAGGAAGCCAGGCACCCGGAGCCAGTCCAGTCCCAGACCCAGTAGGCTCACTTGTTTGAATTTACCAAGGAGAGTGTCAGTCTTTCTTGGTACCTACATATGTGAGGATGGCCAAATACCAGGAGAGCTCTGAATAGGGGCCTTTCCTGAGAAAGTAGGTAGTGGTTCACCGCAGGCTCCTGACAACTTCACAGAGTTGGCCAAGGAGACCAGATCTGAGATAGGACAGGCCATTTTGGGGGAACATAGTATGGCCCACCACTCAGAGGAAACTCCGGATAGTCACAGAGTTACATGGGGGAAGGAGGTGTCTTTGTGGGGTGGGTGTGATTTTGTGGTTTTGTCTCATGATCTGATAATAGGTAGGAAAGACGGTTTGTTTGATTTGGAGTGGTCTTCTTCTAGTAAGTCGTTGGACAAGGCAAGTGTTTCTATTTCTGTGTATCCCACTGTGTCCGTGGTTGTAGACATTAGAAAATAGAATGCAACAATTGATATGTCCTGTATAGTAGAAAGATTCCCGGCATTCATCCTGCCCAATTTATGAATGGACTGCAGCTTGCCTTATCCATGGGCAACACCTGCTACCTTCCTAAGTTCCTGTTTCTTCCAGAATTCTCACCACTCTCCAGAATAGTCTCATGGTTTTGTGTCCAAAATATGTACCACCTCCAAGCTCTGTGACATTGCCATGTCCTGGATAGCTGAAGGGAATGGCGAGCATCTCAGAAAACTCAGATATCAGTGTGACCAAGAAAGTCTCAGTGGAGAAACCATGCTTTCGGCCTTTTGCTTATCAATTGTTCTGTTTCCCTGAATGTCAGGAAGGTCTTTGCCTCAGGCCACCCCTTTGTGAAGCCTGAAGAAAACAGTTTTCAAATGGAAATGAATGGGCATCACCTGTGGCTCTTTGCTTAATTGCTTTGGAAAGGGATGTGTCTGAATCAGCCTCTTGGCCCTGTGTGAGGTTGTGGCTTAGATTCTCAGCACCTGATGGATGTAAAGAGAGATCCCATGTGTGCATCCAAAACCAAAATGGCCAAAAGAGCAATTATTGTGAATGAAGTCTCTCGCATTCATTTGTAAGGTTCCTGACCACCATCAAGTGAGAATACGGATCCTTTGGTTCAAATGAGTTATGCACAGCCCTGCAGAGGCTAACCCATAGGTTTTTGGGTTTTCTCATGGCTCCAAATCATATAAAGAATCTATACCTGACAGTCAGTAGGCCTCAAATTGGAGATGCAGAGCAGTATTAACAGCTGGCCTATCTGATCACTCCTGGTTCACCGGATGGGTGTCCAGGCCACCTTGACTTTAGGCAAATGAGGGGCAAGGGAGCTTATTTTTGACACTGTCTTGGGCTGCACCCCTCATGAAAAACTCCAGCCAGAGGTTATGATAAGTGTATATATGGAAGAAGATGAGGGCCATGTGGGAGTGTTTGGTTTTAATTGTGGTCATTTGTTTGGCGGTTGGAAGAGATAACTGGATCCACCTGGGCTTGAATTCTGGCATGATTCCTCTTAGAGACTGAGTTCTGGAATTTACCTCAAAGAAGTATTGCCATGAAATGTGTTGGGATTTTAGGAGGCCACGCATGAGATGCGCCCTTGAAAACTGAGATCGAGGGCCAGGGTGTCTTTCCACAGTGCAGTGAGAATCTTAGCCAGGATATCACATGATTTTATTTTGAAAGACTTGGCAGCCATAATTGAGAGTCTAAACACAAATGGAACTCATATTGTAGACCTCAATGATCCTGGCTTCATGTGACCTTTTGGCCACTTTTTGGGAAGCCTTGCCTGTGAGATTTCTCCAGAGATTTCATTTAAATGAGCTTCCTCACCACATAATGGTTCCTGCATTAATTGAAACGCACAGTGACTCCAACTTCATCCTTCAAAAATGGCTAAATAAATACTATCAAATTTCTGAAATTCCCATTACCAGGTGGCACTGGAGAACCTTTGGATATCCTGTTGCTGAACATGAGTGAAATAGTTCCCCACGCAATGACACTTCACCGGGAGAATTCCAATTTTATTGCTAAAAGCTATGTGCTTATATAGCACTAAGGGGGAGATGGTATGGCTTAGATAAATGGCAGCAACCCGTTTATTGACAAGTTCTTTCAAATATCAGCTCCAGAGCCCAGGAATTAGTTCTAATTGGGGCTAAGGTTCCCCACAAGCGAGATTTGAAATTGGCGCTGGCGGGAGAGTTCACAAGGGCGGGAACTTTTTGCACCACTGCAGAAATGAAGAAGGTAGGAAGAAGAAGTCCTTAGGCGCCATTTTGGGGTTTTTCTCTGCGGTATGGCTGCCATTTATTCTTTTCCCAACATTCCACCCTTTCTGTTTTCTTAGGAAGTGGGGCGTCGTTTGTCAGATCTGGCTGCTTCC
The DNA here is from genome assembly GCF_048772815.1 of Callospermophilus lateralis. Taxonomy (NCBI): domain Eukaryota; kingdom Metazoa; phylum Chordata; class Mammalia; order Rodentia; family Sciuridae; genus Callospermophilus; species Callospermophilus lateralis. The sequence continues at coordinate 156,152 of NW_027512984.1, read as the reverse complement.
TGCTGTGTGGGGCTGGTGTGGGGCCTAGAAATAGAAGTGGAGGAATGCTCAGGGGGCAGGTATGGGGATATCATGGCAGCCAGAAATAAAACCCAGTGGCTATAGACAGCTATTTTCATAGGGGTGAAGTCAATGAATGTTCCCTGAAGCCAAAGATGTCGATGGCATGGAACCAGTCCTGGATGGAAGAGATTGTTGGTATCAGCCACTGGTCCTGTAACAGAGACTCAAGGAAATACTGGAAGCGTTGCCTGGACATGGTGTCGCCAGCACCTGAAGAAGATCAGAGCGAATAAAAACAGAATGAAGATAAAAATTAAAGCAAATGTCAATTTTTGGCAGAAGTTCCATGTGGGGGGACTGACATAGAAGAGGCCAAGGGCCATGAGAAAGCTTAGAAGGTGGTAAAGACTATGAATCCAGGATGGCAGATTAAGAGGTTCTCCGAGCTCGTTGTCTCCCACTGTCTAATACCCGTTGCATTCCATCGTGCCTGGTAGTGAGCTTCATCACTGAGTGAACTGTTCTCTTGGAGATGTTGGGGATTCATCGGTCATCAGAGGCTGGTAGTGACTAAGCAAAAGCTGGTTGAAAGTTTGATTAGGAATTTTATGCAGTTGGGTTTGAAGGCACTTCATTATGCAGGGCAAGAGAGCACAAAAAAGGAGCATCCAAATAAGGGGACCCAAGATATGTAGTAAGTACATGGCAAGATAGGATTGGAAGAACCCCGTTATGGGATTGGAGGAGGTAGGTTTGAGCAATTGGGTCGATAATTCCTGCAATTTAACAACATTTTTTTTTATTAGCCCAGATTCATTAACATAATAGCAAAATTCCTCTCTGAGGAATAGGCATGTAACCCCTTTTTCTGCAGTGAGAAGATCAATTGCCCTTTGGTTCTGTAAAGCCGCTTGTGCCAATGAAGTAACCTGCCGCTGCAAGGAACCCAGAGACTCAGCCATGGTATTGAGTGTTTCCTGCAGTTTTTGTTGAAGGTCATTGGATCCCATAGAGCATGACCTATAGCTCCACCAGAGAGTCTGAGACCCGTCACTGAGGTTGTTAAAATGAGGCCTACCAGAACCGGCAGAAAGACTACCCTACGGGTGCGGGAAGGTAGGGATAACTGTCAGAATTCGGTGGGAGTATACAAAGATAGCTGAGGAACTACAGTAACCAAGAAACAGGCGCCAGAGACATTGATGGTTGAGGTACTTAAAGAACCATTACACCAGAGGAAATGTCCAGGTTGCATAAACACAGGGCTCTATGGAGTGCTGTAGCTCAAGGAACAAATGGGTAAAGGATTCATTATTGGCAGGTGGAAACAGATGAAAGGAAATAATGTATTGGTGGAATAACTTTCCCACAGTGGGATACGTGTCACATGTAGGGGTTGTCCTTTTTAGAGAAATTGTAGGGTTTTGCTGGAATATTTCCTGCCGCTAATGGGACTGCTGCTAGAATTGGACGACTAAGTGAAGCACAGAGAAAGCACTGAGAAGTAGGCACAGAAAGAGGGGTGGAGTTTAATAATCAAAAAGTTTGGTGTAGCAAATTGAGCCATGTGGGAGGGGGACCTGAGAGGGTTGAAGGCTCTGAATCCTTTTTGGATGAGCTATGGATATGATCTCGAAGTTTTGATTCTGAGTCCTTAATGTGTTCGACTACCTGGATGGTTGCCTTAGGTTGCGTAATCAGGGTGCGGCCAATAGTCATCCACCCTGTGGGTCTGACTGAGGTTGTCCGAGCATAGACAGCAAACTCAACATAGCCCCATCGTTTGGCCTTGGGGTCAGGTTTATCTAAAGTATACCATCCATTGTTACTGGATGAAGAGCCTTTATGCCACTTTATGTAACTAGAAGTCCACCCTTCAGGGTAACCAAATGAGTGGTAAGAATAGCTACCACGTTCATCATGGAACATGCATGACCAATAGGGGCACCCATTATATATCTCAGGCCACCAATGACAATAGTCTTTTGTTTGATCAAAAAGGAAGCAAATGAAAGGCCAGTTCCAGCTACCAGGGACGAAGGTCCTTGAAGGTGACAATTTTAGGGAAATAGAGGTGCAGTTGTGGATGAAGCAAGTAGTTGCATCCACTGCGCAGACCTTCTGCATGCCATGTTCTGAGTATCGTTCCCGAAAAGTGAATAAATGCATGGTAGGTGAGGAGGGTAAAGACCAGTCCTGACAGAGCACAGAAAATAAGCAGAGCACAAAAAACAAGCAGTTAGAGAAGACTAGGGTGTTGGGAGAGCTCATTGTGCCTTCTTTAAGAGGAATTGGGCTGCAAGGAAAACCGTGTGAGCCACAACTAAAATGGGTGAGATGGGTGTGGAGAGCAGGAGTAAAGGGGAGGTTCAGTAGGTGATTCTTGGAGTTCCTCTGGGGTGGCCCTGTCTTCAGCAGGTGGGGCCTCCTGGTGATGTGGCTTCAACCTAGACATGTGAATCCAGGGAGTGAGACAGTTGTCTGGTAAGGAGAGTTTGGCGGCGGTAAGGGTAAAGAGAATGACAGGATAGGGGCCTTCCAATTTTGCGGCAAGAGTCCCTTTCTCCTCTGGGGTATTATAAAAGACTAGACTAACAGGTGTTAAGGGAGGAGTGTTTGGAGAGGAGACTGGGTCCGGAAGAAGCCAGTCCTGATATTTCCAGAGTTCCGAGCGGAGATGGAGCAAGAGAGGCAAAGACAAATCTCGGGTGAGAGGTCCTTGTGAAATGACCAACCCAGGGGTTATAAGAGGTCTTCCATACATTATCTCAAAAGGAGACAGTAAAGATGGTTTCTTAGGGAGAGCTCTGATTCGAAGCAAAGCCAAGGGAAGGAGTTTGAAACAGTCTATGTTTAATTCCATTGTCAATTTGGTAAGGACTTCCTTTAGAGTACGATTTACCCTTTCCACTTTCCCTGAAGCCTGGGGGAAATATGGACAGTTGAAATGCCACTTGAAGGAGAGGGCTTGAGAGACCTTTTGTGTGATCCTAGAAGTAAACTCAGGGCCATTGTCATATTGTAGGGAAGTGGGCATACCAAACCTGGGGATGATGTCTGTCAGTAAGATTGAAGCTACAGTGGAAGCCTTTTTATTGGAAGTGGGAAATGCCTCAACCCAACCAGAGAAAGTGTCCACAAAGACACGGAGGTATTTAGTGCGCCATACTGTGGGCATGTTGGTGAAGTCTACCTGCCAGTCAGCAGCGGGAATGTGTCCCCGGGCTTGGTGGAAAGGGAAAGGTTTGGGCCTTAAAGGAGTATGAGGGTTGGTCCGCTGACAGATCTGACAATTAGAGGCTATATTCTGTAGCATGGCTTGTCAGAGGGGGTGAGGGAAAAGAAACTCTGTAAAAAGAGGGTCAAAGACTGAGAATTGGAAAGGAATAGAGTATGAAGGAACTTGAAAAGATTCTTGTTCTTACTGAAAGACGTAGGGGCTTCAGATGAGCTGTCTAAAGTGGCCATTATATGTCCCCCATGGAGGCCATAATTGAAAGTGGTAGCAGCCATTCGTGCTGCCTGGTCAGCTTTGGCATTGCCCTCAGTGATAAGAAAGCCGTCCTTCTGATGGGACCTACAATGGACAACTCCCAACTGGGTGGGTAAGTGGCCTCTATTAGATTGGTTATAAAAGCTGAATTAGTGATCGCATTACCTTTGGTGGTAAGTAGGCCTCGCTACTTTCAAATATCAGCATGGGATAATAAGATATGGAAGACATATTTTGAATCAGTTTAGAGGGTGAGGGATTTGCCTTGTGCTAGAAGGCAGGCACGAGTGGATGCTATAAGTTCAGCCTACTTGTCTGTAGTTCCTGAAGGCAAAACTTTGGCCTCTATAATCTCAGTGGCTGAAAATACAGCGTATCCAGAGTAATGAGTTCCGTTCTCCCTAAAGGAACTGCTGTCAGTAAACCAGATAAGGTCAGGCTTGCTGAGTGGTCTCTCAGAAATGGAAGAATGACAGGGGAGGAAATCATCTAAGGTTTCCAAGCAATTATGAGTTGGTATGTGAGACATGGGAGTCATTGGGAGCAGTGAGGCAGGGTTCAGTGCAGAGCAGGGGAGGAAAATAATATTAGGGTTTTCCAGAAAGGAAGTGAGGGGCGACAGAAATCTGGATGTAGGGAGAGTTTGAAGGCCCTTTTAAGCTAAAAGATCCTTCAAGTGATGTGGGGAGTGGATAGTTCAAGGGGCCCCAAAAGTCAGATTAGAGGCTTCTTTGTGTAAAATTTGTCCAGTAGCCAGAGCTCTTAAGCAAGGGGCCCACCCACGGATGGTAGGGTCTAGTTGCTTGGACAAATATGACACAGGTGCAAATGTACGCCCATAGTTTTGACCTAAGACCCCAAGTGCTTGCCCCCCTTTTTCATGGACATATAGATGAAATGTTCTTGAAAGATCTGGAAGGTGAAGGGCAGGTGCCTTTAAGAGGAGTTGCTGAAGCCTGCGGAAGTGGTAGATGGGAAAGGAGGCAAGAGATTCACTAGGGGGTCCCTTTGCTAGGTCATACAGGGGTTTGGAGAGAAGAGAATAATTTGGGATCCAGGCCCTAAAATAACCTGCTAATCCTAGGAATGATAGTATTTTGGCTTTCGTATAGGGCACTGAAAGATCACAGAGGAGTTGCCTCCTATCCAGTGTTATTTCCTTTTTCCCGGTGTAAGGCAAAAACCAAGATAGGTGACCGAAGACTGGGAAACCTGGGCCTTGTGGGGAGACTCGCTATATCCCTTGTCTTCTAGGAATTTATGAAGCTGAGCGGTGTGGGATTGAGAGTGTTCCAGAAAGACTACATAGAAGAAGGTCATAGACATATTGAAGTAGAGTAGAGTCAAGACAGGTCAGGTGAAAGGATGTGAGGTCCTGGGCAAGAAATTGGCCAAAGAGATGGGGGCTATCCCTGAATCCCTGTGGGAGGACAGTCCAGGTAAGCTGATGAGAATGGCGGGTGTGAGAGTCAGTCCATGAAAAAGCAAAGATATCCTGAGATTCTGAGAACAGGGGAATAGAAAAGAATGCATCAATTAAATCTAGGACTGAGAAGTGAGTAGTAGTGGCATGGATCTGAGAGAGGAGGGTGTAAGGGTTGGGCACTAGCGGGTGGATGGGGTCCACAGAGGAGTTGACAAGGCGAAGTTCTTGAACCAGCCTGTAGGACACGTTAGGTTTCTTAACTGCCAGAATGGGTGTGTTGAAAGGAGAGTGTGTAGGCCTAAGATACCCCTTTCATAATAAATCCTGGATGATGGGTTCTAATCCAAGGAGAAATGTGGTTGTGAGTGGATATTGTGGTTGACTAACATATCTTGAAGGGTCCCGTAAGACAATATGAATAGAACTGCATTTAGCCATAAAGGGTGTAATTGTGTCCCAAACCTCAGGGTTAAATGGTTTAGATAGTCGTGGGAGAGTGCATGAAGGAGGTGTATCTGCCCCTAGGAATATCATGAGGAAATGAGAGGTAGGAGAGGTGTGGGTTGATAAGTGAATGGTGACTTTTAATAGTGAGAGTATGTCCCTTCCCAGAAAGGAAATGGGGCAATGGCTCATAACAAGAAAGGAGTGAGTGAAGGACAAAAGGGATCGCTGCATATAACATGATTGGGGGGGGGGTTTGAGGAAAAATCTTTTTACCTCCTACCCTGACAATAGGAGTTTTTGAGGGTGTGGTAGGACCCTAATACTCCCTCAAAATCGAAAAAGCGGCACCAGTATCCAAGAGGAAGTTAATGAAGCGTCCATCCACCAGGAAGGTGACCCTAGGCTCTTGAATCTTGATGGTAATAGTCTGGAGGGAAGGCCCAGGACTCCATCAATCCTCCTCTGCCAAGCCCAGGTGAGGCTGGAGTTGCTGGGCAGCAGACCAACCTTCCTTCTGGGTTGTTGGGCAGTCTGCCCCCCAGTGTCCACTTTGATGGCATTTTGCGCAGGGGTTGTAGGGTGTCCTCGGCGAAGAACAATTCCTGGTCCAATGTCCCTCCTTACCTCATTTGAAGCAAGCTCCAGGGGGGGTCATATTGGGACGGCATGGTGATGGCCTTCTCTGAATGAGCTGGGCCAACATTTGGAATTTGGCATTTTCAGCCCTCTGCCTACGGAATTCACTTTCATCCTCTCTACCATGAAAAACCTTGAAAGTGACAGCGAGGATTTTGGTCTGAGGAGTAGCAGGGCCCTGTTCAAACTTTTTAAGCTTGGCTTTAATGTAAGGGTAGCTTTGGGCCAGAATATATGTCATTAAGACATGACGGCCATCAGGGGTTTCTGGGTCGAGGTTTGTGTACTGCTGAAGGGACTTGGTTAGTCTATCCAGGAATTCTGAAGGTGTTTCCTCCTTCCTTTGAATGACCTCCTGCATCTTTTGAAAGTTAACAGCCTTGCGGGTGGACTTTTTCAGTCCCGCCAAGAGGCAGGATGTAAAAAGGTCACTAGACTGTAAGCCCATAGGGGATCCTGCTCTGGGACAGCATGAGGGCCTGTGGGTGGTTATGATTGGTCCTATGATTTTCATCAGCATGGGCTTGGGCTAGCTCCCAGAACCATTGCCTTTCCTTGGGGAGAAGTTTATTGGCCAAGAGCATGTAGATGTCATGATGAGTGAGGCTATATGCTTGCAGTACCCATTGAAACTCCCGAATGTAAGTGGTGGGGTCAGTGGTGAAAGAGCCTAACTTCCTCTCTAGCTGAGTAATGTCCGACATGGAGAAGGGCACGTGGACTCTGATGACACCCTTGGGACCAGCTACCTCACGAAGGGGTGCGATTGTCTTGGGTGTGGGAAGAAGTCCCTTAGACCTGATAACAGGAGAACTGAAAGAGGCAGGCGGTGGACAGGAAGGAGAGGGAGGGGAAGGGAATGTCTCTGTGGAAGAGGAGGAGGTGGAGCAGGCAGAAGAGTGGGGAAGGGAGGGGGATGAAATGGAAGGTTGAGGATCCGTGGAATCAGGCAGAGGAAGAGGAGGATTTTGCGGGAGAGAAGGGTCAGTTGGGGCTGGGGGATAAGGTGGGGGTTGATCTGCTGGGTCGAATGAGGAAGAATCTGCGAAGTCAGGAGTAGAACTAGGGGAAGAGAGGGGTTTGCAAGCAAGAAGGACCTGAGAGGGAGGGCAGGAGGAGCAGAGACAGGGTGCTGTGCGAGAAGGCTAAAACATTCAATACAGGGAATCTCACTCCACTTTTTCAGATGCTGGCAGTAATTAAAAAGGTCCAAGAGGAGGTTTGGATCTAAGGAGCCTTCTGGAGGCCAATGATTGCCATTATCCAGTGGATATGTAGGCCAATCTTGGGTACAGAATTTGATTAGAAGTTTGGGCTTGATGTCTGGTGTGAGGGAGAGTGTGGCCAGATTTTTTATTAAACTTTTGAGAGGTGAGGTTTCAGGTACAGATAAAGAGGTGTCCACAGTCACAGGGAGAGATGGAAGAGAGAGAGAGAGAGAGAGAGAGAGAGAGAGAGAGAGAGAGAGAGAGAATAAGTGTAAGCAAGAGAGACAAAGAGAAAACCCGGCCTGGAACAGACTCCGGGAAGCGCTCAGGGCGAATGGGGGTCAGGTGGGCATCCCCAAAATGACCAGCCATCATGAGGAAATACAGAGGGCACTACCTGATCGTCACCAGTGAAGTACGATCTGTGAGACCCAATGGGTTCGGAGCCACGGGCAACCTGACATCAGGAAAGTTTTCGAACGCAGCAGAAGAAGTAAGTAATGAAAACAGAACTCCGGCTCCAGCAGAATGCAGTTCCAGGATGGGAGTTCAGTTTTCCCCGAGCAGAGAGGCAGCTTCAGCCAGACACAGCAGGCCCGCAGGAAACAGCAACTCTAGCCAGCAGCGGCAGCAGCAGCAGAGGAGGAAAAACCACAGAGCCTCTCATGTAAACTCAGAAGCCTCACACCCCAAAGGGAAACGGATCACCAGAGGGTCCACTGCAACCAGTAAAGGTCTTAGTGGGAGGAATTCCCTCCCCCCTACCAGGCGTCTAGAGTGTGACAGACGATCATGGTCACAAAGCCAGCGGTAGCCCGAAGGGAGTTGGCGAGCCGGGGTCAGGGGAGGCTTACATACAACAAATCAGTGGTGAGTGCAGGAAGCCTGCGTCTGAAAAGAGCAGACCAGGGCAGAGTGCCACGGTGGAGCAGTGGACGGGGCTCTTGTTGGAAAGAGCTCACCCATATCCTCACACGGGGCACCAGAATGAAAGAACTCCCCACTCAAAGGCACTTCACCGGGAGAATTCCAATTGTATTGCAAAAAGCTGTGTGCTTATATAGAACTAAGGAGGAGATTGGAGGGCTTAGATAAATGGCAGGCAATCCGTTTATTGGCAAGTTCTTTCAGATATCAGCTCCGGAGCCCAGGAATTAGTTCTTATTGGGGCTAAGATTCCCGGCCAGCAAGGTTTGAAATTGGCGCCAGCAGAAGAGTTCACACGGGCGGGAACATTTCGCACCACTGCAGAAAAGAAGAATGTAGGAAGAAGAAGTGCTTAGGCGCCATGTTGGGTTTTTTTTTCTGGGGTATGGCTGCCGTTTATACTTTTCCCAACAATGAGTATACCAGACAGTGCCTTGATTGACTGGTTTTTATGAAAATGGTGTTTAACAGAGATGCCAGAAAGTTGGATCCTGCTGATTAGTGGGCCAAGAGCAAAGGTGGGCATGTGTGTGATAAAACATCAGTGGTGGGACCATGTGGATATGCCATTGGCTTCCAAATGGCTTGTGACTGACATGGTGAAGCCAGCAGACCCTTATATGTAAAGGCATCTTGTTACATGGAGAGGATTCAGGACATTGTTCAGAATCAGGTTGCTATGTTCAAGAGGGCAAGCTATGTGGAATAGAAGCCTGGTTCTTTTATTCTCCTACAGACCCTGACCCACCACATGTGACAGAAATCCCTCACACACTGTGTCCCCGTTGAACTCCTTGTATTTCATGAAGCAAATACCAAACTTCCAGTGCAGCACCAAGAAACACCACGAAAATAGAGGATGACCATATGGTTTCATAGTCCACACTAGAGACATTTAGCCCCAAGGGGCCACAGTTTACCTTCAAAGGGAGAATTCAGCACTGGTGTCTCATGTTCATTGGAAAATAAGAAACCATGTCCTCCAGGTCACATAGATGCCCAGGTTTATGGTTTCACTAGAAAGGAAGCTAAAGCACGTGACAACAACATATATTTCAAGTGCCCAACCTCACAGGCAGTATCTCAAGAAGTCTCTAGGACAACAGACCTCCATGTTTTTGAAGTGTTTACCCTGTCCCTTACTTTTGGAAACTCCTCTAACACTTCCAAGGTTGTGAACTCCTGATCGCATTCCATTCCAGATATGTATTCATGGATTTTCTAACTCTTCTCCTCTAATTGTGTCTTACATGGGGTGAAGGTGTTGTCAAGGTATTGTTCTGGATGAGAGTGGGAAGATTTTTGTGTAGCACATATTTACATACACATTGGATTCATTTTCCAATTTTCCATTCGAAATACTGAATCCCTGTCAGTAACCCATACCCTAATAGACTCTGACTACTAATTCTAATATGATGGAGACAAATAACCCAAACATAATATTAATACAAGCAGTTCAGAGGAGGCATGGTGTATAGTTGGTCTTGCCTTTTGCATGATATAGTGTAGGAGTTATAAATCTTGTCAATTGTTTGTTGAAATAGTACTCCATGTGTTTTTAAATTTAACACATATGTGAATTTCTGTCTCCTTTTTTCTGTAGCCAATTCAGCACATGTATTTTTATATGCACATAAAAAATCCTACCTGGTATCACACGTACATTTTTGTGAGGTGGCTAACTTAGCAGAAACAAAGTATGAGAAGAGATCACCCCTCCTAAACGCTTTTGGAACTGAAAATTCAAACTATGAGTGAGATTTTTAGTTGAACAACATTATACATAAATCCATGTTCAGTAAAATTAATATTTTTGGATCGGTGGATGATATATATTTCACGATGAATTTTGATTGGCATATATATTGCTACTTTCTAATGTTTCTCTGTGAGATATATATATATATATTCTCTAGATTTTTCCAAATATAAAATATATGTGTCCTATTATACACTCCCTAAATAATTCACTCATGCTCATGTATGTGGTTTTATAATCAAATTTTCATACGATTATTTTCAGAAATATTCATCCACCTGAAATACATATTTGTTTTCTAGTACTGAAAACTCACTTCACAGAATGGTGCAAACAAATCCTTATATTTCTACTGTAACTGACCCAATTTAACATCAATGCAAGTAGATTCCAAAGGGGCATAATGTGTATTTTGACGTTCATTTTTATTTAACACTGGTACATTACTATTTCTTCAGTTTTTGTACATCATAGTATATACATTTCATCCACAAGTTCACAAATTTAAAGACATTTGAAACACATTCAATCACTTCCTGCTTCAGTACACATGTATTCCTCCTTGCTTTTGACTGGTTATTTATTGAGACTTCTTTCCAAACACATTATTTTCGATTTCCATAATCAATTTTGAAGCAAAACTCACACACACTTTATGATAAACCACAACCCTAATATTACCATTAGATGTATAACTGGTTGGAATGAATGTATGTATGTCAATATGACATTTCCTGTGTATTTTCAGATATCAATTTATTCCAATTTCTAAAGTTGGAATCAGTTATATTATATATTCACACATGGTACACCTATTTGTGCAACCAATACTAATTTATATCTCTTCTAAATATTGCTCCCAGAAATGGTGCAAGAAAGACTCATGTCACCTGATCTACATATATATTCTGTCAACAAAATGCAAAGTCACACTTACAATTGTACCAAAGCCTAAATGGAATGTGAGTATGGATTATGAAAATCACCCATGTCCAGGTTGCCTAATGCTCTCAAATGTCAATCCTATTGGTGACTACATATTTGTTTCTTCCTAAGATTATGTATTCAACCTCAAGCCTGTTGAAAATGTCTAATCCTATCAATCACTTCATCATTTGCCTGATTTCCTAATGTCTCTAATGATATCTGCTTTCCTACATATTTTCCCCAGTTCATCATTGTGACTGACTCTTCACATGTGCTGACATTTACATTTTCTGTCTACCTGAAACCCTATTGCTAAAGAACTTTTTGTCCAAATCCTATACTCACTCTTTTTTTCTAATCCTACCAACTATCTTCCTAATCCTACCAACTATCCTTTTTTGACTGGATGTTCTCTTCGACATTCAATTATCCAAGGTACAAGGTCCTATGCCATAATGTATAGATTTATCTGAGACACATGTGCACAACATAATTCCGAGTGAAGTATCCCAATCAAGGATCCAATGCCCTTTTGGGCTTCAAATCTTACCTAGATTTGTGTTTTCATACATATATTTCACCTCTATATATACTTATAAATATTGCAGGTTCCCAATACCATTATTCATGCAGCAGAATGATTCCTAACCCAAATCAAACATGTTATTAACCCTAACCATACTTTGTTTCCTCAATCTAACTTTACAGAAAAGCAAGGACAGAGTTGGTCTTATATAGAAATGTAAGAGATCTTCCACCTGCTGAGAACCTCAAAGGTCCATGCAGAAGTGAACCCTGGGGAAGATATAGAAAGCTATGAAGGACCTGAGAGAGCAAAAGTCATCTTTCATGACAAAAAAAAAAAACAAAACAGGTCAGGATGAAGGGGTGTGTCTGAAGCAGTCTATCTCTTCTTAATGTAGAGAAGATGGACCAAACCAGGCCTGTGTGGAGAGCTGTTCACGGGTGCCTATGTTTGATATACCATTCTTACTTGTGAAAGTGTCACAGGAATTAGGGGCAGCCTCCATCTATTGGGACACTTGGAAGCAACTGTTAGGACAAAGAGGTTGCCAAGGCAGTGACCTCATTCAGTTCCTGAAGGAAGTAACCTATATCATTTTCTTGGTGATGGAACTCTCTGAACTTGGGATCCAGGATGCCAGGCACCCAGAGGCATTCCCAGTCACAGTCCCAGTGGCCACACATGTTTGGATTTACCAAGGACAGAATCGGTCTTTCTTGGTAACTACTGATGTGAGGATGGCCAAATTCCAGGAGAGCTCTGAAGAGGGGTCTTTCCTGAGAAAGCAGGTAGTGTCTCACTACTGAACTGAAACCCACAGTGCCTCCAACTTCATCCATGAAAAATGGCTAGATAAATACAATAAAATTTTTTAAATTCCCTTAACCAGGTGGCACTGGAGAACATTTGGATGTCTTTTTCCTGGTCATGAGTGTACAAGAGAATGCCATGATTGACGGTATTTCATGAAAATGGTGTAGAACAAAGATGCCAGTAAGTTGGACCCTGCTGAGTAGTGGGCCTTTTGCAGTGGTGGGCAGGTGTGTGATAATACAGCTGTGGTGTGGCCAGGAGGATTTTCCATTGCCTTCAAAATGGCTTGTGACTGATATGGTGCAGCCAGCAGACCCTTCTTGTTATATGGAGAGGTTTCCGGGCAAAGTTCAGAGTCAGATTTCTATGGACAAAGGGGCAAGCTTTGTGAGATAGAAGCCTGGTTGTTGCATTCTCCTGCAGACCCTGACCCACCACAAGTGACAGAACTCCCTCTAATACTGGGTCCCAGTTGAACTCATTGTATTTCATGAAGCAAATACCAAACTACCAGTGCAGCAGCAAGAAACACCACGAAAAGTGGAGGATTACCAAATGGCTTCACAGTTCACACGGGGAGACACTTAGCACCAAGTGGCCACAGTTTACCTACAAATAGAATATTCAGCACTGCTGCCTCATGTTCATTAGAATACAAGAAACCATGTCCTCCAGGTCACGTAGATGCAGACCCAGCTTTTATGGTGTCACTAGAAAGGAAGCTAAATCTCCTTGCAACAACATATATTTCAAGTGCCCAAACTCAGAGGAAGTTTCTCAAGAAGTCTTTAGGCCGGCAGAGCTCCATGTTTTTGGAGTGTTTACCTGTTAGACCAGGACGCTAGAAAAGACCACTGACTCAAATTAAAATCAAATAAAATTAAGCTTATTATTTCCACCGGCCATGCTGCCTCTCCCTCCCAAAACGAAGGGAACAAGACAGCAACCCCAGCTTTCCTACAGCCCAGCTTTATAGCCCAGAAAGTTACACAAAAGGGGGGTTACAGATAACAGAACTCTGATAAACATCACACTAAAGGTAGTTTACAATTTTTTTGCTGTCCCTACATGAGAATTCATGCGGACCATTAGAGCCTCAGAGAGGGTTGTTGTCTTGCCAGAGAAGGCAAATATTTATGATGTGTCACTAAAGTTTCAGAGAGGGCTGCTATCTGGTCAGAGAGCCAGGCATGTGTGAGTTCAAGGCGCGGGCAGGCATTCCACGCAGGTTCAGAATTTGAAGTAATTAATGGTAAAGCCAAAATTATCTTTTCATGGCTTTGTGGCATGATGGCTCCCAATTTTAATAAAAGATCAGGTTGGGTCTACAATTCCCCCCTTTTCTCTGTGTCCCTTTCAAATCTTTGAGAGATTATGGGAAGAGCACTGAGGAAATTTTAATCCCTCAGGTAAGAGTCTCCAAATTTTTAGAACTCACCCAAAACCGATCTCGCTGATTTTACCCTTCTTAATTACTTATATTGATAGTCTATTTATCTTTCTCTCCATTGTTGTAAGAAGAGTGGCATCACTAATTTTTTCTTCTTCTGTCCTGAGACAGGGTGACGTAAGTGGGCTCGGCGTGAGGGACATGAGTTGCCTATTAGAAGTCAGTTGAGAGACATGAGTTGCCTTTTAGAAGTCAGTTCGGTTTGAAGTCAGGTTGGGGAAGAACAGGTTGTAAAGTCATCTGTGAATGGGTTCTTCTATGAGTGAAACAAAAACCATGAGTACTGGATAAATGTTGCAGCAGCTAGAACATGTCACTGTATAGACATTCCCTCACCAGTCTTTAATATCCCCAGTTATCAGGACTGTCAACTTAATATTTAACTTTAAGTGTTACAGTTGGCCCTCCCAATAAGACACAGTTTAATAATTTAATGTCATCTGATCTTGTAAAATCCTTTTACTAGTATGACCTCTGCGTCTAATAGAGAAACCTTTAATTCTGTTACTCAGGGCTGGATAATCGTACTAGCAAACACCAAGCCTACCTTTGTAGGTTAGGAATATCTGTAGGTCTTAAACTGAAAACTTCTGCCTGTGGCAGCTCTTCTTGATAGTCTCTTTTTATAAGTATTAGGCATTCCTGTGTGAGAATCCTTCTTTGTAGCCTCCAGTCTTACTTGTTTTGGGAGGATAAGATAAAGTGCATACCTTAAAATTTTATTATTATTATTATTATTATTATTATTATTATTATTATTATTATTATTATTTAATATGCCCAGGAGTGGCTGTATTTTGGTCTTAACTGTCTTTGCTAAGTATTTAAGATGAAGCAGTCAAACTGACTTTTGTTTCCATCTATTGTTAACAGTCAGCTGACCTTTTATGGGAGTCAATTCTGGGGAAACTTGAGAAGAGATTCTCAGTTCTGCTAGTGCCATTTGCGCTAGGTGGGTCCAGGCCTTGCTTGACCATTTGGCTTCCCTCAGAAGCATCATGGATGTCTCCTTTCTATGATGACTCTCCTCTTTGTAACAAATGCACTGATTGGCTTTCTGTTCTCCAGTGGTCTCATTAATCTCCCTGATCAGGAGGTTATGTGGCTCAGAGTTGCAAAGCTCTTTAGAGAAGTCCCCTGTTCCCTGGATTCAGACTGACTCAGAGGGCAAGAGCCAAATATTGGTTTTCTTGGCCCTTTTCATTTAACATTAATTTTAAATCCTAATCTTAAACATCCAGCAAATAAATTTTAACAGCCTTATATTAAGAGTACTGGGCTTTAATGTCTATAACTTTATAATTACCTTTTTATTAATTGGGATCTGTATTATTCTGTCTGTATTGTAGTTGATGACTTATTATCTTGAATAAACCCATGTTGTGTTCTTATAGCAACGCATTTGTAAAACACTAACCGGGAATCTTTAGATCACTTATAAGAAAATTTCAAACTAAAATTAACAAAAGTAAAAATACTTAGTTCGTGTAATATCTTCCCTGAATTTTTTGGCTGAGTTATACATTATATCCCCTGTTTGAGATCCTAGGAATATTGACAATAAAAAAAAAACTTTTTAACATAACTTTAAAGAAATATTATCTGACCTACATGTTTCATAGTCATTCTCACATGTAGTAAGATGGGACACACAGCCTTATCTCAGGTAAGGCAGGGCTCTTTATAAATCTTAAGTATTTTAATTCTAAAGCTGATCTTTATTTTTAAATATCTTTTGACAAAGTTTACATAAATTGTTTGAGGTCACATGAACATTAGCTAACACCATATGATATCACATTTAAAACATGAATTAAAGAAATGCTGAAAGTTTTTAACCTTTACAAAGATTAGGCTCTAATTAACTTAAAAATACATTTAAATTGTTCCCCAATGTAAAAAGTAACATAAAAATTTACATATCTTATTGATAACAGGTAAATAAATCCACAATATATTTTTTACCACACAACTTCAGAGCACCAGCTTGATATAATGCTCTTTTAAGGTTTCTACCTTACAGACTTGCATACCTGTAAGATATGAAAACATTAATAGCATAGCAATTACATTTATGTTTCTACATTAATCAAGTTTGGCTTTTAAAGAAATGGCAGTACAGTGCTCTAAAATAACAGTTCTTATTTAATCAGTTGTTTAATTTTTATGGTTGCTTGCTCTAGAAAACATAAATCTTAATAAACTCAATGTTATGGGTAAACTTATGTTTTAAGAAATTTTTGCCTCATTAACACATGACTGATTTTTACAATCTTATACAGAGTTTACTAAAAAAAATACAGATCTTAGTAAATCAATCAGATATCTAACTAAAGTACTCATGAATGAGTAATCCCATATCAAATTTACTTTACTTATTTATCAAAAAGTTAGAGAAACGTATTGAACAGTGTAAACCATTATTATGTTGAAGGAAAGGTACTAGAGCCAAGGCATATTAGACATTTTGTAGATGTTAATATTTTGTTAGATGTTTGAACACCTAGAAAACTTTGTAAGCTTAAATTTAAAGACATTTGTTTTTATCTCTTTATCCAATTTAAATTGAAACATTTAAATCACGTGAATTAAAGATCTTTGGATCCACTTTTTAAAATTTGTTTTTATGAGCGCTTTATTTTATGAGCACTCCTTATATATGTTAATTTATGTATCATATATATGATATACGGACATATGTATATATAGACATACAACACATAACAAAATTGTGCACACATAATAATAGTAAAGGCCTCGTAGCATTTCACAGGTGAAATCTTTATTGCAATGTTTCAAGAAGTCCACAGTTGGTCAAAGATAGAACTGATCAGAAAAACATTAACCTAGGTCTGTATGCTCAAAATCATGAGGTCAAAAAACATAAAGTATCTCAGAAAAAAATAAGAGTGCTAGAAAAAATGACTTGCCAGTAATTAGAAAATACCATACAATTTACCTTTTTTTCCCTTAGATCTCAAATCAGTCTCCTACAAAGCTTGCAGGCTTCTTTCATTTGCATTTCAACATAAGTCATGGCTGAGGTCTGGAAAGAGCAGGAAAAAAACTGCTATTCTGAACAGACATCTCAGGACTAAGGCATTTTAACCATAATTTTCAGGTTCGGATGTTGAAAATTATGATACAAGTTTAAGATACAATTCACAAAATTTTATATCTTTACATCTTGTTTGGTCAACAGACACCATACTATGATTTACTATCCATGTCCAAATTAATGCACTGGTACACACAGTGACATTTTCCCAGGCTACCCAATTCAAAATTGGTGAAAAAAAAAGACTGTATGATTGGGAAGTTTCTTGCCAACTTGGAAGTAGAGTTCTTCAGTTATCCATTGTAAGTATTTAAGTTCTCTGGCATGAATTATCTGAAATCATAAACTAAACAATTACCTAAACCCGACTTTTAACTGCAAGATTGTGCAATGCTTCAAAAACCCATTCAGATACCAGATTGTTAAAATAAAACATCATCATTTCGACACACATTCAGCTAAGATCATTCCCAAAAAACAATTTATAATATCAACACATTATTGCACATGCCTAAAAGGGCCAGAAAGAAAGACACAATACAGACCAAAAGGAGGTCCAGACTATGGCTGTCAGAGAGAACCCTTTAAACCAGAGCAGATAAGAGAAAAATCTCATACACCAGTAGGACCATAGCTGTCCCCACAAGGGGACCAGATGTTTTCACAGAGGGGCAACCTGAAATGTAAAATAAAGTGTCTCCATGGTGATTTTACTGCATTTAGTGTCACCTTTTTCTTTTTCTCTTTTTTTAACAAGACAGAGGTGGCATAATCCTTACAGTGCAGGGAAGGAAGGTGGTAATTCCCTGAATCAACAGGGTTTGGCAGCTGCTGGGAGTCCCTCAGTTTCTCCTTTTACATACAGGATTAGCTCCTCTGATTCAGTTCCACACCAAGCATGCTCTATCTCGTAACATTTCAGTAGATAGGTCTCACAAAGTTCCGGGGCGGAGGGGGGGTACAAGATTTGTAACTTAAAGTTTGGTTCCTGACCTTGAAGCCAATTAATACCAATTTAATAATGAGGACTGGGTTTTGAGAAAAAGAAAAAAGGAGGTTTATTGCTTGGCTAACAAAGGAGAAACACAGGGGACTCTGCCAAAGTTGTGACTCTCTTTATCTGGAGGGACAAGGGGTTTTAAAGGAGTTTCACTTGTTAACCTGGGAGATACTCTGTTCTTAGGTCCCCAGCAGGCATTTCCCTCTGCAATGGGTGTGCTCCAGGCAGCCAGCTAGGGGCTTCTATCATCCTGCTTCGCAAAGGGGGATAAAGTTCATTGCAGTTCCTTAAAACACAGTCCAAAGGGGTGTCAGGCTTACTCTCTTTATTTCTGATTTTCATGTCCAATATACTTAAGTTTTTACCACCAAAATCACACAACAAAACGAACAAAAACAAACAAACAAAAAAACAAAAAATAGAACACAGAACACAAATAAACAGAAACCCGGTGGCTAAACACAGAAACAGGGGAACAGTGCAACATCTTGCTAAAGCTCCAGGGTAGAAGCGCGTGCGTGCTCATCGCCACCTCTCTACAGTTCCAGAGGAATTCCCTACAGAACAGAACAGAGGACAGAATGATTCTCGTTACTGTTCTGCACAGAAGTATATGTGAGCCTCCCTGTGCCACATCTCTGTCATCAGAAGAGATCTCCCTTAACTGGATATCAGATGTTATAAAGGAGCCACTTACCTATGGAGGCCTCCTCCATCAGGTGCTTGCTAATAGTTTTAGTGCAGAGGTTCACTGTAGTGCTCCCTGGACTAAAGGCTCTTTTCCAAATATAAAGAAGATGGACCAAATCAGGCCTTCGTGGAGAGCGGTTCCTTGGTGCCTATGGTTGATATACCATTCTAATTTGTGAAAGTGCCACAGAAAATAGGGTAAGCCTCCTTCTCATGGTACGCTTGAAAGCAACTGTTTGGATAAAGTGGTTGCCAAGGCAGAGACCTAATTCAGTTCCTGAAGGATGAGACCTCACCTCAATCCCTTGGTAATGGAACTCTCTGAACTTGGGATCCAGGAAGCCAGGCACACAGAGTCAGTCTCAGTCCCAGTCCCAGTGTCTCACTTGCTTCAATTTAGCAAGGACAGAGTCAGTCTTTCTTGGTACCTACTGATGTGAGGATGGCCAAATGCCAGGAGTTCTCTGAAGAGGGGCCTTTCCTGAAAAAGCAGGTAGTGGCTCACAGCTGGCTCCTGAACACTTCACAAAGTTGGACAAGGAGACCAGATCTGAGACAGGACACGCCATATTGGGGGAACATAGTATGGCCCAGCAGTCAGAGGATACTCTGGAGAGTGAGAGACCTACTTGGGGAAGGAGGTGCCTTTGTGGGTGTAGATGTGTGTTTGTGGTTTTGTCTCATGTTCTGAGAATTGGCAGGAAAGTCGGTTTGTTTGGTTTGGAGTGAACTGTTTCTAGTAAGTTGTTTCACAAGGCGAGTGTTTCTATGTCTGTGTATCCCACAGTGTCCGTGCTTGTAGACATTAGAAAAGAGAATGCATCAATGGATGTTTCCTGTCAAGTAGAAAGCTTCCCAGCATTCATCCTGCCCAATTTATGAATGCACTAGGGCTTGCCTTATCGATGGGCAACACCTGCTATTTTCCTAAGTTCCTGTTTTCTTCCTGAAATCTAGCCACTCTCCAGAATAGGTTCATGCATTTGCATCCACGATATGTACCACCTCCAACCACTGTGATATGGACATGTACTGGATAGCTGAAGAGAATGGCAAGCATCTCAGAAAAGTCAGATATCAGTGTGACCCGGAAAGTCTCAGTAGAGAAACCCTGCAAAGGGCCTTTTGATTACCTATTGTTCTGTTGCCCTGAATGTCAGGAAGTTCTTTGCCTCAGGCCACGCTTTTGTGAAGCCTGAAGAAAACAGTTTTCAAATGGAAATGAATGGGCATCACCTGTGGCTCTTTGCTTAAGTGCGTTGTAAAGGGATGTGTCTGAATCAGCCTCTTGGCCCTGTGTGAGCCTGTGGCTTAGATTATCAGCACCTGATGGGTCTAAAGAAAGATCCCATGTGTGGATCCATAATCAAAATGGCCAAAAAATCAGTCATTGTTGATGAAGTCTCTCGCATTCCTCTGTAAGGTTCCTGACCTCCATCAAGTGAGAAAAGGGATCCATTGGGTCAATTGAGTTCTTCAAAGCCCTGCAGATGCTAGCCCATAGGTTCTTGGGTTTTCTTATGAATCCAATTCAAATAAAGACTCTAAACCCCACAGACAGTAGGCCTCAAATTGAAGAACAGAGCTGTATTAATGGCAGGCATATTTGATCACTCCTGGTTCACAGGAAGGGTGTCCAGGCCACTCTGACTTTTGGCAAATGAGGGGAAAGGGAGATTATTTGGGACACTGTCTTGTGCTGCGCCTCTCATGGAATCCTCCTGCCAGAAGTTATGATGAGTGTCTATTTGGAAGAAGATGAGTGCCATTTCGGAGTGTTTTGGTTTTAATTGTGGGCATTTGTGTGGCGGTTGGTAGAGATAATTGGGTCCACCTTGTCTTGAATTTTGGTGTGATTCCCCTTAGAGACTGTGTTTTGGAACTGACCTCTGAGAAGGTACAAGGTCCTGTGTCATTGTATATCCATAATTCTAGGACATCTCCACGGAATGTAATTCAAAGCTAAGTATACCAATCAAGGACCAAATGAACTTCTGGGCTTCAAATCTTACCTAGATTTCTGTTTTCATACTTATATTGAAAGGTTAATAAAATAGGTACTTGTCACGTCCTGTTTTTCTGTATGCTTAATAAAACACTGTTGAAATCTTGAGAACTGTTTGCTCTTCTTGTTCCCAGAATGTGCTGCCCCCAACTGCCAAACTGCAGAATGTACTCCATCAACCATTTGCACGCAAACCGCCCACTCGCCCTTAACCATCAATAAACTTCCCTCCCTGCCCTCTCCAAGGAAAATATATAAGCACTTCTTAAGCTGTTCTCAGGGCTCTCTGCTCTATTCAACTGATCTCTGAGCCCTTGCATGCCGGACTCCCAATAAACCCTTTGAGGTTGCATTAGACAGTCTCTTGGTGGTCTCTTCCAGCGACGCTCACCCGACCTTTACTTCTGGTGGCCCCAGCGAGATCCGGCAGCTGCAGATGAAAGACCCCCAATGGGCTCCTCTGGGGGTAAATAAGGCCCCTCTTTCTGGTTTCAGGATTCAGGTTAGGGTTTGACAAAATGGCTATTGGTAAAGAGCGTGAGCTCTCTCCCACGGTGGCTGACACACATGTCACAGAGCCACAGGCCATGTTCCTGTGGGATGGACTCGGGAAATCGAAGAACCATAGTCTCCTCGACTCAGTGATATTTTCTTTCAGATTTGGAATTGGCAGCCCATCAGGATTTGCCCGCTACTCAGTCCTGGTCTCAGTATTGGACGTCCATTGTCTGTCTTTATTGTCTTGTCTTGTCTGTGTCGTGTGTCTTTGCTTTCACTGTCTGTGTATATTTCATTATGGGACAGAGCACTTCAATGCCTCTGTCCCTGACCCTTAATCACTGGACCAAAGTCTGCTTAAGGGCTCAGATTCTTTCTTTTTCATTAAAACACCAGACCTGGCAGATTCTGTGTCTCAGAATAACCCACCTTTGTAGTCGGATGGCCTCTAGAAGGATGTTTCTACTTCGCACTAATTTGAAAAGTCTGAGATATTGTCTTTCAGCCGGGGCCACATAGCCATCCAGATCAATAGCCATATATCTTAACTTGTCAGGACCTCTGCAAATCTCCTCCTCCATGGGTGAAGCCTTTCCTTGTCCCTGCACCCACTCCTACTCCTTCCCCTACGATTCTATCTCTCAAACTCTCTGCTCCTCAACCTCCACCCTCTGTTCTCCCTGAGTCTCAAGACTCTACTCGTCCTTATCCTCTGCCCTTGTCCCCCAACTCCCAAAACCCTGTAAGTAATTCCCCTGCTGCTTACTCAGCCTCTCCACCATTCGAGGAAGCCAGGATGGCCCAGCACCCTCCAGATGACTGTCGAATGGCACACACAGCCCCTCCTTCCCTAGAGGAAGCTGGCCTGGCTAAAAAAACTCAGAGAACTCGCCAACGTTTTCACACCTGCCTACTTGGGATGACTGCCAACAACTCCTAGGGACTCTCTTCACGACAGAGGAATGAGAGGAAAAACCTCCTGGAAGCTAGAAAAAAATATCCTCGGACTTGATGGGCGACCAACACAACTTCCCAACATAATCAAAGCCGCCTTCCCCTTAAACCAACCCAACTGAGACCCCAACACCTTTGAAGATAGGGAGCATATGTCCAATTATTGCCAGGCTCTAATAGCGGGTATCCAAGGGGCCACTAGGTGACCAACTAATTTGGCCATGGTAAGAGAAATTATTAAAAGGCCTGATGAATCTACCTCTATGTTTCTAGAGAGAATTATGGAGGCATATAAGAGATATACTCCTTTCGATCCTCAGGCAGCAGATCAAAAGGCATCTGTCATGATGGCCTTAATTGGGGAAGCTGCCATGGATATTAAAAAAAAAAAAAGTTAAAAGAGAGATTTAGTCAGAGAAGCCAAAAAAATATACTATAAAAGAGAAACAGGGAAAAAGAAAGGGAGCAAAGGGATGATGAGAGAAGCAAAAGAAAGACTAAGGCATTGACTTAGATCCTGGTCACAACAAGAAAGAGGCCAGAAATTAAGACATAAGGTGTCAGGAAGGGATACCTGGGCCCGTGCCAGAGGCCACCCCTGGCCTCAGATCAATGTGCCTACCGTAAAAAAAAAGGACACTGGGCCAAAGAGTGCCCTATAAAGAGACAGACACGCCAGCCAGCCATTCTGACTCTGGAGGATGACTAAGAAAGTTGGGGCTCAGATTCCTTCCCCTAGCTCAGGGTAACTTTTGAAGAGTAGGGGACCCCAGTAAACTTTGAAATGAATACAGGAGCAGTATACTCAGCCCTTAGGGCCCCATTGGGCCATCTATCAAATAAAAGGTCTGTAGTTCAAAGGGCTAATGGCAGTAAATATCGGGCTTAGACTACTAAGAGGACCATGGACCTGGGGAAAGGAAAAATCCATCACTCCTTCCTAGTAATCCCAGAATGCCCGCACCCATTGATGGGCAGAGATCTGCTCACCAAGCTCTGGGCCAAAATAACTTTTAACCCTGAAAGCCCCCAAAAGAAATTTCTAAATCCTTCAGTAAAAACTCCTATAGTCACGGCTGTAACTATATTAGTAGAAGATAAACATCCACTCTTCACACCCCCCAAGACTGATCAAACAGGCAAGCTACCGCAGAAATGGATAACAGATAACCCAGATGCCTGGGCAAAAACTGCTGTGTTAGGCCTGGCCGTGAAACAACCTCCAATAACAGTGGAGTTAAAAACCTCAGCCTCCCCAATCAATGTCAAATAATATCTTCTAAGCATAAAAAGCTAAAGATGGGATAAGGCCCTATATTCAGAAATATCTGGCCTTAGGGGTCCTAAGGCCCTGTCAATTGGCCTGGAACACTCCCCTGTTATTAGAAGAAAAAGCCAGGAACCGGGGACTATCAACCTGTTAAAGACCAAAGAGAGATCAACAACAGAGTGCAGGACATTCACCCCACAGTACCCAATCTGTTCCAACTGCTTAGCACTCTGAACCCTGAGCAGAAATGGTATACTGTTCTGGACTTAAAACAAGCTTTCTTTTGCTTGCCTCTGCATAAAGATAGTCAGTTGCTGTTTGCTTTTGGGTGGGTAGACCCAGAAACCGGAAAGTATAGTCAACTAACTTGGACTAGACTCCCAGAGGGGTTCAAAAACTCCCCCACTCTCTTTGATGAAGCCCTCCACAGAGATCTCAACAATTTCAGAACTACACACCCCGAAGTCACCCAGCTTCAATACGTGGATCACCTGCTACTGGCATCCAACACCAAGGAAAACTGAACTGGGACCCAAGCACTATTATCGGAGCTTGCTCAACTCGGGTATAGAGCTTCTGCCAAAATTGCCCAATTTGCCAGCAAGAAGTAATCTTCCATGACTATTTCCTCAGGGGCGGTAAACGATGGCTCTCTGAGCCCAGAAAACAAACCGTTGAGCAGATACCAACCCCATCTTACAGCAGACAACTAAGAGAGTTTCTTGGGATTGCTGGGTTTTGCAGGTTATGGATAAATGGGTTCGCGTCCTTAGCTGCTCCTTTATATCCGCTGTTAAAGGGAGATGCCCAATTCCAATGGACCCCTGAGTAACAGGAAGTTTTAGATAACATCTAAGGACACTGACACTGAACGCCTCAACTTTACTGAGCTCAGCCTGCAATTACAGAAAGCCCTACACTAAGTTAAAAATGTACGTCAACTCACTCACCTTGGTTCAAAGAAACTGCAGGCACTCCTGTAGGATTAAGAACAGAGTTTTCCACTAACCAACACACAGCGAAAGAAAAAAACTGAACCGGTAACAAAAGCCTGTTGGGTCAGTCAATTGTTTAATGCTTACCCTTCCAAGTTTCTTAGAGGAAAGCAACTATGAGGAACCAGACCAGGAAAATTCTGGGAAGTGGACATTACTGAAATTAAGCCAGCAAGGTATGGACTTAAATATCTCCTAGTCTTTGTCGATACATTTTCAGGATGGATTGAAGCCTTACACACACACACACACACACACACACACACACACAGGAAAAAAAAAAAAAAACAACGGCCCAAATGGTTCTCAAGAAGATCCTGGAAGATATTTTTCCAAGATATGGTCTGTTTAAGGTAATAGGGTCTGATAATGGACTTGTGTTCATGGCCCAGGTAAGTCACGTGTGGATTAATTGTAAGTTACATTATGCTTATATACCCCAGAGCTCAGGAGAGGTAGAAAAAATAAATAGAACCATTAAAGAGACCTTAACAAAATTAAGCTTAGAGACTGGCATAAAAGATTGGACTATGCTCCTGCCTTATGCACTGTTTCATGCGAGAAATACTCCCTCAGGTTCTCTGTGTAACCTCACCCCCTATGAAATTCTCTATGATGCCCATCATCCAGTAAGGGACCTAATCCCCAACTCTAAGGCCTAACAATCCTTTCCACACCCCTTGCTTGACAGACTTAAAGTCATTGAAAGAACTCAGTGATAACTGTGGAAACAGCTGGCCACTGCCTACCATCCTGGGGACGAGGGGATTCCACATCAATATCAAGTAAGAGACTTCGTCTACATAAGACAACATCAGGTGTCATTCCTAGAACCCCGCTGGAAAGGAACATACCAGGTGCTACTTATAACACCTACAGCGGTAAAAGTAGACAGAATCACTTTTTGGATCCATGCCTCTCATCTAAAGCCTTCGCTGTGTCCAGACTCTGGTTGGAAACTGGAAAAGACTGGTAACCATTTCAAATTTCGTATTCGCTATGTGGACAAGACTGTAGACTCTCAACTTGGCCACCAGTACTCCTAACCCTCATCAGCCTGTTCAGCAGTGAAGGCTGATCTCAAATCCTACTAGACAAGAAGTATGGTATATCTCGCATACAGCCCCCTTAGGGACCTGGTGGCTATCTCTCCACCCAGACATTTTTCAGCTTGGTATACGTCTTTCCTATTGAGATAACCCTGATGAAGAGGATCCCACTAAAGTTTCATTAAATCCCTTCCGTTCCATAGATAATTGAAACAAACATTATGGATGCACAGAAACGCGAGCCAGATTCAGGTTGGCTAGCCTAGATTATGATGTATGCCCGGCGGACTATCAAACCACAAACAGCCATGGCTGTGTGGGGGAAAAGCCAACTTCTTGTGTAACTCATGGGGATGTGAGCATACCGGGGCTGCCTGGTGGAACCCAAACTCCTCATCACATTCAGTACACAGCATTGGCCATATTACCAATTAGACAACCAAAAGCTATGGCCCCCAGAGGGTTCTCTAGATCCTCAAATTCTGCGTGACATTTTTAACTTCGGCAAGTGCTCAAAAGGGGAAAATTCCCCTATGTGGAATCCTTTTCCCTCCTTCACTCACATCCTGTACTATGCTTCTCCAATAGTTCCTCACCCTCAGTCTTCTGCTCTAGAGTCTCTGCTGTCACTCCCACCTCAGCAACGTGATTTCTCACCTCCAATTACTAGATCAAAAACCCAAACCTCTGCCAGTTCTCAGACCATTGCCCCCTTGCTGAGGTAGCAGGTACCGAGGTACCCCTCCACTCACTCACTCCTCTCTTTTTCTGTCTGTGCGTGCACTAGGTCCCACCAAGTCCTCTAAGAAGCTAAACCAAAGCTCAAACCAGCTGAGAAGAGCCCTCAGACCCCTATCCAAGATGTAATAAAAATGGCCTTTAAAGTTGCTTTGTCATCACTGAAAACAGGTTTCTAAAAATTTAAAGTCCCTCAGGGGTTTTTGGAATACTCACTCCCATCTTCACCTCTGCTCTACCTGTTCTACTGCTCAAGTTTTGTTCTAGGAAAATCCCAAACCCCTTTTCCATTATTCTTTTACATCTCATCTTCCTCATTCTCAGATCCACGGAGCTGCTCTCAGCCTCGCCTTCCCAGTCTTCCCCCTCTGTACCAGGTCCATAGATATGTCTTAAATAACCTTCTCCAGAAGTCTTCACCGAGGCTTACATTAGGTCTTTCAGCAAAAGAGTCCCTCTGAAAGAGTTCAATGTAGATAAACTTCCACTTTTCGTGTTGCCCTGTTCTACTTGGCCACTGGCTGGAAAAATCACCACCCCTAAGCTTGACACCGCCTTACTAGGTTTTCACAAAATATGTGAACAAAGCCTCTGGCCTTGAGCTGGGGCTTCACAGAGATGACTACATTTCTAAGATAAAAAAGTTACCAACTGGGCTTCATGGTGACAGCTGGCAGGGAGAAAAAAAGAGACAAAAAAGCTCTCCCTTTCCAAGGTGTCCTTGGAAAGTTAACTTGCCCAGAACAGAGGAACAAAAACAGAAACAAAAACTGATTTTTGTGAATTTCTACAGACTGTGAACTTCTGATCCACTTCCCTTATATATTGGGTACAAATTCTAAAACTACCAAAACTTGGGGTTCAGGGGATTAATTGATTACAACAGAAGCAATGCCCTCTAAATCCGGATGCAACCAAATAAGGCTGTTTTCCTGTGTTTGGTGCTATCTTAGGTCCCTTTCCTTGTCCATCCCTACAACAGTATAATTCTATACACTTTAACATTATTTATGTTTTCATAAAATGGTCAATATATGTGATTAATTATGTAATGATGCAGATGTTTTCCAGAGTTCTCTATCATGACGTAGGTTCATTTAAAGATCAAATAGGGGGGCATACAACCCGGTTCCAGCGGGAACCTGTATCCCTCACTTTAGCCATCCTATTAGAAATAATAGTTGCTTAAGGGGTGGGCTAGTCCATGAGACACAACAAAGACACAATTAGAAGCAGAAATAGGCCAAACCTTAAAGACATTAAAAACCGACATCACAGCTTTACAGGAATTTTAACCTCTCTCTTTCTGAAGTTGTTTTACAAAGCAAGCGAGTGTTGGACCTCCTCTTCATGAGAGAAAGGTGCCTTTTTGCTTGCATTGAGGGAAGAATGTTGTTTTTGTGCCGACAATACTGGAGTTGTAAAAGAATCTATGAATAAATTAAGAAAACGACTTGAAGAGCGTCAAAGAGAGACAGAGGCCCCAAAAGGGAGGTTTGAGTCTTGGTTCACATAGTGACCTGATTAACTGCGCTTTTATCTGCCATGGCCGGTCCATTAAAATTCCTCATATTATTGCTAACTGTAGGACCCTGTTTGCTCAACCGTGTAGTTTTCTTTCTAAACCAAATCGAACCTGTTATTAATCCTAACCATACACTGTTCTCTCAATCTAATTTTACAGAAGAGCAGGGACAGAATTGGTATTAAAATACAGGAAAATAGAGGATCTTCCACCTGCTGAAAACCTCAAAGGTCCACGTAGAAATGATCCCTGGAGAAGATGTAGGCAAGTATGAAGGACCTGAGAGAGCAAAAGTCTTCCATGGCAAACAACCTGCTCAGGATGAAGGGATGTGTCTGAATCAGCCACTCTCTTCTTAATGTAGAGAAGATGGACCAAAGCAGGCATGTGTTGAGAGCTGCTCCTGCATGCCTATGGTTGACATACCTCTCTGACCTGTGAAAGTGTCACAGGAAGTAGGAGCAGCCTCCCTCTCATGGGAACCTTGGAAGCAACTGTTAGGACAAAGTTGTTGCCAAGGCAGTGACCTCATTCAGTTCCAAAATTAAGTGACTTCACCTAACTTCCTTGGTGATGGAACTCTCTGAACTTGGAATCCAGGAAGCCAGGCACCCAGAGCCAGTCCCAGTCCCAGTCCCAGTGGTCAAACTTATTTTGATTTACCAAGGACAGACTCAGTCTTTCTTGGGACCTACTGATGTAAGGATGGCCAAATGCAAGGAAAGCTATGAAGAGGGGCCTTTCCTGAGAAAGCATGCAGTGGCTCACCGCTGGCTCCTGACGACTTCACAGAGTTGGCCAAAACCAGATTTGAGACAGAATAGGCTATTTCCAGGGAACATAATAAGGCCCACCAGACAGAGGACACTCCAGATAGTCACAGACCTACTTGGGGGAAGGAGGTGCCTTTGTGGTGTGGGTGTGGGTTTGTGGTTTTGTCTCATGTTCTGAGAATAGGTATGAAAGGCGGTTTGTTTTGTTTGGAGTGAACTGTTTCTAGTAAGTCGTTTGACAAGGCGAGAATTTCTATGTCTGTGTATCCCACTGTGTCCGTGGTTGTAGACATTAGAAAACAGAATGCATCAATTAATATGTCCTGTCTAGTAGAAAGCTTCACAGCATTCATCCTGCCCTATTTATGAATGGACTGCAGCTTGCCTTATTGATGTGCAACACCTGCTATCTTCCTTAGTTTCTGTTTTATTCCTGAATTCTGGCCACTCTCCAGAATAGGTTCATGGTTTTCTGTTTAAGATATGTACAACCTCGAAGCTCTGTGACATGACCATGTCCTGTATAGCTGAAGGGAATGGTGAGCATCTCAGAAAACTCAGATATCAGTGTGACCAGGAAAGTCTTAGTGGAGAAACCCTGCTTGGGGCCTTTTGTTTACCTACTCTTCTGTTGCCCTGAATGTCAGGAAGGTCTTTTCCTCAGTCCACCACTTTGTGAAGCCTGAAGAAAACAGTTTTCAAATGGAAATGAATGGGCATTACCTGTGGCTCTTTGCTTAATTGCTTTGGAAAGGATGTGTCTGAATCAGCTTATTTACCCTGTGTGAGGCTGTGGCTTAGATTCTCAGGTCCTGATGGATCTAAAGAAAGATCCCATGTGTACATCCAAAACCAAAATGGCCAAAAGAGCAGTCCTTGTGGATGAAGTCTCTCGCCTTCCTCTGTAACTTTCCTGACCTCCATCAAGTCAGATTAGGGATCCTTTGGGTCAAATGAGTTCTTCAAAGCCTTGCAGAGTCTAGCCCATAGTTGCTTGGGTTTTCTCAAGACTCCAATTCACATAAAGAATCCAAACCCCACAGTCATTTGGCCTCAAATTGAAGAAGCGGAGCAGTATTAACGGGAGGCCTATTTAATCTCTTCTGGTTCACAAGAAGGGTGTCCAGGCCACCCTGAATTTAGGCAAATTAGGTGCAAAAGAGCTTATTTTGGACACGGTCTTGGGCTATGCCCCTCATGGAAAACTCCAGCCATAGTGGAGTTTATTGTGAGTGTCTATATGGAAGAAGATGGGCGCCACGTTGGAGTGTTTTGGTTTAAATTGTGGTCATTTGGGTGGCGGTTGGAAGAGATGACTTGGTCCACATGTTCTTGAGCTCTGGTGTGATTCCCTTAGAGTCTGAGTTCTTCAACTGACCTCAGAGAAGTATTGCCATGAATAGTGTTGAGATTTTTGGAAGCCAGGCATGAGCATCGCCCTTGGAAACTGAGTTCTAGGCCCAGGGTGGCTTTCCACAGAGCACTGAGCCTCTCAGCCAGGATACCACAAATTTTATTCTGAAAAACTTGACACCCATAGTTGAGAGTCAAAACTCATATGGACCTCACATTGTAGACCTAAATGGGCATAGCATCATATGATCTTCTGGCCACTCTTTGGGAAGCCTTACCTGTGAGTGTTCTCCAGAGATTTCATTGAAATGAGCTTCCTAAACATTTAATGGTTCCTGAAAAAATTGAAACTCACAGTGCCTCCAACTTCATCCTTAAAAAATGGCTAGATAAATACCATGAAATTTTTGAATTTCCCATCACCAGGTGGCACTGGAAAACCTTTTGATGTCCTGTTGCTGATCATGAATATACCAGACAGTGCCTTGATTGACTGGGTTTCATGTAAATGGTGTAGAACAGAGATGCCAGTAAGTTGGACTTTGTTGAGTAGTAGGTTAGAGCAGTGGTGGGCAGGTATGTGATAAACATCTGTGGTGGGGCCATGTGAATCTTCCATTGGCTTCCAAATGGCTTGTGACTGACATGGTGCAGCCAGCAGAACCTTCCATGTAAAGGCAAGTTGTTATATGGAGAGGTTTCAGGACATTGTTCAGAATCAGGTTGCTATGGTCAAGGGGGCAAGATATGTGGGATAGGATCCTGGTTCTTGTATCCTCCTGCAAAACCTGACCCACCATACATGACAGAACTTCCTCTTGCATTGTGACCCAGTTGAACTCCTTGTATTTTGTGAAGCAAATACCAAACTCTCAGTGCAGCAGGAAGAAACACCACGAAAATGGAAGATGACCATATGCCTTCACAGTGCACACCGGCACACATTTAGCCCCCAGTGGCCACAGTTTATCTAAAGAGAGAATTCAGCACTGCTGCCTCATGTACATTGGGAAATAAGAAACCATGTCCTCCAGGTCTCATAGATGCAGACCAAGCTTTTATGGTCTTTCTAGAAAGGAAGCTAAAGCTCTTGACAACAACATATTTTTCAAGTGCCCAACCTCACAGGCAGTTTCTCAAGAAGTCTCTAGGCCAGCAGACCTCCATGTTTGTGGAGTTTTTACCCTGTCCCATACTTTTGGAAACTACTCTACCACTTCCAAGGTTGTGAGCTCCTGAGCATATTGCATTCCACAAATTTATTCACAGATTTTCTAAATCTTCTCCTCTAATTGTGTCTTACTTGGGGTGAAGGGATTGTCAAGGCATTGTTCTGGTTGAGAGTGGGAATAATTTTGTGTAGCACATATTTACATACACATTGGATTCATTGTTCAATTTTCCATTCGAAATACTGAATCCTTGACACTAACCCATACCCTACTAGACTCTGACTATTAATTCTAATATGATGGAGAAAAATAACCGAAACAGAATAGAAATACTAGCACTTCAGAAGAGGCATGGTGTATAGTTGGTCTTGCCTTTTGTATGATATAGGGTAGGAGTTATAAATCTTGTCAATTTTTTGTTGAAATAGTTCTGCATGTGTTTTTAAAGTTAACACATCTGTGAATTCCTGTCTCCATTTTTCTGTAGCCTATTCAGCACATGTATTTTTATACGCACATATAGAATCCTACCTGGTATCACACGTATATTCTTGAGAGGTGGCTAACTTGGCAGATACAAAGTGTGAGAAGAGATCACTCCTCATTAATACTTTTGGAACTGAAAATTCAGACTATGAGTGAGCTTCTTAGTTCAAGAACATTATACATAAATCCATGTTCAGTAAAATTAATATTTTTGGATCTGTGGATGATATATATTTCACAATGAATTTTAATTGGCATATATATAGCTACTTTTCAATGTCTCTGTGTGTGTTTTGTGTGTGTGTGTGTGTGTGTGTGTGTGTATATATATATATATATATATATATATATATATATATATATACTCTCTAGATTTTTCAAAATATAAAATATATGTGTCCTATTATACACTCCCTAAATTCATTCTTGTTCATGTATGTGGTTTTATATTAAACTTTTCATAAGATTATTTTAAAAATATTCATCCACCTGAAATACATATTTGTTTTCCAGTACTAAAGAGTTACTTCAGTGAATGGCGAAAACAAATCCTTTTATTTTTACAGTAGCTGACCCACTTTAACATCAATGCAAGTAGATTCCTATGGGACATGATGTGTATTTTGACGTTCATTTTTATTAAACACTGGTACATTACTATTTCTGCAGTTTTTGTACATCATAGAATATACATTTCATCCACAAGTTCACAAATTTAAAGAAATTTGTAACACATTCAATCACTTCCTGCTTCAGAACATATGTATTCCTCCTTGTTTTTGACTGGTCATTTCATGAGACTTCTTTCCAAACACATTATTTTCGATTTCCATAATCAATTTTGAAGCAAAATTCACACACTCTTTATGATAAACCACAACCGTAATATTACCATTAGATGTATTACTGGTTGGAATGAATGTATATATATCAATATATAATTCCTCTGTATTTTCAGATATCAATTCAATCCATTATTTAAAGTTGGAACAAGTTATATTATTTATTCGCAGTATGGTCTATTCATGCATTATCTCTATATTCATACATACATGGTACACCTATATGTACCTCCAATACTAATTTATACCCCTTCAAAATATTGCTCCAAGAAATGGTGCAAGAAAGACTCATGTCACCTGATCTACATATACGTTTTATCACAGTAATATTCTGGCCACAAAATGCAAAGTCACACTTACGATTGTACCAAAGCCTAAATGGAATGTGAGTATGGGTTATGAAAATCACCCATGTCCACGTTGCCTAATGCTCTCAAATGTCAATCCTATTGGTGACTACATATTTGTTACTTCCTAAGATTATATATTCAATTTCAAGCCTGTTGAAAGTGTCTATTGCTATCACTCACTTTATACTTTGCCTGATTTCCTAATGTCGCTATTGATATCTGCTTTCCTACATATTTTCCCCATTTCATCACTGTGACTGACTCTTCACATGTGCTGACATTTACATTTTCTGTCTACCTGAAAACCTATTGCTAAAGAACTATTTGTCCAAATGCTATACTCACACTTTTTTCTAATCCTATCAACTATCTTCCTAATCCTACCGACTCTCCCTCTTTGAATGGTTGTTCTCCTCAACATTCAATCATCCAAGGTATCAGGTCCTATGCCATTGTGTATAGATTTATCTGAGACATCTGTGCAGAACATAATTAAATGCTAAGTATACCAATCAAGGACCTAATGCCCTTCTGGGCTTCAAATGTTACCAAGATTTCTGTTTTCATTCATATATTTCACCTATATAATCTTATATATATCGCAGGTTCCCAATACCATTATTCATCCAGCAGAATGATCCTAACCCAAATCAAACATGTTATTAACCGTAACCATACACTGTTCCCTCAATCTAACTTTACAGAATAGCAGGGACAGAGTTGGTCTTACAATACAGGAATGTAGGAGATCTTCAACCTGCAGAGAACCTCAAAGGTCCATGCAGAAATGATCCCTAAAGAAGATGTAGGCAGCTATGAAGGACCTGAGAGTGCGAAAGTCATCTTTCATGACAAAAAAAAAAACAGGTCAGGATGAAGGGATGTGTCTGAAGCAGTCTCTCTCTTCTTAATGTAGAGAAGATAGACCAAACCAGGCTTGTGTGGAGAGCTGTTCCCGGGTGCCTGTGGTTGATATTCCATTCTAGCTTGTGAAACTGTCATAGGAAGTAGGGGCAGGATCCATCTCAGGGACCCTTGGAAGCAACTGTTAAGACAAAGTGGTTGCCAAGGCAGTGACCTCATTCAGTTCTAGATGAAGTGACCTATGTCACTTTCTTGTTGATAGAACACTCTGAACTTGGGATCCAGGAAGCCAGGCACCCTGAGGCAGTCCCAGTCCAAGTCCCAGTGGTCTCAAATGTTTGGATTTAAGAAGGACAGAGTCAGTCTTTCTTGGCAACTAAATTGAAGATGGACAAATGCCAGGAAAGCTCTGAAGAGGGGCTTTACCTGAGAAAACAGGCAGTGGCTCACCGCTGGCTCCTGATAACATCACAGTTTTGGCCAAGGAGACCAGATCTGACATAGCACAGCCTGTCTCGGGGGAACATAGTATGGCCCACCAGTCAGAGGACGCTCTGGATAGTCACAGACCTATTTGGGGAAAGAAGGTGCCTTTGTGGGTGTGTGTGTGTGTGTGTTTTTGATTTTGTCTCATGTTTTGAGAATATGTAGGAAAGTCGGTTTGTTTGGTTTGGAGTGGACTGTTTCTAGTAAGTCCTTTGAGAAGGCGAGTGTTTCTATGTCTGCATATCCCACTGTGTCCGTGGTTGTAGACAATAGAAAAGAGAATGCATAAATAGATGTGTCCTGTCTAGTAGAAATCTTCGCAGAATTCATCCTGTCCAATTTATGAATGGACTGCAGGTTACCATATGGATGGGCAACACCTACTACCTTCCTACATTCGTGATTTCTTCCTGAATTCCGGCCACTCTCCCATAGGCTCATGGTTTTGTGTTCAAGATATGTATCTCCTCCACAATCTGGGACATGGCCATGTACTGGATAGCTGAAGAGAATGGTGAATATCTCAGAAAACTCAGATATCAGTGTGACCAGGAAAGTCTCAGTGGAGAAAATCTGCTTTGGGATTTTGCTTACCTATTGTTCTGTTGCCCTGAATGTAAGGAAGGTCTTTGCCTAAGGCCCCACATTTCCAATGCCTGAAAAAAACAGTTTTCAAATGGAAATAAATGGGCATCACCTGTGGCTCCTGGCTTAATTGCTTTGCAAAGGGATATGTCTGAATCAGCCTCTCAGTGCAGTTTGAGATTATCGCTTAGATTCTCAGCACCTGATGGACCTAAAGAAAGATCCCATGTGTGCATCCAAATCCAAAATGGCCAAAAGAGAAGTCATTGTGATGAAGTCTCTTGCCTTCCTCTGTAAGGTTCCTGATCTCCATCAAGTGATAACAGGGATCTTTGGGTCAACTGAGTTCTTCAAGCCCTGCAGAGGCTAGCCCATAGGTGCTTGGGTTTTCTTATGACTGCAAATCACATAAAGAAACTATACCCGACAGTCAGTATGCCTCAAATTGGAAAAGCGGAACAGTATTAATGGCATGCCTCTTTGATCAGTCCTGGTTCACAGGAACGTTGTCCAGGAAACACTGACTTTAGACAAATGAAGGGCAAGGGAGCTTATTTTGACATTGTCTTGGGCTGTGTGCCTCATAAAAACTTCCAGTCAAGGTTATGATGAGTGACTATATGGAAGAAAATGAGGGCCATGTGGGAGTGTTTTGGTTTTAATTCTGGTCATTGGTGTGGCGGTTGGAAGAGATGACTGGGTCAACTGGTCTTGAACTCTGGTGTGTTTCCACGTAGAGACTGAGTTTTGAAACTGATCTCAGAGAAGTATTGCCATGAACTGTGTTGGGATTTTAGGAGGCCACGCATGAGAGTCGCCCTTGGAACCTGAGATCTAGGACCAGGGTGGCTTTCCACAAAGAACTGGGAATCTCAGCCTGGATATCACATGATTTTATTCTGAAAGACTTGGCAGCCATAGTTGAGAGTCAAAAGACATAGGACCTCACATTGTAGACCTCAATGGTCCTGGCTTCAAGTGACCTTTGTCCACTCTTTGGAAAGCCTTGCCTGTGAGAGTTCTCTAGAATTTTTTTGAAATGAACTTTCTCAATATTTAATGGTTCCTGAATAATTGAAATCCACAGTGCATCCAACGTCGTCCTTGAAAAATGGCTAGATAAATAACACGAAATTTTTGAAATTTCCATGACCAGGTGGAAATGTAGAAACTTTCGATGTCCTGTTGCTTACCATGAGTGTACCAGACAGTGCCTTGATTGACAGGGTTTCATGAAATTTGTTTAGAACAGAGAAGCCAGTATTTTGGAGCCTGCTGAGTAGTGGGCCTAGAGCAGTGGTGGAGAGGTGTGTGATAAAACATCATGGTGGGGCCATTTGTATCTGCCATTGGCTTCCAAATGGCTTGTAACTGACAGAGTGCAGACATCAGACCCTTATATGTAAAAGCATCTTGTTATATGGCGTAGTTTCAGGGCAATGTTCAGAATCAGGTTGCTATGGACAAGCGGGCAATCTTTGAGAGATAGAAGCCTGGTTGGTGAATTTTCTTGCAGACCCTGACCCACCACACGTGACAGAACTACCTCAAGCACTGTTTCCCAGTTGAACTCCTTGTATTTCGTGAAGCATGAACCAAACTCCAAGTGCAGCAGCAAGAAACACCACGAAAAGTGGAGGATGACCAAATGGTTTCACAGTCCACACGGGGAGACAATAAGCCCCCAGTGCCCACAGTTTACCTACAAAGAGAGAATTCAGCACTGCTGCCTCGTGTTCATTGGAAAATGAGAAATGTTGTCCTCCAGGTCTCATAGATGCAGACACAGCTTTGAGGGTCTCACTACAAAGGAAGCTTAACTCCTGACAACAACCTATATTTCAGTGCCCAATTTCACTGGCAGTTTCTCAAGAAGTTTTAGGCAAGCAGAGCTTCATGTTTGTGGAGTGTGTACCCTGTCCTTACTTTTGGAAACTCCTATTCCACCTCCAAGTTTGTGCACTCCTGAGCATTTTCTATTCCAGAAATGTAATCACAGATTTTGTAACTCTTCTACTCTAATTGTGTCTCCCTTGGGGCGAAATTAATGACAAGGCATTGTTCTGGATGAGAGTCAGAAGATTAATTTTTCTATTTTCCATTTGAAATTCTGAATCCCTGACACTAACCCATATTCTACTAGACTCTGACTACTAATCCAAATATGATGGAAGAAAATAACCCAAACAGTACATAAATACTTGCAGTTCAGAGTTGGACTTGCCTTTTGCATGATAAAGGGTAGGTGTTATAAATCTATTCAATATTTAATTGAAATAGTTCTCCATGTGTTTTTAAAGTTAACAAATATGTGAATTACTGTCTCCCATTCTCTGGAGCTTATTCAGCACATGTATTTTTATATGCACAAATAGAATCCTACAAGGTATCACACGTACATCCTTGTGAGGTATATGACTTAGCAGATACAAAGTGTGAGAAGTGATCACTCCTCCTAAACGCTGTTGGAACTGAAAATTCAACCTATGGGTGAGCTTCCCAGTGGAACAACATTATACATAAACCCATGTTCACTAAAATGAATGTTTTTGCATCTTTATGATATATATTTCATGATGAATTTCGATTGGCATATATATTGCTACTTTTTAATGTCTGTGTTAGTGTGTGTGTGTGTGTGTGTGTGTGTGTGTGTGTGTGTATGTATATATATATATATATATATATATACATATATATATATGGAGAGTATATATATATATATATATATATATATATATATATATACTCTCCATATTTTTAAAAATATGAAATATGTGTGTCTTATATACACTCCCTAAATTCATTCATGTTCATGTATGTGGATTAATAATCAACTTTTCACAAGATTATTCTTAGAAATATTCATCCACCCGAAATACATATTTGTTTCCTAGTACTGAAAACTAACTTCAGTAAAAGGTGCATACAAATCCTAATATGTCTACTTTAACTGACCCAGTTTAACATCAATGCATGTAGGTTCCTATGGGACATGATGTGTATTTTGACATTAATTTTTATTCCACACTGGTACATTACTATTTCTTCAGTTTATGCAAATCTCAGTATATATATTTTATTCACTAGTTAGCAAATTTATAGGCATTTGTTTCACTTTCAATCACTTCCTGCTCCAGAACACATGTATTCCTCTATGTTTCTTGACTGGTCTATTCATGAGACTTTTTTCCAAATATATTATTTTCGATTTCCATAATCAATTTTGAACCAAAACTCACACACCCTTCATGATAAACCATAATCCTAAGATTATCGTTAGATATATAACTGGTTGTAATGAATGATTGCATATCAATATAAAATTTCTTATAAATTTTCAGATATTTATTCAATCCATTATTTAAAGTGGATCCAGTTATATTATTTATTCACAGTATGGTCCATTCATGCATTATGTCTATATTCATTGAAACAGGGTACACCTATTTGTACCCCCATACTAATTTGTAAGTCTTCAAAATATTGCTCGCAGAATTGGTGGAAGAAATACTCTTTTCACCTGATCTACATACACATTTTATTACAGAAATATTCTGGACACAAAAAGCAAAGGTCACACTTACAATTGTACCAAAGCGTAAATGGAAAGTGAGCATGGATTACTAAAAACATCCATGTCCAGGTTGCCTAATGCTCTCAAATATCAATTCTATTTTTGACTACATATTTGTTTCTTCTTAAGATTATATATTCAACTTCAAACCTGTTGACAATGTCTAACCCTATCACACAATTTGTACTTTGCTTGATTTCCTAATGTCTCTATTGATATCTGCTTTCCTATATTTTTCCCCAGTTCATCATTGTGACTGACTCTTCACATGTGCTTACATTTACATACACTCTCTACCCGAAATCTTATTGCGAAAGAACTTTTGGTCCAAATCCTATACTCACTCTTCTTTCTAAACCTACCAACTACCTTCCTAATCCTACCGACTATCAGTTTTTGACTGGATGTTCTCTTCAACATTCAATATCCAAGGTACAAGGTACGATGCCAGTGTATATTGATTTATCTGAGACATCTGTGCTGCACATTACTCAAAGCTAAGTATCCCACTCAAGTCCCCAATGTCCTTCTGGGCTTCAAATCTTACCTAGATTTCTGCTTTCATACTTATGTTTCACATATATACTCTTGTAAATATCGCATTTTGCCAATACCATTATTCATCCCGCAGAATGATTTGTAACCCAAATTGAACATGTTATTAACCCTAACCATACACTGTTCCCTCAGTATAACTTACTTAAGAGCAGGGACAGTGTGGGTCTTACAATATAGGAATGTAGATGATCTTCCACCTGCTGAGAACATCAAAGATCCATGGAGAAATGATCCTTGCAGAAGATATAGGCAGCTATGTAGGACCTGAGAGAGCAATAGTCATCTTCCATGGCAAACAACCTGGTCAGGATTAATTGATAGTCTGAATCAGCCTCTCTCTTCTTAATGAAGAGAAGATGGACTGAACCAGGCCTCTGTGGAGAGCTGTTCCCTGGTGCCTATGGTTGATATACCATTCTAACTTCTGAATGTGTCACAGGATGTTGGGGCAGCCTCCATCTCATGGGAACCCTGGATGCAACTGTTAGCACAAAGTGGTTACCAAGGTAGTGACCATATTCAGTTCCTGAAAGAAGTGACCTCACTTCACTTCCTTGGTG
Source organism: Callospermophilus lateralis (assembly GCF_048772815.1). NCBI lineage: Eukaryota > Metazoa > Chordata > Mammalia > Rodentia > Sciuridae > Callospermophilus > Callospermophilus lateralis. Next base: position 117,146 of record NW_027512984.1, on the reverse strand, counting down.
ATGGAATTCTCTGAACCTGGGATCCAGGAAGGAAGGCACCCAGAGCCAGTCCCACTCCCAGTTCCAGTGGGCTAACTTGTTTGCTTTTCCCAAAGACATAGTTAGTCTTTCTTGGTACCTACTGATGTGAGGATGGAAAAATGCCAGCAGAGCTCTGATGAGGGGCCTTTCCTGAGAAAGCAGGTAGTGGCTCACCTTTGGCTCTTGACAACTTCACAGAGTTGGACAAGGAGACCGGATCTGAAACAGGACAGGCCATTTTGTGGGAACATAATATGGCCCACCAGTCAGAAGACACTCCAGATAGTCACAGACCTATTTGGGGGAAGTAAGTGCCTTTGCCGTTGTAGGTGTGAGTTTGTGGTTTTTTCTCATGTTCTGAGAATAGGTAGGAAAAGTGGTTTGTTTGGTTTGGAGTGGACTGTTTCTAGTAAGTCGTTTGACATGGTGAGTGTTTCTAGGTCTGTGTATCCCACTGTATCCGTGGTTGTAGACATTAGAAAAGAGAATGCATCAATGGATGTGTTGTCTCTAGTTGAAAGCTTCCCCGCATTCATACTGCTCAATTAATAAATGGACTGCATCTTGCCTTATGGATGGGCAACATCTACTATCTTCTAAAGTTCCTGTTTTCTTCGTGAATTCTGGCCACTCTCCAGAATAGGCTCATGGTTTTGTTTCCCAAATATGTAACACCACAAGATTCTGTGACATGGCCATGTGCTGGATTGCTGAAGGGAATGGGAGCATCTAAGAAAACTCAGATTTCAGTGTGACCAGTAAAGTCTCAGTGGAGAAACCCTTCTTTGGGCCATTTGCTTACTTCTATTTCTATTACCCTGAATGTCAGGAAGGTCTTTGCCTCAGGCCACCCCTTTGTGTAGCCTGAAGAAAACTGTTTTCATATGGAAATGTATGGACATCACCTGTGGCTCTTTGCTTAATTGATTTGGAATGAGATGTGTCTGAATCAGCCTCTTGTCCTTGTATGAGGTTGTGGCTTTGATTCTCAGCACCTGATGGATCTAAAGAAAGATCCCATGTGCTTCCAAAACTAAAATGGCCAAAAGAGCAGTCATTGTTGATGAATATTTTTGCCTTCTTGTTTTAGGTTCCTGACCTCCATAAAGTGAGAATAGGGATCCTTTGGGTCAAATGAGTTCTTGAAATCCCTGCAGAGGCTAGCCCATATTTGCTTGGGTTTTCTCATGACTCCAAATCACATAAAGAATCTATACCCTACAGCCAGTAGGCCTCAAATTGGAGAAGTGGAACACTTTAACAGCAGGAATATTTGATCATTCCTGGTTCACAGGAAGAGTGTCCAGGCCATCATGATTTTAGGCAAATGAGGGGCAAGTGAGCTTATTTGGGCTCATAGAAACCTCCAGCTGGAGGTTATGATGAGTGTCTACATGGAAGAAGATGATGGCCCTGTGGGAGTGTTTTGATTTTAATTGTGGTCATTTTTTGGCGGATGGAAGGGATGACTGGGTCCACCTGGGCTTGAACTCTGGTGTGATTCCCCTTAGAGACTGAGTTCTGAAACTGACCTCAGAGAAGTATTGCCATGAATTGTGTTGGGATTTTAGGAGGCCACGCATGAGACTCACTCTTGGAAACTGAGATCTAGGCCCAGGGTGGTTTCCACAGAGGCCTGAGAATCTCAGCCAGGATATCACATGATTTTATTCTGAAAGACTTAGCACCCATATTTGAGAGTCAAAACACACATGGACCTCACATTGTAGATGTCAGTTGGCCTGGCTTTAGGAGACCTTTTGGCAACTGTTTGAGAAGCATTGACTGTGAGAGTTCTCCAGAGCGTTCATTGTAATGAACTTTCTCAACACTTAATGGTTCCTGAATGAATTGAAACCCACAGTGCCTCTAACTTCATCCTTGAAAAATTTCAAGATAAATACCATGAAATTTTTGAAATTCCCATGACCAGGTGGCACTGCAGAAACTTTTGATGTCCTGTTGCTGATCATGTGTATACCAGACAGTGCCTTGTTTTTGACTGGGTTTCATTAAAATGGTGTAGAACAAGAGAAGCCAGTAATTTGGAGACTGCTGAGTAGGGGGGCTAGAGCAGTGGTGGGCAGGTGTGTGATAAAACATCATGTTGGGGCCATGTGAATCTGCCATTGGCTTCCAAATTTTTTGTGACTGATATAGTGCAGACATCAGACCCTTATATGTAAAGGCATCTTGTTAAATGGAGAGTTTTCAGGGCAATATTCAGAATCAGGTTGCTATGGTTATTGGGGCAAGCTATGTGGGATAGAAGCCTGGTTGGTGCATTCTCCTGCAGACCCTGACCCACCACACGTGACAGAACTCCCTCCAGCACTGTATCTCAGATGAACTTTTTATGTTTTGTGAAGCAAATACCAAATTCCCAGTGCAGCAGCAAGAAATACCACGAAAAGTGGAGGATGACCAAATGTCTTCAGAGTCCCCACTGGGAGACACTTAGCTTCCAATGGACACAGTTTAGCTACAAAGAGAAAATTGAGCACTGCTGCCTCATGTTCATTGAAATATAAGAAACCATGTCTTTCGGTTACATAGATGCAGACCCAGCTATGATGGTCTCACTACAAAGGAAGCTAAAGCTCATGACAACAACATATATTTCAAGTGCCCAACCTCAGAAGCCGTTTCCCAAGAATTCTTAGGCCAGCAGAGCTCCTTTTTGTTTAGTGTTTACCCTGTCCTTTACTTTTGGAAACTCCTCTACCACCTCCAAGGTTGTGAACTCCCGAGCATATTCCATTCCATATATGTATTCATAGATTTTCACACTTTTCTACTCTAATTGTGTTTTACTTGGGGCGTAGGTAATGTCAAGGCATTGTTCTGGATGTGAGTGGGAAGATTTTTGTGTAGCACATATTTACATACACATTGGATTCATTTTTCAATTTTCCATTTGAAATACTGAATCCCTGACACTAACCCATACCCTACTAGTCTCTGACTAATAATCCTAATATGATGGTGAAAAATAAGCCAAAAAGAGAAGAAACACAAGCAGTTCAGAGGACGCATTGTGTATTGTTGGAATTGCCTTTTGCATTATATAATGTAGGAGTTATAAGTCTAGTCAATTTTTTTGTTGAAATAGTTCTAAATGTGTTTTTAAAATTAGCAAATATGTGAATCCCTGTCTCCCTTTCTCTGTAGCCTATTCAGTACATGTATTTTTATATGCACATATAGAATTCTACCTGATATCACTCGTATACACTTGTGAGGTGGCTGAATTGGCAGATGCAAATTGAGAGAAGAGTTCACTCCTCCTAAACGCTGTTGGAACTGAAAATTCAACCTATGGGTGAGCTTCCTAGTTGAAAAACATTATACATGAATCCATGTTCAGTAAAATGAACATTTTTCGATCTGTGGATTATATACTTTTCATGATGAATTTCTATTGGCATATATGTTGCTACTTTTTTTTTCTTTTATTGGTTGCTCAAAACATTACAAAGCTCTTGAATATCATATTTCATACATTAGATTCAAGTGGGTTATGAACTCCCATTTTTACTCCAAATACAGATTGCAGAATCACATTAGTTACACATCCATATTTTTACATAATGCCCTATTAGTTACTGTTGTATTCTGCTACCTTTCCTATACTCTACTATCCCCACTCCCCTCTCTTCCCATCTTCTCTCTCTACCATACCTACTGTAATTCATTTCTCTCCTTGTTTATTTTCCCACAACCTCTTATATGTAATTTTGTGTAACAATAAGTGTCTCTCTCCATTACCATGCAATTTCCCTCTTCTCTCCCTTTCCCTCCCACATCATGTTTCTGCTTAATGTTAATCTTTTCTTCATGCTCTTCCTCCCTGCTCTGTTCTTAGTTGCTCTCATTATATCAAAGAAGACATTTGGTAATTGTTTTTTAGGGATTGGCTAGATTCACTAAGCATAATCTGCTCAGTGCCATGCATTTCCCTGCAAATTCCATGATTTTGTTATTTTTTAGTGCTGCGTAATTCTCGATAGTATATAAAAGTCACATTTTTTTATCCATTCATCTATTGAAGGGCATCTGGGTTGGTTCCACAGTGTAGCAATTGTGAATTGTGCTGCTATGAGAATCCATGTGGCAGTATCCCTGTAGTACGCTCTTTTAAGGTCTTCAGGGAATAGTCCGAGAAGGGCAATAGCTTGGTCAAATGGTGCTTCCATTCCCAGCTTTCCCAGGAATCTCCATACTGCTTTCCAAATTGGCCACACCAGTTTCAGTCCCACCAGCAATGTACAAGAGTACCCTTTTCCCCACATCCTCGCCAGCACTTGTTGTTGTTTGACTTCATAATGGCTGCCAATCTCACTGGATTGAGATGGTATTTTAGGGTGGTTTTTATTTGCATTTCTCTTACTGCTAGAAATGGAGAGCATTTTTTTCATGTACTTGTTAATTGATTCTATGTCCTCCTCTGAGAAGTTTCTGTTCAGGTCCTTTGCCCATTGGGTTATTGGTTATCTTATTGTCTAATTTTCTAAGTTCTTTGTATACTTTGTATACTCTGGATATTAGGGCTCCATGTGAAGAGTGAGGACTAAAAATTTGTTCCCATGATGTAAGCTCCATATTTACCTCTCTTATTGTTTCTCTTTCTGAGAAAAAATAATTCAGTTTAAGTAAGTCCCATTTGTTGATTCTTATTATTAACTCTTGTTCTATGGGTGTCCTATTAAGGAATTTGGAGCCTGACCACACAATATGTAGATCGGAGCCAACTTTTTATTCTATCAGACGCAGAGACTCTGATTTGAATCTAGCTCCTTGATCCACATTGAGTTAACTTTGGTGCATGGCGAGAGGAGGGGATTCAGTTTCATTTTGTTGCATATGGATTTCCAGTTTACCCAACACCATTTGATGAAGATGCTATCCTTCCTCCATTGCAGGCCATTAGCTCCTTTATCAAATATAAGATAGTTGTAGCTTTTTGGATTAGTTTCTGTGTCCTCCATTCTGTACCATTGGTCCACCCGCCTGTTTTGGTACCAGTACCATGCTGTTTTTATTATGATTGCTCTGTAATATAGTTTGAAATCTGGTATCGCTATACTGCCTGATTCACACTTCCTGCTTAGAATTGCTTTTGCTATTCTGGGTCTTTTATTTTTCCATTTGAATTTTATGATTGCTTTATCTATTTCTACAAAAAGTTTCTATGGGATTTTGATTGGCATTGCATTAAACCTATAGAGAACTTTTGGTAATATCACCATTTTGATGATGTTAGTTCTGCCTATCCATGAACACGGTATATTTTTCCATCTTCTAAGATCTTATTCTATTTCTCTTTTTAGGGTTCTGTAGTTTGCATTATATAAATCTTTCACCTCTTTTGTTAGGTTTATTCCCAAGTATTTAATTATTTGAGGAAATTGGGAATGCAGTGTTTTGACTCATTTTTGTTTCAGAAGTTTTGTCGCTGATATACAGAAATGCCTTTGATTTATTCATGTTGATTTTGTATCCTGCCACATTGCTGCATTCATTTATGAGTTCTAGTAGTTTTTTCTGTAGACCCTTTTGGGTCTTCTATGTATAGAATCATGTCATCTACAAATAGTGATAATTTAAGTTCTCCTTTTCCTATTTTTATGCCTTTAATGTCTTTCATCTCTCTAATTGCTCTGGCCAGTTTTTCGAGAACTATATTGAATAGAAGTGGTGATAGAGGACATCCCTGTCTTGTTCCAGATTTTAGAGGGAATGCCTTCAATTTTTCTCCATTCAGAATGATGCTAGCCTGAGGATTAACATAGATAGCTTTTACAATGTCGAGGTAAGTTCCTGTTATCCCTAGTTTTTAAAATGTTTTGAACATAAAGAAATGCTCTACTTTGTTGAATGGTTTTTCTGCGTCTATCGAGATGATCATATGGTTCTTACCTTTAAGTCTATTGATGTTGTGAATAACATTTATTGATTTCCATATATTGAACCCTCCTTGCATCCCAGGGATGAATCCAAGTTGATCATGGTGCACGATTTTTTTGATGTGCCTTTCTATCCAATTCGCCAGAATTTTAATGAGGATTTTTGCATCTAGGTTCATCAGAGATATTGGTCTGTAGTTTTCTTTCTTTGAGGTGTCTTTGTCTGGTTTCAGAATCAGGGTGATGTTGGCCTCATAGAATGAATTCGGCAGAGCTCCCAGTTTTTCTATTTCCTGAATAACTTGAGAAGTATTGGTATTAATTCTTCTTTAAAGGTTTTGTAAAACTCTGCTGTATACCCATCCGGTCCTGGGCTTTTCTTGGTTGGTAGTCTTTTGATTGCTTCTTCTACTTCATCCATTGATATTGGTCTGTTTAAATTGTGTGTTTCCTCCTGACTCAGTCTGGGCAAATCATATGACTTAAGAAATTTATCGATGTCTTCACTATTTTCTATTTTATTGGAATACAGGTTTTCAAAATAATTTCTAATTTTCTTCTGTATTTATGTAGCATCTGTTGTAATATTGCCTTTTTCATCCCGTATGTTAGTAATTTGATTTCTCTCTCTTCTTCTCTTCATTAGCATGGCTAAGGGTCTGTCTATCTTATTTATCTTTTTGAAGAACCCCTTTTAGTTTTGTTAATTTTTTCAATAGTTTCTTTTGTTTCAATTTCGCTATGATTTTAATTATTTCTTGCCTTCTGCTACATTTGCTGTTGTTTTGCTCTTCCTTTTTTAGGCTTTGAGATGAAGTGTGAGCTCATTTATTTGTTTTTCTTTTCTATTTTGAGGAATGACTTCTAGGCGATGAATTTACCCCTTAAAACTTCTTTTCATTGTACCCCATAGAATCTGATATGTTGTGTCTGTATTTTCATTTATCTCTAAGAATTTTTTGATTTCCTCCTTTATGTCTTCTGTAACCCATTGATCATTCAGTAACATATTCTTCATTTTGGATGTGATGTATGATTTTTTCTTCCTTCTTTTATCATTGGTTTCCAGTTTCATTCCATTATGATCACAAAAAATTCATGGTATTATCTCCACCCCTTTATATTTACTGAGGGTTGCCCTATGGCATAACATATCGTCTATTTTTGAGAAGGATCCATGTGCTGCTGAGAAAAAAGTATATCCACTTGATGATGGTTGATATATTCTATATATGTCAGTTAAGTCTAGGGTATTGATTGCGAGATTGAGTTCTATAGTTTCTTTTTTCAACTTTTGTTTGGAGGATCTGTCCAATGGTGAGAGAGGTGAGTTGAAGTCACCCATAATTATTGTATTGTGGTCTATTTGATTCTTTAACTTGAGGAGAATTTGTTTTATGAACATCGCAGCACCATTATTTGCTGCGTGAATATTGATAATTGTTATGTCTTGTCGGTGAATGGTTCATTTTAGCAGTATATAATGTCCTTCTTTATCCCTTTTGATTAAATTAGTCTTGAGGTCGATTTTATTCGATAGGAGGATGGCCACCCCTGCTTGCTTACGAGGACCGTGTGCATGGTATAAATTTTCCCAATCTTTCACCTTCAGCCTGTGTATGTCTTTTCCATTCAGATGTGTCCCCTGGAGGCAATATATTGTTGAATTTTTTTTTTTATTTCAAGTTACAAGCCTGTCACTTTATTCGAGAGTTTAAGCCATTTACTTTTAGAGTTACTAATGATATATGGTTTGTACTGCCACCCATGTTTGCTTATATCTTTTTTTTAAATTAGTTTGTTTCTCCATGATTAGCTTTTCCCCCGCCCTCTGTCATTACTGAGGCACTTCTCACTCATGGTTTTCGTTGTTGATTTTCATTTCTTCCTCGTGTAGTGTTTTGCTCAAGATGCTTTGCAATGCTGGTTATCTGGCTGCAAATTCTTTTAGGTTTTGTTTATCATGAAATATTTTTATCTCGTTGTCTTACCTTAAGCTTAATTTTGCTGGATACATAATTCTTGGTTGGCATCCATTGTCTTTCAGTGTTTGAAGTACGTTGTTCCAGGATCTTCTCACTTCCAGCATCTATGATGAAAAATCCATTGTTAACCTTTTTGGTTTACCCCTGATTGTAATGATTCTAATCTGCCTCCTTTCTCTGGTAGCTTTTAATATTTTCTCTTTGTTCTGTATATTGGATATCTTCATAACAATGTTTCTTGGCATTGGTCTACTGTGATTTTGTGTGCTCGATGTCCTGTAAGCATCTACAATTTGTTTATCCCTTTCCATTTTTATTTCTGGAAAGTTTTCTGTAATTATTTCATTCAGCAGATTTCTCATTCCCTTGGTTTGAATCTCTGTACCTTCCTCTATCCATATGACTCATTAGTTTTTTTTTTTTATGTTATTCCATATCTCTTGAATGTTTTCTCATAATTTTTTACAGCATTTCTTTGTTGGCTAGACTTTTTTCAAGATGATATATTTTGTCTTCATTCTGTCTTCTACTTGCTCTACACTGTTAGTGATACTCTCAATTGAATTTTTAATTTGGTTTATCATTTCCTTGATTTCTAGAATTATTGTTTGATTTTTCTAATAATCTCTATCTCCTGATAAAGATGCTTAATTTCTTATTTTATCTGTTTATGTAATTTATTTTCAATGCGTTCTATCACTGTTTGTTTTTGCTGTCTCGTATCCTCTTTAAGGTTCCATTCCATCTGTCTAAGGTATTCCTTGAGTTCTTTATATGACCATTTTTCTGATGACTCTAGGTGCTCTTGAATATTTAGGCTGTCCTTCATTGTTTGTACTCCTTTTCTTCCTTGCTTTTTTATGCTTCTCATGTTACTTCTCGTTCTGTTTGACTACTGAGTTACTGCTTACTCTTATAAATTTATTTGATGCTTGAGAGGAAAGATATTAGAAGGGAAGGGAGAAGTCACTAAAGAGAATGAGAGTAGGCAGGTAGAATTCAAGTAAGGGGGAATAAAAAAATTGAAATGAAATGAAAAGACAAAAAAATAGAAAATAAAGAAAGAAAATTTTAAGTAATAATGATGATTAAAAAATTGAAAATTAAAATTTAAAATAATAATATTAATAATAATAATAATAAAATAAAAGAAATTAAAAAAATAAAAACATTTAAAAAAGTTAATGAACAACAACAACAAAAATGAAAATGAAAGAAAAAGAAAAAAATACAAATAAAAAAATAGTAATAATACATGCAGTCCTAGAGTTCAATTAACTTCTCTTCCAGTAGGTGGAGCTGTGCGCACTGGGCCAAGCTTCTCCTCTCAATAAGTGGGAACCAATCACTGTGCAGCAGCTCTTCCTCCTAGACTGGGCGGGTCTCCAACCCTGAGTGCCTAGGGCCTTCTCTTGTGCTTCCTCAAGCCAGGCCCCACTCACCTGTGACGCTCACCACAATACTGGTTACAAGCCAGGCCTCTGCTCCTGGTAGCCCTGTTTCCATGAACGGCTGGGCACACTCTCCTTAATTGCCTCCCTCAGACCCTAAGTTTGTAGAGCTTGGGGCTGAGAAACCCCAGCGAATTTGCCTGCCCTTCAGGAGCCATGGCCCCGGTAGGTGGTGTAAGAGACCTCAATTGTCAGCACTGGTGGGAGCGGTAGCCGGCAATTACACGCCTCGAGTCCCGAGCCAATCCTGATTCCCTAGGTCTGGGTATTGCGCTCCTTGGAGAGCTGGGAGGGGCCATTACGGCAGAGGTGGGAAGGGCCCTTGAGGTTTCCCTGCGGTGTTGAGAGAGATGGCAATGGGATAACATACTTGTCGCACTGGTTTCAATGAAGTTATCTCCTCCGACTGTGACGTCAGTTCGCTGCCATGGTGGTATACCATTAAAATGGTGACCGTTCGTTCCCTTTGCTGGGTGACCAATGCAACAGCTGGGTCCTGACTCTCTCTCCCAAGCCCCATTTCAATCCTGTGGCCACTGCCTATGAAGGCTCAGTTGGCTTTTAACTCTGTCAATTCCGAAAGCCCGACCAATTATTTCAGCGGGAATGTTAGTGCTGAGTCACAAAAACCAGATGAATCTAAGCTTGAATGCAGCCAATCCGGGCTTTGTGTGTGTTCTGAGGGGCCCAGACTGTTCGCCCCAGATTCACAACAGGTCAATATTGCCTAGTGATTCTGAGCAAACAGCATTTAGACAGTTTACGACTCCCTATGCCCGCGCAGCTGAAGAGATCAGAGACTTGAATTCTCCATGCCTGCCTTCATAATGGATCTCCTGTATTGCTACTTTTTAATATCTGTGCATTTGCGTGTGTGTGTGTATATATATATATATATATATATATATATATATATATATATACTCTTTAGATTTTTCAAAATATGAAATATATGTGTCTTATTATGCACGCCCCTAAATACATTCATATTCATATCTGTGGATTTATAATCAACTTTCAACAAGATTATTTTCAGAAATAATCATCCACCTGAAATACATATTGTTTCCTAGTACTGAAAACTAAATTCAGTGAATGGTGCATACAAACCCTAATATTTCTACAGTTACTTAGCCAGTTTAAAATGAATGCAAGTAGATTCCTAGGGGACATGATGTGTATTTTGACTTTCATTTTTATTCAACACTTGTACATTACTATGTCTTCAGTTCATGCACATGATGGGATATATATTTCAGTCACAAATTAGAAAATTTATAGGCATTTGTTTCACGATCAATCACTTCCTGATTCAGAACACATGTATTCCTCCATGTTTCTTGACTGGTCTTTTCATGAGACTTCTTTCCAAACATATTATTTTTGTTTAACATCATCACGTGTAAAGCAAAACTCAAACACCATTCATCATAAACCATAATCCTAATATTACCATTAGAAATATAACTGGTTGGAATGAATGATTGTATATCAATATAAGATTTCTTATATATTTTCTCATATCAATTCAATCCATTATTTAAAGTGGAATCAGTTACGTTATTTATTCATAGTATGGTCTATTCATGCATTATCTCTATATTAATAGACACAGGGTACACCTCTTTGTACCCCTAATACTAATGTATACGTCTTCAAAATATTGCTCCCAGAAATGGTGAAAGAAATACTCATGCCACCTGATCTACATATACATTTTATCACAGTAATATTCTGAACAAAAAAAAAAAAAAACATAAAAATGTCACACTTATGATTGTACCAAAGCCTAAAAGGAAAGTGAACGTGGATAACTAATAACATCCATGTCCAGGTTGCCTAATGCTCTCAAATGTCATTCCCATTTGTGACGAGATATTTGTTTTTTCCTATGATTATGTATTCAAACTCAACCCTGTTGAAAATGTCTAATCCTATCACTCACTTTATACTTTGCCTGATTTCGTAATGTCTCTATTGACACCTGCTTTCCTACATATTTTCCCCAGTTCATCATTGTGACTGACTCTTCACATGTGCTGACATTTCCATTCACTCTCTAAACGAAACCCTATTGCTAAAGAAGCTTTTTATTCCAAATCATATACTCACTCTTCTTCCTAAACCTACTGACTATCTTCCTAATCCTACTGACTATCCCTTTTTGACTGGATGTTCTCTTCTACATTCAATCATCCAAGGTACAAGGTCCTATGTCACTGTATTTCGATTTAACTGAGACAACTGTACAGAACATAATTCAACACTAAGTATCCAAATAAAGGGCCCAATTCCCTTCTGGGCTTCAAATCTTTCTTAGATTCCCGTTTTCATACATATATTTCACGTATATATTCTTATAAATATCGCAGGTTCCCAATCTCATTATTCTTCCTGCAGAATGATTCCTAACCCAAATCGAACATATTATTAACCGTAACCATACACTCACTTTGCAGGAGAGCAATAACAGTGTGGGTATTAAACTACAGGAATCTAGGGGATCTTCACCTGCTGAGAAACTCAAATGTTCATGCAGAAATGATCCCTGGTGAAGATGAAGGCAGCTATGAAGTACCTCAGAAAGCAAAAGTCATCTTCCATGGCAATCATCCTGGTCAGGATGGAGGATTGTGTCTGAATCAGTCTCTCTCTTCTTAATGTATAGAACATGGACCAAACCAGTCCTGTGTGGAAGCTGTTCCCGGGTGCTTATGGTTGATATAACATTCTAACTAGAGAAAGTGTCCCATGAAAATCAGGACAGCCTCCACCTCATGATACTTTTGGAAGCAACTGTTAGGACAAAGTGGTTGCCAAGGCAGTGACATCATTCATATCCTGAAGGAAGTGATCTCACCTCACTTCCTTGGTGATGGAACTCTCTGAACTTGAAATCCAGGAAGCCAGGCACCAAGAGACAGTCCCTGTCCTAGTCCCAGTGGTCTGACATGTTTGGATTTACCAAGGACAGAGTCAGTCTTTCTTGGTACCTACAGATGTGAGGATGGCCAAATGCCAGGAAACCTCTGAAGAGGGGCTTTTCCTGAGAAAGCAGGTAGTGTCTCACCGCTGGCTCTTGAGAACTTCACAGAGTTGGCCAAGCAGACATGATCTGAGACAGGAGAGGTCATTTTGGAAGAACATAGAATGGCCCACCAGTCAGACGACACTCCAGGGAGTCACAGACCTACTAGGGGGAAGGAGGTGCCTTTTTGGGTGTGGGTGTGAGTTTGTGGTTTTGTCTCATGTTCTGAGAATAGGTAGGAAAGGCGGTTTGTTTGGTATGGAGTGGAATATTTCTATTAAGTCCTTTGACAAGGCGAGTGTTTCTATGTGTGTGTATCCCACTGAGTCCATTGTTGTAGACATTAGAAAAGACAATGCATCAATGGATGTGTCCTGTCTAGTAGAAAGCTTCCCAGCATTCATCCTGCCCAATTCATGAGTGGACTCTGGCTTGCCTTATGGATGGGCAACACCTACAAGCTTCCTAATTTCCTGTTTTCTTTCTCAATTCTGGCCACTCTCCAGAATAGTATCGTGGTTTTGTGTCCAAGATTTGTACCTCCAAGATCTGTGACATGGCTATGTACTGGATAGCTGAAAGAAATGGCTAGCATCTCAGAAATCTCAAATATCTGTTGACCAGGAAAGTCTCAGTGGAGAAACCCCTCTTTGTTTCTTTTGCTTACCTATTGTTCTGTTGAATGTCAGGAAGTTTTTTGCCTCAAGCCACCACTTTGTGAACCCTGAAGAAAACAGTTTTCAAATGGAAATGAATGGGAATCACCTGTCACTCTTTGCTTAATTGCTTAGGATTGGGATATGTCTGAATCAGCCTGTTGGCCCTGTGTGAGGCTGTGGCTTAGATTCTCAGCACCTGATGGATCTAAAGATAGATCCCATGCATGCATCCAAAACCAAAATGGCAAAAAGATCAGATATTGTTGATGAACTCTCTTGCCTTCCTCTGGTAGGTTCCTGATATCCATCAAGTGAGAATAGGGATCCTTTGGGTCAAATGAGTTCTTCAAAGCCCTGCAGAGGCTAGGCCATAGGTGTTTGATTTTCATGACTCCAATTCACTTAAAGAATCTAAACCCCAAAGCTAGAAGGCCTCAAGTTGGAGAAGCCAAGCAATATTAAAGGCAGGCCTATTTGATCACTACTGGTTCACAGGAAGAGAGTCCAGGCCACCCTGACTTTAGGCAAATGAGGGGCACGGAGCTTAGTTTGGACACTGTCATGGGCTGCGTCCCTTATGGAAACCTCCAGCCAGAGAATATGATGAGTGTCTATATGGAAGAAGATGAGGGCCATGTGAGAGTGTTTGGTTTAAATTGTGGATATTTGTCTGGCGGTTGGAAGAGATCTCTGGGTCCACCTTGGCTTGCACTTTGGTGTGATTCCCCTTAGAGACTGAGTTCTTTTACTGATCTCAGAGAATTATTGCCAGGAATTGTGTTGGAATTTTAGATGGCCATGCATGAGAGTTGCCGTTGGAAAGTGACATCTAGGACCAAGTTGACTTTCCACAGAGCACAGGGAATCTCAGCCAGGATATCACATGATATTATTCTTAAAGACTTGGCAGCCATATTTGAGAGTCGAAACACACATGGACCATACATTGTAGACCTCAAGGGGCCTGGCTTAATCTGACTTTTCGCCACTTTTGGAAGCCTTGCCTGTAAGAATTCTCCAGAGTTTTCATTGAAATGAGCTTCCTCACCATTTAATGGTTTCTGAGTGAATTAAAATTCACAGTGCCTCCAACTTCATCCTTGAAAATTGGCTATATCAATACCATGAAATTTTTGAAATTCCCATGACCGGGTAGCACTGGAGAATATTTGGATGTCCTGTTGCTGATCATGAGTATACAAGACAGTGCCTTGATTGACTGGGTTTTATGAAAATGGTGTTGAACAGAGATGCCAGTAAGTTGGATCCTGCTGAGTAGTTGTACTAGAGTAGTGGTTGGCAGGTGTGTAATAAAACATCTGTGGTGGGGGCATTTGGATCTGCCATTGGCTTCCAAATGGATTGTGACTGACATTTTGCAGCCAGTAGACCCTTATATGTAAAAGCATATTGTTATATGGAGAGGGTTTAGGGCAATGTTCAGAATCAGGTTGCTATGGTCAATGGGGCAAGCTATGTGGGATAGAAGCCTGGTTGGTGCATTCTCCTGACGAACCTGACCCACCACACTTGACAGAACTTACTTCAGCACTGTGTCCCATTTGAAATCCTTGTATTTCATGAAGCAAACACCAATCTCCAAGTGCAGCAGCAAGAAATACCACGAATAGTGGAGGATGACCAAATGGAATTACAGTCCACAAGGGGAGACACTTAGACCCCAGTGACCACAGGTTACCTACAAATAGAAAATTCAGCACTGCTGCCTCATGTTCATTGGAAAATAAGAATCCATGTCATCCAGATCACATAGATGAAGACTCAGCTATGATGGTCTCACAACAAATGAAGCTAATGCTCCTGACAACAGCATATATTTCATTGCCCAACCTCAGAGGCAGTTTCTCCAGATGTTAGGCTGGCAGAACTTCATGTTTGTGGAGTTTTTACCCTGTCCCTTACTTTTGGAAACTCCTCTACCACCTGCAAATTTGTGAACTCCTGAGCATTTTTCATTACACATATGTATTCACAGATTTTCTAACTCTTCTCCTCTAATTGTGTCTTATGTGGGGCGAAGGTAATGTCAAGGCATTGTGCTGAATGAGGGTGGGAAGATTTTTGTGTAGCACATATTTGCATACACATTTGATACATTTTCCAATTTTCCATTCGAAATACTGAATCCCTGACACTAAAACATACCCTACTAGACTTTGACTTTTAATCCTAATATGGTGGAGAAAAATAACCCAAACAGAATAGAAATACAAGAGGTTCACAGGAGGCATGGTGTATAGTTGGACTTGCCTTTCGTATGATAAATGGTAGGTGTTATAAATCTAGCGAATTTTAATTGAAATAGTTCTCCATGTGTTTTAAAAGTTAACAAACATGTGAATAACTGTCTCCCTTTCTCTGTAGCCTATTCATCACATGTATTTTTATATGCACATATAGAATTCTACCTGGTATCACTCGTACATTTTGTGAGGTGGCTGGCTTGGCAGATGCAAATTGTGAGAAGAGATCACTCCTACTAAATGCTGTTGGAACTGAAAATTCAACATATGAGTGAGCTTCTTATTTGAACAACATAAATCCATGTTCATTAAAATGAATATTTTTGGATCTGTGGATGATATATTACTTCGTGGTGAATTTCGATTGGCATACATAATGCTACTTTTTAATGTCTGTGTGTGTATGTGTGTGTGTGTATATATATATATATATATATATATATATATATATATATATATATTCACTCTCCAGATTTTTCAAAATATGAAGTATATTTTTCTTATTATACACTCCCTAAATTCACTCATATTCATGTATTTGGATTAATAATCAAGTTTTCACAAGAATATTCTCAGAATTATTCATCCACCAGAAATACATATTTGTTTCTTAGTACTGAAAACTAACTTTGGGGGATCATATGATGGTGGTGAAGGGAGTGCATCACCCCCATGTACCGCGTCACTGTGCGGGAGAATGACGAGTTATAATGGCTAAAACCTATCTTGTTAGAAATTTCCAGCAAAATTGGGGTGCTCCAAAACCTAGTCGACATATTTCCATCTCACGAGGATCAGCTACGCGGGCTCAAACACGAGTGATTTGTCCGCATAGAGGGTCATGCTGCTTATTCAGGAAATCGGTCTGCGGCTAGAGTCTGCGGCGTGCACTGGGAAACGAAGAGATAGCAATGCAAATATACAGCGGTGTGGATTCTGTGGGCTCCTGACAGGTATGCAATCACTGTGCTAAGTGCTGAATTCTGGGTTTGAGACGGGAAAGGATGCGGTCCAATTCGGTTCTCCACACCGGTCAGACCACAGAGGAAGCCAGCGGCCACCATCTTGGAGAGCTGATGTCACCATCCCTGTTTTCGACTGATCGAAGCTCATTCACCTATAGAACAGGTAATTTCAGGATGCCATTCACCTTTGTGTCACAGACAAATTACTCAGGCTCAGTGCCAAAGAACCTGCAGAAACTCCGTCTTGGAGCCTGCTCCTATTAGAACATACACCAAGCCCAGAGCGGCCGAATTCCGCCTCTCGGAACTGATCTGGCCCAGGGCTAAAGAACCCGCGGAAACTGCTTCTCGTTCTGGGTCTTGCTGAATACTGTGGAGGTAAATATCAACCGAGCCTTCATAGGCAGTGGCAAAAGGATTGAGACGCGGCTTGTGAGGGCCGGTCAGGACTCACCCATTGCTTTGGTCACCCAGAAAAGGGAACAAAATGCTGCCTTTCACATGGGATACCAACATGACAAATTTCTGATGTCATCAGAAAGCAGCAGAGGAGATAACTTCATTGATACCAGCAGTGACAGAAACAGTTGGTCTCCTGGTGAAGAAAGTGAGTCACAAACACCCGGGTCTCTCTCACTTTGTCATCAAGCCAGAGGGGCAGAGCAGAGCAGCTGCCCGCACCTGGAACAGACCCAGTGACACACCTGCATGGTAGTCACGTCAACCCAATTGGAGTAGAGGCAGAACAGAGCTGCTACCCGGGCCCAGAACAGGCCCAGCGACCCACAGGTGTGGTAGTCACGTCACCCCAATTGGAGTTGTTGCAGAGCAGAGCCTTCTCCCGTGCCTAGTGCAATCCCAGTGAGTCACCGGCATGGTAGTCACATTACCCCAATAGGAGTAGGGGCAGAGCAGAGCCTTTGCCCATGCCCAGAACAGGCCCAGCAACCTGCAGGCATGGTAGTCACGACACACCAATTGGAGTAGGGGGAGAGCAGAGCCACCACCCGCGCCTGCAAGGTAGCAGACCTGCACCTGACCAGAAGAAGAGGCCCTGCTGCCTGCTGGCGCGGCAGACACTTTACCCCATTTGGAGTAGGGGCAGAACAGATCTGTAGCCCGTGCTCACAAGGTATCCTGACCTGCGACCAACCGGCAGACCAGGCCCAGCGGCCCACTGGCGTGGTAGTCACGTCACCCCAATTGGGGTAGGGGTAGAGCAGAGCCGCCGCCCACGCAAGCAAGGTAGGCAGACCTGCGACCGATCGGCAGAACACCGCAGGGGTCCACGGGCGTGGTAGACACGTCACACCAATTGGAGGAGGGGCAGAGGAGAGCATCCTCCAGCGCCTGCATGGTAAGCAGACCTGCGACCGATCAGAATAACAGACCTAGCGGCCCATCAGCGTGGTAGATATATCACCCCAATTGGTGGAACAGCACAGCCACCCCTGCCCCTGCAATGAAGACTTTTCAAATATACAAGAGCAATATAAATATATAGGGGGAAAATTTCAAAATCACAACAGTTTCACCAAGCAGAAAGAAACGCGAGCAGTATGAAAAGAAAAGGAAAAAAGAACCACAAGCAATGCAGGTCAACACAACTTTAGAAGAGGTAATAGCTGCAGCAGATGGAATGTCAGATAAAGAACTCAGGATATACATTCTTCAGATGATCTGAAGTCTCAAGGAAGACATTAGACAGCAAAATCAGACAATGAAAGATCACTTCAACAATGAATTACATAAACAAAACCAAGAAGCAAAAGATCAACTATACAGGGAGATAGAGGTTGTAAAAAATAACAAACAGAAATCCTAGAAATGCAGGAAGCAATAAACCATCTTAAAAACTCAATTGAGAATACTACCATCAGAGTAGAACACTTATAAGATAGAACATCAGACAATGAAGACAAAGTATTTCAACTTGAAAAGAACATAGACAGCTCAGCCAAACTGTTAAGAAACCATGAACAGAACATCCAAGAAATATGGGATAAAATAAAGAGACCAAACTTAAGAGTCATTGGGATACAGGAAGGTATAGAGGTCCAAACCAAAGGAATGAGCAATCTATTCAATGAAATAATATGAGAAAACTTCCCAGACTTGAAGAATGAGACAGACTCCCACATTCTAAAAGCCTACAGGACGACGAATGTGAAAAATCATAAGAGATCCACACCTAGACACATTATAATGAAGATGCCCAACATACAGAATAAGGAGAGAATTTTAAAATCTACAAGAGAAAGGAAGCAGATTACATTTAGGGGTAAACCAATCAGGATAACAGCTGATCTTTCAACAAAGACTCTGAAAGCTAGAAGATCCTGGAATGACATTTTTCAATCACAGAAAGAAAATGGGTTCCAACCATGTACTGTGTATCCAGCAAAATTAAGCTTCAGGATGGAAGATGAAATTAAAACTTTCCACGATAAACAAAAGTTAAAAGAATTTGTAGCTAGAAAACCATCTCTTCAAAACATCCTTGGCAAAATATTACAGGAAGAGTAATTGGAAAATAATGAAAACCAACAGTGGGAGGTAGGACATTAAAGGGGGGAAATAATCAAAGAGGAAAACAATCCATGTTTAATAACATAAATAAACAAATATGGCTGGAAGAACAACCCTTATCTCAATAATAACTGTAAATGTTAATGGCTTAAACTCACCAATTAACAGACACAGGCCAGTAGAATGGATCACAAAACAAGACCCAATAATATGCTGCCTACCGGAGACGCATTTGATAAGAAAAAGACATACATATACTGAAGGTGAAAGTTTGGAAAAAATCATATCACTCATATGGACTTCGGAAAAAAGCAGGAGTGTCCATATTCATATCAAATAAAATAGATTTCAAGCCAAAGTTAATCAAAAGGGATAAAGAGGGACACTACATACTGTTCAAGAGAACCATACACCAGCAAGACATAACAATCATAAATATGTATGCCCCAAACAATGGTGCAGCTATGTTCATCAAACAAACTTTTCTCAAGTTCAAGAGTCTAATAGACCACCATACAATAATCATGGGAGACTTCAACACAGCTCTCTCACCACTGGACAGGACTTCCAAACAAAAGTTGAAATAGGAAACTATAGAACTCAATAACACAATTAATAACCTAGACTTAATTGACATATATAGAATATACGACCCAACATCAAGCAGTTACATTTTTCCTCAGCAGCACATGGATCCTTCTCAAAAATAGATCATATATTATGTCACAGGGCAACTCTTAGACAAATTAAAGAAGTAGAGATAATACCATGCATCTTATCTTATCATAATGGAATGAAACTAAAAATCAATGATAAAAGAAGGAAGGAAAAACCATGCATCATTTGGAGAATGAACAATAGGTTACTGAATGATCAATGGGTTATAGAAGACATCAAGGAGGAAAATAAAAAATTCTTAGAGAAAAATGAAAACACAGACACAATATATCGGAATCTATGGGACACATTGAAAGCAGTTCTAAGAGGAAAATTCATTGCTTGGAGTTCATTCCTTAGAAAAAGAAAAAAACAACAAATAAATGATCTCATACTTCATCTCAAAATCTTAGAAAAACAAGAGCAAACAACAGCAAAAGAAGTAGAAGGAAAGAAATAATTAAAATCAGAGCAGAAATCAATGAAATTGAAACAAAAGAAACAATTGAAAAAAATGACAAAACTAAAAGTTGGTTCGTTGAAAAAATAAATAAAATGGACAGACCCCTAGCCATGCTAATGAAGAGGAGAGAGAACTGAAATTACTATCATATGGGATGAAAAAGGCAATATCACAACAGATATTTCAGAAATACAGAAGATAATCAGAAATTACTTTGAATCCTTATACTCCAAAATAATAGAAGATAGTGAAGGCATCGAAATATTTCTTAAGTCATATGATCTGACCAGAGTGAGTTAGGAGGATATAGACAACCTAAACATACCAATATCAATTGAGGAAATAAAAGAAACCATCCAAAGACTACCAACTAAGAAAATCCCAGGACCGTATGGGTATACATCAGACTTTTACAAAACCTTTAAATATGAACTAATACCAATACTTTTCAAGCTATTTCAGAAAATTGAAAAAGAGGGAGATCTTCCAAATTCATTCTACGAGGCCAATATCACTCTGATTCCTTCACCAGATAGACACTTCAAAGAAAGAAGACTAAAGACCGATATCTCTAATGAACCTAAATGCAAAAATCTTAAATTAAATTCTGGAGAATCAGATACAAAAACATATCAAAAAAATGTGGACCATGATCAAGTAGGATTCATCCCTGGGATGCAAGGAGGGTTCAATATACGAAAATCAATAAGTGTTATTCACCACATCAATAGACTTAAAAATAAAAACCATATTATCATCTAGATAGATGCAGAAAAAGCATTCGACAAAGTACAGCATCCCTTTATGTTCAAAACTCTCGAAAAACTAGGAATAACAGGAACATTCCTCAATATTGTAAAAACAATCTATGCTAAACCGCAGGCTAGCGTCATTCTTAATGGAGAAAAATTGAAGACATTCCCTCCAAAATCTGGAACAAGACAGGAATGCCCGCTCTCACCACTTCTGTTCAATATATTTCTCAAAAGACTGGCCAGAGCAATTAGACAGATGAAAGAAATTAAAGGCATATAAATAGGAAAAGAATAACTTAAATTATCACTATTGCAGATGACATGATTCTATACCTAGCAGACCCAAAAGGGTCTACAAAGAAACTAATAGAGCTAATAAATGAATTCAGCAAAGTGGCAGGATATAAAATCAACACGCATAAATCAAATGCATTCCTGTATATCAGCGACAAATCCTCTGAAATGGAAATGAGGACAACCACTCCATTCACAATATCCTAAAAAAAAAAATGGGAATCAACCTAACAAAAGAGGTGAAAGTCTTATACAATGAAAACTACAGAACCCTAAAGAGAGAAATAGAAGAAGATCTTAGAAGATGTAAAAATATACCCTGTTCATGGATAGGCAGAACTAACATCATCAAAATGGCGATATTACCAAAAGTTCTCTATAGGGTTAATCCAATGCCAATCAAAATCCCAAAGGCTTTTCTTGTAGAAATAGAGAAAGCAATCATGAAATTCATATGAAAAAATAAAAGACCCAGAATTGCAAAACAATGCTAAGCAGGAAGTGTGAATCAGGTGGTATAGCGATACCAGACTTCAAACTATACTACAGAGCAATAGTAACAAAAATAGCATGGTACTGGTACCGAAAAAGGCAGGTGGACCAATGGTACAGAATAGAGGACACAGAAACCAATCCACAAAACTACAACTATCTTATATTTGATAAAGGGGCTAAAAGCATGCAATGGAGGAAGGATAGCATCTTCAACAAATGGTGTTGGGAAAACTGAAAATCCATATGTAACAAAATGAAACTGAATCCCTTTCTCTCGCCATGCACAAAAGTTAACTCAAAATGGATCAAGGAGCTTGATATCAAATCAGAGACACACTGTCTGATAGAAGAAAAATTTGGTTACGATGTACATACTGTGGGGTAGGGCTACAGATTCCTCAATAGGACACCCATAGTACAAGAGTTAATAACTAGAATCAACAAATGGGACTTACTCAACTAAAAAATTTTTTTCTCAGCAAAAGAAACAATAAGAGAGGTAAATATGGAGCCTACATCCTGGGAAGAAATCTTTACTACTCACACTTCAGAGAGAGCCCTAATATCCAGAGTATACAAAGAACTCAAAAAATTAGACAATAAGATAACAAATAACCCAATCAACAAATGGTCCAAGGACCTCAACAGACACTTCTCAGATGAGGACATACAATCAATCAATAAGTACATGAAAAAATGCTCACCATCTCCAGCAGTCAGAGAAATGCAAATTAAAACCACCCTAAGATACCATCTCACTCCAGTAAGATTGGCAGCCATTATAAAGTCAAACAACAAGAAGTGCTGGCAAGGATGTGGGAAAAGAGGTACACTTGTACATTGCTGGTGGGACTGCAAATTGGTGCAGCCAATTGGGAAAGCAGTATGGAGATTTCTTGGAAAGCTGGGAATGGAAGCACCATTTGACCCAGCTATTCCCCTTCTTGGTCTATTCACTAAAGACCTAAAAAGAGCATGCTACAGGGACACTGCTACATCGATGTTCATAGCAGCACAATTCACAACAGCAAGACTGTGGAACCAACTTAGATGCCCTTCAATAGAATAATGGATAAAAAAATGTGGCATTAACACACAATGGATTATTACTCTGCATTGAAAAATGAAAAAATCACAGAATTTGCAGGAAAATGGATGGCATTAGACTGGATTATGCTAAGTGAAGCTACACAATTCCTGTAAAACAAATGCCAAATGTCATCTTTGATATAAGGAGAGTAACTAAGAACAGATAGGGACAAAGAGCATGACAAGATGATTAACATTAAACAGGGATGAGAGGTGGAAGGGAGGGAGAAGGGAAATTGCATGGAATTGGAAGGAGACACTCTGGGTTATACAAAATTACAAACAAGAGGAATTGAGGGGAAAGGGAAAAATAATACAAGGGGGAGAAATTTATTACAGTAGAGGGAGTAGAGAGAGAAGTGGGGAGGGGCAGGGAGGCTAGGGGGGATAGTAGAGGATAGGAAAGTCAGCAGAATACAACAGACACTAGTATGGCAATATGTGAATCAATGGATGTGTAACTGATGTGATTCTGCAATCTGTATACAGGGTAAAAATGGGAGTTCATAACCCACTTGAATCAAAGTGTGAAATATGATATATCAAGAACTATGTAATGTTTTGAACAACCATAAATAAAAATAAAAAAAAAACTATCTTTGGTGCATAATGCACACAATTCTAATATTTCTACAGTAACTGACCCAGTTTAACATCAATGCAAGTAGATTCCTATTGAACATGATGTGTATTTTGACTTTCACTTTTATTCAACACTGATACATTACTATTTCAACAGTTTATGCACATAACAGGATATATATTTCATTCACAATTTAGAAAATTTTAGGCATTTGTTTCACTTTCAATCACTTCCTGCTTCAGAACACATGGATTCCTCCATATTTCTTGACTGGTCTTTTCATGAGACTTTTTTCCAAACATATTATTTTCGATTTCCATAATCACTTTTGAAACAAAACTCACACACACTTCATGATAAACAATAACCCTAAGATTACCATTAGATATATAACTGGTTGGAGTGAATGATTGTATGTCAATATATGATTTCCCATATATTTTCAGATATCAATTCAATCCATTATTTAAAGTGGAACCAGTTATAATATTTATTCACAGTATGGTCTATTCATGCATTATCTCTATATTCATAGACACAGGGTACACCACTTTGTACCCCCAATACTAATTTATATGTCTTCAAATATTGCTCCCAGTAATCGTGGAAGAAATACTCATGTCTTATGATCTACATATACATTTGATCACAATATTTTTCTGGGCACAAAATGCAAAAATCACACTTATGATTGTACCAAATACTAAATGGAAAGTGAACATGGATTACTAAAACGATAAATGTCCTGGTTGCCTAATGCTTTCAAATGTCATTCCTATTGGTGACGACATATTTGTTTCTTCCTAAGATTATGTATTCAATCTCAACCCTATTGAAAATGTCTAATCCTATCACTCACTGTATAATTGCCTAATTTCGTAAGGTCTGTATTGATATTTTCCTTTCTACATATTTTCCCCAGTTAATCATTGTGAATGACTCTTCACATGTGCTGAAATTTACATTCACTCTATAACCAAAACACTATTGCTACAGAACTTTTGCTCCATGTCCTATACTCACTCTATTTCCTAAACCTACTGACTACCTTCCTAATCCCACCGACTATCTCAATTTGAGTGGATGTTCTCTTCTAAAATCAATCTTCCAAGGTGTAAGGTCCTATGCCATTGATTATCGATTTATCTGAGACATCTGTGCAGAACGTAATTATAAGCTAAGTATCCCAATCAAGGGCCTAATGCCCTTCTGGGCTTCAAATCTTACCTAGATTTCTGTTTCCATACTTATATTTCACCTCTATAATCTTATAAATATCGCAGGTTCCCAATACTATTAATCATCCTTCGCAATGATTCGTAACCCAAATCAAACATGTTATTAACCCTAACCATACACTCTTCCCTCAATCTAACTTTGCAGAAGAGCAGGGACAGAGTTCGTCTTACAATACAGGAATGTAGGGTATCTTCCTCCTGCTGAGAACCTCAAATGTCCATGCAAATTTGATCCCTGGAGAAGATGTAGGCATCTATGAAGGACCTGAGAGAGCAAATGTCATCTTCCATCGCAAACAACCTTTCCAGGATGAAGGGTTGTGTCTGAATAAGCCTCTCTCTTGTTAATGTACACAAGATAGACCAAACCAGGCATGTGTGGAGAGCTGTTCCTGGGTGCCTATGGTTGATATACCATTCTAACTTGTAAAAGTGTCACAGGAAGTAAGGGCAGCCTCCATCTCATAGGACAAAGTGGTTGCCAAGGCAATGACCTCAAAGAATTCCTGAAGGAAGTAATCTCACCTCACTTCCTTGGTGATGGAACTCTCTGAACTTGGAATCCGGGAAGCCAGGCACCCAGAGCCAGTCTCAGTCCCAGTCCCAGTGGTCTTATTTTTTGGATTTACCAAGGACAGAGTCAGTCTTTCTTGGTACCTACTGAGGTGAGGATGAACAAATGTCAGGAAAGCTCTGAAGAGGGGCCTTTCCTGAGACAGCAGGTAGTGGCTCACCGCTGGCTAGTGACAACTTCACAGATTTGGCCAACGAGACCATATCTGACACAGGACAGGCGATTTCATCAGAACATAGTTTGGCCCACCAGTCAGAAGACACTCCCAATAGTCACAGACCTACTTGGGGAAGGAGCTTCCTTTGTGTGTGTGGGTGTGGGTTTGAGATTTTGTCTGATGTTCTGAGAATAGGTAGGAAAGGCGGTTTGTTTGGTTTGGAGTGAACTGTTTCTGGTAAGTCGTTTGACAAGGCCAGTGTTTCTTTGTCTGTGTATCCCACTGTGTCCGTGGTTTTAGATATTAGAAAAGAGAATGAATCATTGGATGTGTCCTGTCTAGACTCAACTTGCCCAATTTATGAATGGACTGCGGCTTGACTTATGGGTGGACAACTCCAACAATCTTCCTAAGTTCCTCTTTTCTTCCTGAATTCTGGCCACTCTCCAGAATAGGCTCATGGTTTTTTGTCCAAAATATGTACCACCTCCAAGCTCTGTGACATGGCCATGTACTGGATAGCTGAAAGAAATGGGAGCATCTCAGAAAACTCAGATATTAGTTTGACCAGGAAATTCTAAGTGAAGAAACCCTGCTTTGGGCCTTTTGCTCACCAATTGTTCTGATGCCCTGAATGTCAGGAAGGTCATTGCCTCAGGCCACACCATTGTAGAGCCTAAAGAAACAGTTTTCAAATGGAAATGAAAGGGCATCACCTGTGGCTCTTTGCTTAATTGCTTTGGAAAGGGATGTGTCTGAATCAGCCTTTTGGCCCTGTGTGAGACTGTGGCTTAGATTCTCAGCACCTGATGGATCTAAAGAAGGATCCCATGTGTGCATCCAAAACCAAAATGGACAAAAGAGCAGTCAGTGTGGATGAAGTCTCTCGCATTCCTCTGTAAGGTTCCTGTCATCCATCATGTGAGAATAGTGATAATTTGGTTCAAATGTGTTCCTCAAAACCCTGCAGAGGCTAGCCCATAAGTGCTTGGTTTTTCTCAAGACTCCAATTCACATAAAGAATCTAAAACACACAGTCAGTCGGCCTCAAATTGGAGAAGCAGTGCCATATTAATGGCAGGCCTATTTGATCACACTTGGTTCACTGGAAGGATGTCCTGGCCACCCTTATTTTAGGCAAATGAGGGGCAAGGGAGGTTATATTGGACACTGTCTTGGGCTGCACCCCTCATGGAAACCTCCAGCCAGAGATTATGATGATTGTGTAAATGGAAGAAGATGAGTGCCATGTGGAAGTGTTTTGGATTTAATTGTGGATATTTGTGTGACACTTGGAAGACATAACAAGGTCTACCTGGGCTTGAACTCTGGTGTGATTCCCCTTATAGACTGAGTTCAGGAACTGATCTCAGAGAAGTATTGCCATGTATTGTGTTGTGATTTAAGAGGCGATGTATGAGAGTCACCCTTGGAAACTGAGATCTAGCCCCAGAGTGGCTTTCCACAGAGCACTGGGAATTTCAGCCAAGATAACACATGATTTCATTCGAAAGACTTGGCAGACATAGTTGAGAGTGAAAACACACATGGACCTCATATTGTAGACCTTAATGGGCCTGGCTTAATGTGACCTTTTGGCCATTCTTTGGGAAGCCTTGCCTGTGAGGGTTCTCCAGAGCTTTCATTGAAATAATCTTGCTCACCATTTACTGGTTCCTGAATGAATTGAAACCCACAGTGCCTCCAACTTCATCCTTGAAAAATGTCTAAATAAATACCATGAAATTTTTGAAATTCCCATGACCAGGTGGCACTGGAGAATCTTTGGATGTCCTGTTGCTGATCATGGATGTACCAGACAGTGCCTTGCTTGACTGGGTTTTATGAAAATTGTGTAGAACAGAGGTGCCAGAAAGTTGCAGCCTGCTGAGAAGTGGGCCTAGAGCTGTGGTGGGCAGGAGTGTGATAAAACATCTGTGTTGGAGCAATGTGGATCTTCCATTGACTTCCAAATGGCTTGTGGATTACATGAAGCAGCCAGCAGACCCTTGTAATTAAAGGCATCTTGTTATATGGAGAGGATTCAGGGCAATGTTCAGAATCAGGTTGCTATGGACAAGGATGCAATGTGGCAAGCTTTGAGGGATAGAAGCGTGGTTGGTGCGTTCTTCTGCAGACTCTGAACCACCACACATGACAGAACTCCCTCCAGCACTGTGTCTCAGTTGAACTCCTTGAATTTCATGAAGCAAATACCAAACTCCCAGTTCAGCAGCAAAAACCCCACAAAAAGTGGAGGAGGACCAAATGGCTTCACAGTCCAACGGGGAGACACTTAGCCCCCAGAGGCCACAGTTTACCTAAAAAGAAGAAAATCAACACTGCTACCTCATGTTCATTGGAAAATAAGATACCATGTCCTCCACATCACATAGAGGCAGACCCAGCTTTGATGGTCTCACTACAAAGGAAGCCAATTCTCCTGACAACAACATATTTTTCACGTTCCCAAACTCAGAGGCAGTTGCTCTAAAAGTTTTTAGGCCAGCAGAGCTCCATGTTTGTGGAGTGTTTACCCTGTCCCTTACTTTTGGAAACTCCTCTACAACCTCCAAGGTTGTGAACTCCTGAGCATTTTCCATTCCAGATATGTATTCACTGATTTTCTATCTATTCTCCTCTAACTGTGTCTTACTTGGGGTGAAGGTAATTTCAAGGCATTGTTCTGGATGAGAGTGGGAGGATATTTGTGTAGCATATATTTGCATACAAATTGGATTCAATTTCCAATTTTCCTTTTGAAATACTGAATCCCTGACACTAACCCATACATACTAGAGTCAGACAACTCATCCTAATATGATAGAGAAAAATAACACAAACCTATAGAAATACAAGCAGTTCATTTGAGGCATGTTGTATAGTTGGACTTGCATTTTGCATTATACAAGGTAGGAGTTATAAATCTAGTCAATGTTTAATAGAAAAAGATCTCCATGTGTTTTTAAAGTTAACAAATATGAGAATTCATGTTTCCCTTTCTCTTTAGCCTATTCACACTTGTATATTTATATGCATATATAGAATCCTACCAGGTATCCCACGTACATCTTTGTGAGGTGGCTGACTTGGCAGATACAAATTGTGAGAAGAGATCACTCCTCCTAAATGCTGTTGGAACTGAAAATTCAACCTATAAGGAGCGTCCTAGTAGAACAACATTATACGTAAACTCATGTTCAGTAAAATAAATATTTTTGCATCTGTGGATGATATATATTTACTGATGAATTTCGATTGGCATTTATATTGCTACTTTTTAATGTCTGTGAGTGTTTTGTGTGTGTGTTTGTGTGTGTGTGTGTGTGTACACTCTCCAGATTTTTCAAAATATGAAATATATGTGTCAAATATACACTCTCTAAATTCATTTATGTTCATGTATGTGGATTTTTAATCAACTTTTCACAAGATTATTCTTGTGAAAAGTTGATTAAAAATATTCAGAAATATTCATCCACCTGAAATACATATTTGTTTCCTAGTACTGAAAACTAACTTCAGGGAATGATGCATACAAATCCTAATTATTCTACAGTAACTGACCCAGTCTAACATCAATGCAAGTAGATTCCAATGGGACATGATATGTAATTCTTTATTCATTTGTATTCGACACTTTTACATTATTATTTCTTCAGTTTTTGCACATCATAGGATATACATTTCATCCACAAGTTCACAAATTTGTAGGCATTTGTTTCAAATTTAATCACTTTTTGCTTCAGAACACATGTATTGTCAAGGTTTCTTTACTGGTATTTTCATGAGTCTTCTTTCCAAACACATTATTTCCATAGTCACTTTTGAAGCAAAACTCACACACTCTTCATGATAAACCAAAACACGAATATTACCATTAGATGTATAACTGCTTGGAATGAATGATTGTATATCAATATACGATTTCCTGTGATTTTTCAGATATTATATCAATTCATTTTTTAAAGTTGAAAAAAGTTATATTATTCATTCACATTACGGTCTATTCATTCTT
Source organism: Callospermophilus lateralis (assembly GCF_048772815.1). Lineage (NCBI taxonomy): Eukaryota > Metazoa > Chordata > Mammalia > Rodentia > Sciuridae > Callospermophilus > Callospermophilus lateralis. The sequence continues at coordinate 88,015 of NW_027512984.1, read as the reverse complement.
TATCTCTATATTCATAGACACAGGGTACACCTCTTTGTACCCCCGATTCTAATTTTACATCTTCAATATATTGCTTGCAGAAATGTTGGAAGACATACTCATGTCACCTGATGTACATATACATTTTATCAAAGTAATATTCTGGACAAAAAAATGTAAAGGTCACATTTATGATTGTACCAAAGCCTAAATGTAAAGTGTACATGAATTACTAAAAACATCCATGTCCACGTTGCCTAATGCTGTCAATTGTCAATCCTATTGGTGACTACATATTTGTTTCTTCCTAATTTATATATTCAAACTCAACCCTGTTGGAAATGTCTAATCCTATCACTCACTTTATACTTTGCCTGATTTCATAATGTTTCTATTGATATCTGCTTTTCAACAAATTTTCCCAAGTTGATACTAGTGACTGACACTTCATATGTGCTGACATTTACATTCACTCTATAATCGAAACCCTATTGCTAAAGAACTTTTGGTCCAAATCCTATACTCACTCTTCTTTCTAAACCTACCGACTATCTTCCTAATCCTACCGACTATCCATTTTTGACTGGATGTTCTCTTCTACATTCAATAAAATGTCCTATGCCATTGTATATCGAATTATCTGAGACAATTTTGCAGAGCATAATTCAAAGCTAAGTATCCCAATCAAGGGCCCAATGTCCTTCTGGGCTTCAAATCATACCTAGATTTCTGTTTTCATACTTATATTTCACCTCTATATTCTTGTAAATATCGCAGGTTCCCAATAGCATTATTCATCGCACAGAATGATTCGTAACCCAAATCAAACCTGTTATTAACCCTAAACATACTCTGTTCCCTCAATCTCATTTTACAGAAGAGCAGGGACAGAGTGTTTTTTACAATACAGGAAACTTGGGGACCTTCCACCTGCTGAGAACTTCAAAGGTCCATGCAGAAATGATACCTGGAGAAGTTGTAGGCAGGTATGAAGGACCTGAGAGAGCAAAAGTCATCTTCCAATGCAAACAACCTGGTCAGGATGAAGGGATATGTATGAATCAGCCTCTCTCTTCTTATTGTAGAGAAGATGGACCAAACCAGGCCTGTGTGGAGAGCTGTTCTTGGGTGCCAATGGTTGATATACCATACTACCTGGTGAAAGTGTCACAGGAAGTAGGGGAAGGCTCCATCTCATGGGACCTTTGGAAGCAACTGTTAGGACAAAGTGGTTGCCAAGGCAGTGACCTCATTCAGTTCCAAAGAAAGTGACATACCTCATTTCCTTGGTGATGGAACTGTCTGAACTTGGTATCCAAAAAGCCAGGCACCAAGAGGCAGTCCCAGTCCCAGTCCCAGTGGGCTCACTTGTTTGGATTTACCAAAGACAGAGTCAGTTTTCTTGGTACCTAATGATGTGAGGATGGCCAAATGCCAGGAAAGCTCTGAAGATGGACCTTTCCTGAGAAAGCAGATAGTGGTTCACCACTGGCTCCTGACAACTGCACAGAGTTGGCCAAGGAAACCAGATCTGAGAGAAGACAGACCATTTCAGGGGAACATAGTATGGCCCACCAGTCAGAGGACACTCTGGATAGTCACAGACCTACTTGGGTGAAGGAGGTGCCTTTGTGGGAGTGTGTGTGGGTTTATTGTTTTGTCTCATGTTCTGAGAATAGATGGGAAAGGCGGTTTGGTTTGGAGTGGACAGTTTCTAGTAAGTTATTTCACAAGGTGAGTGTTTCTATGTCTGTGTATCCCACTGTGTCCATTGTTGTAGACATTGGAAAAGAGAATGCATTAATGGATGTGTCCTGTCAAGTGTAAATCTTCCCATATTTCAACCTGCCCAATATATGAATGGAGTGCAGCTTGTCTTGTCGATGTGCAACACCTGCTATCTTTCTAAGTTGCTGTTTTCTTCCTGTCCACTCTCTAGAATAGGCTCATGGATTTATGTTCAAAATATGTACCACCTCCAACTCTGTGACATGGCCATGTACTGGATAGCTGAAGAGAATTGCGAGCATCTCTGAAAACTCAGATATCAGTGTGACCAGGAAAGTCTCAGTGGAGAAACCCTGCTTTGGGCCTTTTGCTTACTTATTGTTGTTTTTCACTGAATGTCAGGAAGTTCTTTGCCTCAATCCACCCCTTTGTGAAGCCTGAAGTAAACAGTTTTCAAATGGAAATGAATGGCATCACCTGTGGCTCTTTGCTTAATTGCTTTGGGAAGGGATGTGTCTGAATTAGTCTCTTGGCCATGTGTGTGGCTTTGAGTTAGATTCTCAGTACCTGATGCATCTAAAGAATGATCCCATGTGTGCATCCAAAACCATAATGGCAAAAAAATCATTCATTATGGATGAAGTCTCTTGCCTTCCTCTGTTAGGTTCCTGAACTCCATCAAGTGAGAATAGGGATTCTTTGGGTCAAATGAGTTCTTCAATTCCCTGCAGAGGTGCTTGGGTTTTCGAGTAACTCCAAATCACATAAGAAATTGATACCTGAAATCAGTAGGCCTCAAATTGGAGAAACACAGAAGTATTAACGGCAGGCTTATTTGATCACTCCTGGTTCACAGAAACGGTGTCCAGGCCACCCTGACTTTAGGCAAATGAGAAAAAAGCGAGCTGATTTTGGACACTGTCTTGGCTTTTCTCATGACTCCAATTCACATAAAGAATCTACACCCCACAGTCAGAGAGCCTCAAATTGGATAAGCGGAGCAGTATTAAGGGCAGGCCTATTTGATCACTCCAGGTTCACAGGAAGGGTGCCCAGGCCACGCTGAAGTTAGGCAAAAGAGGTGCAAGAAGCTTATTTTGGACATTTTCTTGGGCTGCACAACTCATGGAAAACTCCAGGAAGAGGTTATGATTAGTGTCTATATGGAAGAAGAATAGGGCCATGAGGGAGTATTCTGGTTTTAATTGTTTTCATTTGAGTAGCGGTTGGAAGAGTTGTCTGGGTCCACCTGGACTTGAACTCTGGTGTGATTCTCCTTATAGACTGAGTTCTGGAACTGACCTGAGAGAAGTATTGCCAAGAATTGTGTTGGGATTTTAGGAGGCCAGGCATGAAGTTGCCATTGGAACCTGAGATCTAGGCACAGGTTGGCTTTCCACAGAACACTGCGAATCTCAGCAAGGATATTACATGATTTTATTCTGAAAGACTTGGCATGCATTATAGAGATTCAAAACCCACATGGACCTCGCTTTATAGACCTCAATTGGCCTCGCTTCATGTGACTTTTTGGCCACTCATTGGGTAGCCTTGCTTGTGAGAGTACTCCAGAGCTTTGCCTGAAATTATTTTCCTAACCCTTTAAGGGTTCCTGAATGAATTGAAACCCACAGTGCCTCCAACTTCATCCATGAAAAATTGCTAGATAATTACCATGAAATTTTTAAAATTCCCATGACCAGATGTCACTGGAGAACCTTTGATGTCCTGTTGATGATCATGAATATACCAGACAGGGCCTTGATTGACTGGGTTTCATGAAAATGGTGTAGAACAGAGATGCTAGTAAGTAGGAGCCTGGTGAGTAGTGGGCCTAGAGAAGTGTTATGCAAGTGAGTGATAAAACATCTGTGGTGGGGCCATGTGGATCTTCCATTGGCTTCCAAATGGCTTGAGACTGACATGGTGCAGCCATCAGACCCATATACGTAAAGGCATATTTTTATATGGAGAGGTTTTAGGGAAATGTTCAGAATCATGTTGCTATTGTCAAGGGGGCAAGCTACGTGGGATAGAACCCTGGTTGGTGCATTCTCCTGGAGACCATGCCCACCACAGCTGACAGAACTCCCTTCAGCACTGTCTCCCATTTGAACTCATTGTATTTCATGAAGCAAATACCAAACTCCCAGTGCAGCAGCAAAAAACACGACGATAATTGGAGGATGACCAAGTTGTGTCACAGTCCACACGGGGAGACACTTAGCCCTCAGTGGCCACAGTTTACCTACAAAGAGAGAATTCAGCACTGCTGCCTCATTTTTATTGGAAAATAAATAACCATGTCCTCCAGGTCACATAGAAGCAGATCGAGCTTTGATTGTCTCACTACAAATAAAGCTAAAGCTAATGAAAACAACATATATTTTAAGTGCCCAACCTCAAAGGCAGGTTCTCAAAAAGTCTTTAGGCCAGCAGAGCTCCATGTTTGTGGAGTGTTTACCCTGTCCCTTACTTTTGGAAACTCCTCTACCACCTCCAAAGATGTGAAATCTGGAGCATTTTCCATTCCTGATAGGTATTCACAGATTTTCTAACTCTTCTCCTCTAATTGTGTCTTACTTGGGGCGAAGGTAATGTCAAGGCATTGTTCAGGAGGAGAGTGGGAAGAATTTTCTGTAGCATATATTTGCATACACATTGGATTCAGTTTTTTATTTTCCATTCAAAATACTGAATCCCTGACTCTAACCCATACCCGACCAGACTCTGACTACTAATTCTAATATGATGGAGAAAACTAACCCAAACAGAATAGAAATACAAGCAGTTCAGAGTAGGCCTGGTGTATTGTTGGACTTGCTTTTTGCATGATACAGAGTTGGAGTCATGAATCTAGTCGATTTGTTGTTGAAATAGTTGTCCATGTATTTTTAAGGTTAACAAATATGTGAATTCCTGTCTCCCTTTCTCTGTATTCTTATATGCACATATAGATTCCTACCTGGTACCACACGTACATTCTTGTGAGGTGGCTGACTTGGCAGATACAAATTGTTAGAAGAGATCACTCCTACTAAACTTGTTGGAATTGGATATTCAACCTATGGGTGAGCTTGCTAGTTGAAGAGCATTATACATAAATCCATGTTCAGTAAAATTAATATTTTTAGATCTCTGGATGATGCATATTTTATGATGAATTTTGATTGACATATATATTGCTACTTTTTTATCTGTGTGTGTGTTTTGTGTATATATATATATATATATATATATATATATATATATATATATATACACTCTCCAGATTTTTCAAAATATGAAATATATGTGTCTTATATACACTACCTAAATTCATTCACGTTTATGTATGTGGATTTATAATCAACTATTCACAAGATTATTCTGAGAAATATTCATCCACCTGAAATTTGCCTAATGATCTCAAATGTCAATCCTATTTGTGACTACATATTTGTTTCTTCCTAAGATTATATATGTAAACTCAACCCTGTTCAAAATATCTAATCCTATCACTCACTTTATACTTTGCCTGTTTTCGTAATGTCTCTATTGATATCTGCTTTCCTACATATTTTCCCCAGTTCATCATTGTGACTGACTCTTCACCTGTGCTGACATTTACATTCACTCTCTAATCGAAACCCTATTGCTAAAGAACTTTTTTTTCCAATTCCTATACTCACCCTTATTCCTAAAAGTACTGACTATCTTCCTAATGCTATAGACTATCCCTTTTTGACTGGATGTTGTCTTCTACATTCAATCATCCAAGTAAATGTGGGGCGAGCTTCAGAGGAGGAGACAACCAACAGACTATCTCATGCAACATCAAAGGGTTTTTTTGGTGTCCAGCATGCTGGGGCTCAGAGATCACTTGAATCAAGCAGATAGCCCTGAGAATAGCTTAAGTAGAGCTTATATACTTTCCCTGGAGAGGGCAGGGAGGGAATTTTATTGATGGGTCAGGGCGAGTGGGTGGTTTGCGTGCAACTGGGTGAGGGAGTACATTCTGCAGTTGCGCAGTTGGGGACAGAACATTCTGGGAACAAGATTTGCAAGCATTTCTCAAGATTTCAACAGTGTTTTGTTAAGCATACAGAAAAATAAGAAGTGACAAGTACCTATTTTATTAACCTTTAATTCCCCACTTCTTCTTCTGGCTACTTTTAATCATAAAAATGATCATTGGAGGGTGTCACATTCTATGTCTGCTAGTGGGGTATTACCATAAGTTTAACTCGTCCAATTTGAGCCTGGAGAAAAGAAATTACACGGTTGAGCAAACAGGGTTTTATAGTTAGCAATAATATGAGGATTATTATTGGACCTGCCAGGTTGATAAAAACGTAGTTAACCAGGAGGAGTGTGTGAACCAAGACTCAAGCCACCCTTTTTGGGCCTCTCTCTCTTGTTGATGCTCTTCAAGGTGTCTTTTAAATTTACTCATAGATTTTATTACAACTCCAGTATGGTCAGCATAAAAACAACATTCTTTCCTCAATGCATCACAAAGGCCCCCTTCTCTAATAAAGAGGAGGTCCAACCCTCAACTGTTCTGTAAAACAACTTCAGAGAGAGAGGTTAAAGATTCATGCAAAGCTCTGATGGGGGTTTCTAATATCTTAGTTTTGCTCTATTGCTGCTTCTAATTGGGTCATTTGTTGTGTCCCATGGACAATGGCAGTGGCTCCTGTGCCCACCCGTGCAGCAACTCCTATTCATAATAGGATGGCTAAAGTGAGCGATACATGTTCCCAGTGGAACCGGTTGTATGCCCCCCCCATTTGATCTTCAAACGAACCTGCATCATGATAGAGCACTCTGGGAAACATCTGCACCATTTCAAAATTAATCCCATCTGTTGACCATTTCATGAAAACATAAACAATGTTTAAGTATATAGAATTATGCTGTTGTAGGGACAGACAAGGCAAGGCACCTAAGGCACTGAAGACAGGGAAACAGTCCTATTTTGTTGCAACCGGATTCAGAGGGCATTGCTTCTGTTGTAATCAATTAATCCCCTGAAACTCAAGTTTAGGTAGTTTCAGAATTTTGTACCCAGCATATAAGGATGGGGCTCAGAAGTTTACAGTCTGCAGAAGTTCAAAAAAGCAGTATTTGTTTCTGATTTTTCCTCTGTTCTGGGCAAGTTAAATTTTCAAGGACACATGGGAGGGGGAGAGCTTTTTATTCCCTTTCTTATTTTCCCCCTGCCAGCTGTTACAACGGAGCCCATTTGGTAATTTCTTTATCTTAGAAATGTAGCCATTTCTGTGAAGCCCCAGCTGAAGGCCAGAGGCCTTGTTCACATATTTTGTGAAAAACAAGTTAGGGGTTGTCTAGCTTAGAAGTACTGAGTTTTTTAACCAGTGGCCAAGTAGAACAGGGCAATACAAATAGAGAAAGTTTATCTACATTGAACTCTTTATAGAAACTCTATGCTGAAAGTTCTAAATTCAGCCATGGTGAAGACTTCTGGAGAAGGACATTTAAGACTTTTCTGTGGGCCTGGTACAGAGGGGGAATACGGGGAAGGTGGGGCTGAGAGAAGCTCTGAGGATCTGAGAATGAGGAAAAAGAGAGATGTAAAAAAATAATTGGAAAGGGGTTTGGGAATTTCCTAGCAACAAAACTTCAGCAGTAGAACAGGTAGAGCAGAGCAGAAAACGGGAGTGAGTATCCCAAAATTCTGTGAGGGACTTTAAATTTTAGTAACCTGTTTTCAGTGATGACAAAGCAACTTTAATGGCCATTTATATTACATCTTGGATAAGGGTCTGAGAGCTCTCCTCAGCTCGTTTGAGCTTTGGGTTAGCTGGAAAGAGGACCTGGTGGGACCCGGTGAGGGCACTGACAGGAGAAGAGAGGAATGAGTCGGTGGAGGGGTACCTCAGTACCTGCTACCTCACTAGTGGGCAATTGTCTGAGAACTGGTGGAGGTTTGGGTTTCTGATCTAGTAATTGGAGGGGAGAAATCAGGTTGCTGAGGTGCGAGTGACAGCAGAGAGTCTGGAGCAGAAGGCTGAGGATAAAAATCTGTTGGAGAAGCATAGTTCAGGATGTGAGTGAAGGAGGGAAAAGGCTTCCACATAGGGGAATCTCCTTTCACTCTTTTGAGCACTTGCAGAAGTTAAAAAGGTCACGCAAAATTTGAGGATCTAGAGACCCCTCTGGGGGCCATCCTTTTTCTGTTTTCTACTTGGTAATATGGCCAATGCTGTGTACTGAATTTGATGAAGTATTGGGGTTCCATCAGGCAGCCCCTGTATGATCACATCTCCATGAAATACAGAAGAAGTCGGCTTTTCCCCCACACAGCCGTTACTGTTTGTGGCTTTGATAGTTTGCCGGGCAAACATAGTAATCTAGGCTAGCCAACCGCATCTGGCTCGCGTGTCCCTACATCCATAAAGTTTGTTTCCATTATCTATGGTACGGAAGGGATTTAATGGTATTTTAGTGGGATTTTCTTCATCAGGGATATCCCAATAAAAAAGACCTATGGCCAGCTGACAAATGTCTGGGTGGAGAGATGGCCACCAGGTCCCTAAGGGGGCTGTATGCGAGATAGATTATACTCTTTTCCAGTAGGATTTGTGATCAGCCATCGCTGCTTAACAGGCTGATGAGGGTTAGGACTACTTGTGGCCAAGGGGAGAGTATATAACCTTATCCACATGGCGAATACACAATTTGAAACTGTTACCAGTCTTTTCCAGTTTCCAGAAAGATTCTGGACAAGGAGCAGGCTTGAGATGAGAGGCATGGATCCAGGAAGTGATTCTGTATACCTTTACCACTGTAGGTGTTATAAGTAACACCTGGTATGGTCCTTTTCAGCAGGGTTCCAGGGATGACACCTGATGTCATCTTACATACATGAAGTCTCTTATTTGATATGGATGTGGAATCCCCTGGTACACAGTTTGGTAGGCAGTGGCCAGCTATTTTCACAGGTATCACTGAGTTCTTTCAAGAGCTTTAAGTCTGTCAACCAAGAGGGTGTGAAATGGATCCTTAGGTCTTACAGTTGGGCTTAGGACCCTTACTGGACGAGGGCCACCATAGAGAATTTCTCAGGGGGTAAGGCTACTCAAAGAAACAGAAGGATTTTTTCTTGCATGAAACATTGCATAAGTCAGGAGCATAGTCCAATCTTTTATGCTGGTCTCTAAGCTTAATTTCGTTAAGGTCTCTTTAATTGTTCTATTCATTCTTTCTACTTGTCCTGAACTCTGGGGTCTATAAGCACAATATAACTTCCAATTTATCCCCAGGTTCCTGGCTAACCCCTGACTTACCTGGGCCATGAACATCGGTCCATTATCAGATCCTATTACCGGCTTAGCTTCCTCCAATGGTAGAGAGGCTTAGTCAGAAGCAGGGGAATCACTTAGAGTGTGTTGTGTGTTAGGGGACGAGGGCAGTGGATAAGGAGGGGAAGAAGAGTCCAGTAGAGTCAAATCTTGTGACTCAGGGAGAACAGATGGTGGAGGAGGTGGAAGAGGTGAGGGTTTGAGAGATCATGGGGGAAGGAGTATGAGCAGAGGCATGGGCAAGGAAAGGCTTCACCCATGGTGGAGGAGATTTGCAGAGGTTGGCAAAGTTAAGATATATGGCTGTTGATCAGGATGGCTATGTGGCCCTGGCTGAAAGACAATATCTCTGACTTTTTAAATTAGTGGGAAGTAGAAAGATATTTCTAGGGGCCATACGACTCCAAAATGGGCCATTCTGAGGCACAGAGAGTCTGCTAGGTCTAGCGTTTTACTAAAAAAAGAAAGATACTGAGCCCTTAAGCAGACTTTGGTTCAGTGATCAAGGGTCAGGGACAGAGCCATTGAAGTGCTCTGTCCCATAATGAAAGGTACACAAACAGTAAAAGCAAAGTCACATGACACAGATAAGACAAGACCATGAAGACAGGCAATGGACGTCCAACACTGAGACCAGGAATGCGTAGCCGGCAAAACCCGATAAAATGGCAATACCTAATCTAAAACAAAATATCACTGAGTCAATGAAGCAATTGTTCCTTGATTCTCCGAGTCCTCTGCGGGGTCCCCCATGGAGGTGCCCTATGTCTCTGTGACACGTCTCTCAGCCACCGTCGGAGAAACCCCAGGCTCTTCATCTCCAGCAATTTTGCCAAGCCCTAACATGACACCTGAAACCAGAAAGAGGCGCCTTACTTGCTCCGAGAGGAGCCCGTTGGGGGTCTCTCATCCGCCACTGCCAGAACTCGGTGGAACCTCAATATGTAAAGGTCAGGCGAGTGTCGGAGGAAGAGACTACCAAGAGACTGTCTCATGCAACAGCAAAGGGTTTTTTTTGGGTCCAGCTTGCTGGGGCTCACAGCTAACTTAAATAGATCAGAGAGCTCTGAGAACAGCTTATGCAGAGCTTACATACATTTCTTGGAGAGGGAAGGGAGGGAAGTTTACTGATGTGTAAGGGTGAGTGGGCGGTTCGCGTGACACCGAGTGAGGCAGTACATTCTGCAGTTTGGCAGTTGGGAACAGTACATTCTAGAACAAGATTAGCAAACATTTCTCAAGATTTCAACAGTGTTTTGTTAAGCATACAGAAAAACAGGAAATTACAAGTACCTATTTTATTAACCTTTCACTACCGACTATCCCTTTTTGACTGGATGTTCCTTCTACATTAATTCATGCAAGGTACAAGGACCTATGCCATTGTATATCGATTTATCTGAGACATCTCTGCAGAACGTAATTCAATGCTGCGTATCCCAATCAAGGGCCCAATGCCCTTCTGGCCTTCACATCATACTTAGATTTCTTTTTTCATACATATATTACACCTATATATTCTTATACACATAGCAAGTTCCCAATACCATTATTCATCCAGCACAATGATTTCTAACCCAAATCAAACATGTTTTTAACCATAATCATACACTGTTCCTTCAATCTAACTTTATAGAAGAGCAGGGAAAGAGTTGATTTTACAATAAAGAGATGTAGGGAAACTTCCACCTGCTGAGAACCTCAAAGGCCCATGCAGAAATGATCCCTGGAGAAGATGTAGGCAGCTATGAAGGACCTGAGAAAGCAAAAGTCATCTTCCATGGCAAACAACCCGGTCAGGATAAAAGGTTGTGTCTGAATTAGATTCTCTTCTTAATGTAGAGAACATGGACCAAAACAGGCCTGTGTGGAGATCTATTCCTGGGTGCCTATGGTTGATATACCATTCTAACTTGTGAAAGTGTCACAGGAAGTAGGGGCAGCCTCAATCTCATGGGACCCTTGGAAGCAACAGTTAAGACAAAGTGGTTGCCAAGACAGGGACCTCATTCAGTTCAGGAAGGAAATGACCTCACCTCACTTCCTTGGTGATGGAACTTTCTGAACTTTGGATCCAGGAAGCCAGGCACACAGAGCCAGTCCCAGTCCCCATCCCTGTGGTCTCACTTATTTGAATTTACCAAGGACAGTCAGTCTTTCTTGGTACCTTCAGACGTGAGAAGAACAAATGCCAGGAAAGCTCGGAAGCGTTGCTTTTCTTGAGAAAGCAGTTAGTGGCTCACCGTTGGCTCCTGAGAAGTTCACAGAGTTTGCCAAGGAGACCAGATCTGAGACAGGACAGGCTATTTTGGGGGAACATATTATGGCCTACAAGTCAGAGGACACTCTGGATAGTCAAAGATCTACTTGGGGGAAGAAGGTGCCTTTGTGGGTGTGGTTGTGGGTTTGTGGTTTTGTCTCATTCTCTGAGAATAGGTAGGAAAGTCAGTTTGTTTCGTTGGAAGTGGACTGTTTCTAGTAAGTCGTTTAACATGGCGAGTGTTTCTCTGTCTGTGTATCTCACTGTGTCCGTGGTTGTAGACATTAGAAAAGAGAATTCATGAATGGATGTTTCTTGTCGAGTAGAAAGCTTCTCAGCATTCATATTGCCCCATTTATGAATGGACTGTAGCTTGCCTTATTGATGTGCAACACCTGCTATCTTCCTAAGTTCCTGTTTTCTTCCTGAATTCCGGCCAATCTCAAGAATAGGCCTATGGTTTTGTGTCCAAGATCTTTACCACCTCAAAGCTCTGTGACATATCAATGTACTGGATAGCTGTAGGGAATGGGGAGCATCTCAGAAAACTCAGATATCAGTGTGACCAGGAAAGTCTCAGTGGAGAAACCCTGCTTTGGGCCTTTTACTTACCAATTGTTCTGTTGCCCTGAATGTCAGGAAGGTCTTTGCCTCTGGCCACCCCTTTTTGAAGCCTGAAGAAAACAGTTTTCAAAGGGAAATGATTGGGCATACCTGTGGCTCTTTTCTTAAGTGCTTTGAAAAGGGATGTGTATGAATCAGCCCCCTGGCCCTGTGTGTGGCTGTGACTTAGATTCTCAGCACCTGATGGATCTAAAGAAAGTTCCCATGTTTGCATCCAAATGAAAAATGGCCAAAAGAGCAGTCATTGGGATGAAGTCTCTTGACTTCCTCTGTAAGGTTCCTGAACTCCATCAAGTGAAAATAGGGATCCTTTGGGTCAAATGAGTTCTTCAAAACCTACAGAGGCTAGCCCATAGGTGTTTGGTTTTATCATGACTAAAATTCACATAAAGAATCTAAACCCCACAGTCAGTAGGCCTCAAATTGGAGAATTGGAGCGGTATTAATGGCAGGCCTATTTGATCACTCCTGGTTCACAGGATGGGTGTCCAGGCCACCTTGACTTTAGGCAAATGAGGGTCAAAGGAGCTTATTTTGGACACTGTCTTGGTCTGCGCCCCTCATTTAAACATCCAGCCAAATTATGATGAGTGTCAATATGGAAGAAGATGAGGGCCATATGGGAGTGTTCTTGTTTTAATTGTGGTAATTTGTGTGGTAGTTGGAAGAGATGACTGGAATCACCTGGGCTTGAACTCTGGTGTGATTCCCCTTAAAGAATGAGTTCTGGATCTGACCTCAGAGAAGTATTGCCGTGAATTCTCTTGGGATTTTACTAGGCCACGCGTGAGAATCGCCTTTGGAAACTGAGATCTAGGCCCAGGATGGCTTTCCACGGAGCTCGGGGATTCTGAGCCAGGATATCACATGATTTACTTCTTGAAGACTTGGCAGCCCTAGTTGAGAGTCCAAACACATATGGACCTCACATTGTAGACCACAATGTGTCTGGATTCATGTGACCTTTTTGCCAGTCTTTTGGAAGGCTTTTCTGTGAGTGTTCTCCAGAGCTTTCATTGAAATGAGCTTCCTCACCATTTAATGGTTCCTGAATTAATTGAAACCCACAGTGCCTCTAACTTCATTTTTGAAATATGACTAGATTAATACCATGAAATTTCTGAAATTCCCATGACCAGGTGGCACTGGATAAACTTTGGATTTCCTGTTGCTGATCATGAGTGTACCAAAGAGTGTCTTGATTGACTGGGTTTCGTGAAAATGGTGTAGAACAGAGATGCCAGTAATTTGGATCCTGCTGACTACTGGGCGTAGAGAAGTGGACTGTAGGTGTGTAAATAAATATTTTTGGTAGGACCACCTGGATCTTCCATTGGCTTTGAAAGACTTGCGACTGACATGGTGCAGGCAGCAGACCTTTATATGTAAAGGCATCTTGTCATATGGAGAGGTTTCAGGGCAATGTTCAGAATCAGGTTGCTATAGTCAAGGGGAAAGCTATGTAGGATAGAAGCCTGGTTCGTACATTCTCTTCACGACCCTGACCAACCACACATGACAGAACTCCTCCAGCATTTTTATCCCAGTTGAACTCCTTGTATTTCGTGAAGCAAGTACCAAACTCCCAGTGCAGCAGTAAGAAACACCCTGGAAAGTGGAGGATCACCAAATGGCTTCACAGTCCACATGGGAGACACTTCAGCCCAGTGGCCTCAGTTTACCTACAAAGAGAGAATTCAGCACCGCTGCCTCATGATCATTGGAAAATAAGTAACCATGTTCTCCAGGTAACATAGATGCAGACCCAGATTTCATGGTGTCACTACAAACGAAGCTAAATCTCCTGACAATTACATATATTTCTTGTTCCCAACCTCAGAGGAAGTTTCTCAAGAAGTCTTTAGGCCACCACAGCTCCATGTTTCTGGATTGTTTACCCTCTCCCATACTTTTGGAAACTGTTCTACCACCTCCAGTGTTGTGAACTCCTGAGCATTTTCCATTCCACATAAATTCACAGATTTTCTAACTCCTCTAATTGTGTCTTACTTTTAGCGATGGTTATGTCAAGGCATTGTTCTGGATGAGAGAGGGAAGATTTATGTGTATCACATTTTTGCATACACATTAGATTCATTTTCCTTTTTTCCATTCGAAATACTGAATCCCTGACACTAACCCATACCCTACTAGACTCTGACTACTAATCCTAATATCATGGAGAGAAAGAAACCTAACCGAATAGAAATACAGGCCTTTCATAGGAAGCATGGTGTATACTTCTATTTGCCTTCTGCATTATCAAGAGTATGTGTTTTAAATCTAGTCAACTTTTCATTGTAATATTTCTCCATGATTTTTTAAAATTATCACATATATAAATTCCTGTCTCCCTTTCTCTGTATCCTATTCAGCACATGTATTTTTTTATGCATATATATAATATCCTACCTGGTATCACACGGACATTCTTTTGAGCTCCCTGACTTTGGAATATAAAATTGTGAGAACAGATGACTCTCCCTAAATAATGATGGAACTGAAAATTCAACCTATGGGTGAGCTTCCTAGTGAAAAACACTATACATAAATCCATGTTCAGTAAAATGAATATTTTTGAATACGTGGATGAATTATATTTCATGATGAATTTCGATTGGCATATATATTGCTAAATATTAATGTGTGTGTGTGTGTGTGTATGTGTGCATGTGTGTGTGTGTGTGTGTGTGTGTGTTTGTGTATTTTTTTTAAATCTGGAAAAAATATATATGTGTATATATATATATATATATTTTTTTTTTTCCTCCAGATTTTAAAAAAAAATATGAAAAATATGTGTCTTATTATACACTCCCTAAATTCATTTATATTCATGTATGTGGGTTCAAAATCCAATCTTTACAAGATTATTTTCAGCAATATTTATATTCCTGTAATACATTTTTGTTTCCTACTACTGAAAACTAAGTTCAGTAGGTGGTGCATACAAATCCTAATATTTCTACAGTACCTGACCCAGTTTAACATCAATGCAAGTATATTGCTATGGGACATGATGTGTATTTTGAAGTTCATTTTTATTCAACACTGGTATATTACTATTTTATCTGTTTATGGACATCATAGGATATATTTTTTCATCCACAACTTCACAAAATTATAGGCATTTGGTTCACATTCATTTACTTACTACTTAAGAACACATGTATTCCTCCATGTTTCTTTACTGGTCTTTTCACTAGACTTCTTTCTAAACACATTATTTTTGATTCCATAATCATTTTTGAAGCAATACTCACCCTTCACGATAAACCGTAACCCTAATATTACCATTACATATATAACTGGTTGGAATGATTGTATATATATCAATATAAGATTTCCAATATATTTTCAGATGCAAACTCAATCCATTATTTAAAGTTGGAACGAGTTATATACTTTATCACAATATGGTCTATTCATGCAACATCTCAATAATCATCAACACAAGGTACACCTATTTGTATCACCAGTACTAATTTATAAGTTTCCAGAATATTACTCCCCATAATGGTGGAAGAAATACTCATGTCACCTTATCAACATATACAATTTATCACGGTAGTATTCTGGACACAAAATGCAAAGGTCACACATATGATTGTACCAAAGCCTAAATGGAAAGTGACCATGGATTACTAAAAACATCCATGTCCAGGGTGCCTAATGCTCTCAAATGTCAATCCTATTGATTACTACATATTTGTTTCTTCCTAAGATTATATATTCAACCTCAAGCCTGTTGAAAATGTCTAATCCTATCACTCACTTTATACTTTGCCTGATTTCCTAATCTTTCTATTGATATCTGCTTTCCTACATATTTTTCCCAGTTCATCATTGTGACTGTCTCTTCACATGTGCTGACATTTACATTCACTCTCTAACTGAAACCCTATTGCTAAAGAACTTTTGGTCCAACTCCTAGAGTCACTCTTCTTCCTAAACCTACTGACTATCTTCCTAATCCTACAGACTATCCCTTTTTGACTGGATGTTCTCTTCTACATTCAATCATCCGAGGTACACGGTCCTATGCCATTGTATATCGATTTATCTGAGACCTCGGTGCAGAACATAATTCAAGCTAAGTATACAAATCAAGGGTTCTGTTGCCCTGAATGTCAGGAAGGTCTTTGCCTCAGGCCACCCCTTTGTGAAGCCTGAAGAAAAAATTTTCAAATGGAAATAAATGGACATCACCTGTGGCTCTTTGCTTAATTACTTTGGAAAGGGATTTGTCTGAATCTGCCTCTTGGCCCTGTGTGAGGCTGTGGCTTAGATTCTCAGCACCTAATGGATCTAAAGAAAGAACCCATGTGTGCATTCAAAACCAAAATGGCAAAAAGAGCAGTCATTGTGGATGAAGATTCTTGCCTTTCTCTGTTAGGTTCCTGACCCCCTTCAAGTGAGAATAGGGATCCTCTTTGTCAAATGAATTCTTCAATGCTCTGCAGATATGCTTGGGTTTTCTCATGACTCCAAATCACATAAAAAATCTATACCTGACATTCAGTAAGCCTCAAATTATAGAAACAGAGCAGATTTAATGGCAGGCCTTTTTGATCACTCCTGGTTCACAGGAAGGGTGTCCAGGCCACCCTGACTTTAGGGAAATTAGAGGCAAGGGAGCTTATTCTGGAAACTGTCTTTGGTTGTGACCCTCATGAAAACTTCCATCCAGAACTTTTGATGAGGGTCTTTATGGACGAAGATGAGGGCCATGTGGGAGTTTTTTTGTTCTAATTGTGGTCATTTGTGTGGGGGTTGGAAGAGATGACTTGGTCCACCTGGGCTTGAACTCTGGTGTGATTTCCCTTAGAGCCTGAGTTCTGGAACGTACCTCATAGAAGTATTGAAATGAATTGTGTTGGTTTTTAGGAGGCCACGCATGAATGTCACCCTTTGAAACTGAGTTCTAGGCCCAAGGTGGCTTTCCACAGAGCAATGGGAATCTCAGCCAGGAAATCACATGATTTTATTCTGAAAGACTTTGCAGCCATTGTTGGCCCTCGGAAGCAAGAAGGAGTGGCCATACTCATATCGATTAAAATCAACTTAAACCTAAGTTAATCAAAAGTGATAAAGAAGGACACTATATACTGTTAAAAGGCACCATTAACCAACAAGACATAACAACTATCAATTTGTATGCATCAAACAATGGTGGTGCAAAGTCATAAAACAAACTCTCCTCAACTTCAAGAGTCATATAGGCTATAACACAATAATTACGGGTGACTTCAGCACACAACTCTCGCAATTGGACAGATCCTCTAGAGAAAATCTGAATTAAGAAATTATAGAACTTAATAGAACAATCAATAACCTAGACTTAACCAACATATATAGAATATATCAAACATCATAAAGTGGATACATGTTCTTCTCAGCAGCACATTGGTCCTACTCAAATATAGACCATACATTATGCCATATGGAAACTCTTAGTAAATATAAAAGTATGGAGATAATACCATGCACCATATCTGATCATAATGGAATGAAACTTGAAATTAATGATTGAAGAAGGAAGGAAAAATTCTACATCACATGGAAAATGAACAATATGTTACTGAATGATCAATGGGTTACAGAAGACATAAAGGCGGAGATAAAAAATTTCTTAGAGACAAATGACAATACAGACAAAACATACCGGATTCTATGGAAAACAATGAAAGCAGTTTTAAGAGGGAAATTCATTTCTTGGAATTCTTTCCTCAAAAAAAAAAAAGAAAAAAAAACAACAAATAAATGATCTCACACTACATCTCAAAAACCTAGAAAAAAAAAAGCAAAACAACAAATGTAGTAGAAGACAAGAAATAATTAAAATTAGAGGAGAAATCAACAAAATTGAAACAAAAAAATTGAAAAAATAAAAGTTGGTTCTTTGAAAATAAATTAAATCGACAGGGCCTTAGCCATGCTAATGAAGAGAAGTAGAGAGAGAACTCAAATTACTAACATATGGGATAAAAAAGGCAACATCACAACAGACACTACAGAAATTCAGATGATAATTAGAAAGTATTTTGAAACCCCATATTCCAATGAAACAGAAGATAATGAAGATATTGATAAATTTCTTATGTCATATAATCTGCCAAGTTTGAGTCCAGAAGACTCACACAATTTAAATAGACCAATAACAAAGGAAGAAATAGAAGAAACCTTCAAAAGACTACCAACCAAAAAAAGCCCTGGACCAGATGGTTATACAGCAGAGTTCTACAAAACGTTCAAAGATGAATTAATACCAATACTTTTCAAGCTATTTCAAAAAATAGAAAAAGAAGGAGTTCTTCCAAATTCATTCTATGAGGCCAACATCACCCTGATCCCAACACCAGACAAAGACACTTCAAAGAAAGAAAACTACAGACCAATATCTCTAATAAACTTGGATGCAAAAATTCTCAATAAAATCCTGGCAAATAAAAAACAAAAGCATATAAAAAAATTGTGCTTCATGATCAAGAGGCATTCATCCCAGGGATGCAAGGCTGGTTCAATATACGGAAATCAATAAATGTAATCCATCACATCAATAGACTTAAAGAGAAGAACCATATGATCATCTCGATAGATGCAAAAAAAGCATTCTACAAAGCACAGCATCCCTTTTTCTTTAAAACTCTATAAAACACTAGGAATAACAGGAACTTACCTCAACATGGTAATAGCTATATATGCTAAACCTCAGGCTAGCATCATCCTAAATGGAGAAAAACTGAAGGCATTCCCTCTAAAATTTGCAACAAGACAGGGATGCCCTCTATCACCACTTCTATTTAATTTAGTTCTTGAAATACTATCCAGAGCAATGATACAGACAAAGGAAATTAAAGGCATAAAAATAGGAAAAGAAGAACTTAAATTATCGCTATTTGTGGATGACATGATAATATATTTAACAGACCCAAAAGGGTCTACAAAGAAACTGCTAGAGTTAATAAATGAATTCAGCAAATTGGCAGGATATAAAATCAACACGCATAAATCAAAGGCATTCTTGTATATCAGCAACAAAACTTCTGAAATGGAAATGAGGAAAACCACTCCATTTACAGTATACTCAAAGAAAATAAAAAACTTGGGAATCAACCTAACCAAAGAGGTGAAAGATTTATACAATGAAAACTACAGAACCCTAAAGAGAGAGATAGAAGAAGATGTTAGAGGATGGAAAAATATGCCCTGTACATGGATAGGCAGAAATAACATCATCAAAATGGCGATATTACCCAAAGTTCTCTACAGGTTTAATGCAATGCCAATCAAAAACCCAATGGCATTTCTTGTAGAAATAGATAAAGTAATCATGAATTTCATATGGAACAACAAAAGACCCAGAATAGCGAAAGCAATTCTAAGCAGGAAGTGTGAATCCAGAGTTCAAACTGTACTACAAAGCAATAGTAACCAAAACAGTGTGGTACTGGTATCAAAACAGGCAGATGGACCAATGGTACAGAATAGAGGACACAGAGACATATCCACAAAATTACAACTTTCTTGTATTTGAAAAGGGACCTAAAAGCATGCAATGTAAGAAGGATAGCATCTTCAACAAATGGTGCAGGGACAATTGGAAATTCATATGCAAAAAAATGAAACGGAATCCCTTTCTCTCACAATGCATAAAAGTTAACTCAAAATGGATCAAGGAGCCAGATATAAAATCAGAGACACTGCGTCTGATAGAAGAAAAAGTTGGCTACGATGTACATACTGTGGGGTTGGGCTCCAAATTCCTTAATAGGACACCCATAGCCCAAGAGTTCATAAAAAGAATAAACAAATGGGACTTACTTAATCTAAAAAAGTTTTTTCTCAGCAAGAGAAACAATAAGAGAGTTAAATAGAGAGCCTACATCCTGGGAACAAATTTTTACCCCTTACACTTCAGATAGAGCCCTAATATCTAGAATATACAAAGAACTCAAAACAATTAAACAATGAGATAACAAATAACCCAATCAACAATGGGCCAAGGATCTTAACAGACACTTCACAGAGGAGGATATACAATCAATCAACAAGTACATGAAAAAATGCTCACCATCTGTAGCAGTCAGAGAAATGCAATCAAAACCACCCTAAGATACCATCTCACTCCAGTAAGATTGCCAGCCATTATGAAGTCGAACAACAATAAGTGTTGGTGAGGATGTGGGGTAAAGGGTACACTTGTACACTGCTTGTGGGCCTGCAAATTGGAGAGTCCAATATGGAAAGCAGTATGGAGATTCCTGGGAAAGCTGGGAATGGAACCACCATTTGAGATATCGCCCTTCTCAGACTCTTCCCTGAGGATCTTAATAGAGAGCTGTATAAGGATACTGCCACATCGATGATCATAGCGGCACAATTCACAATAACTAGACTGTGGAACCAAACTAGATGCCCTTCAATAGACGAATGGATAATAAAAATGTGGCATCTATACACAATGGAGTATTACACAGCACTGAAAATGACAAAATCATAGAATTTGCAGGGAAATGAATGGCATTAGAATAGATTATGCTAAGCGAAGCTATCCAATCCTTAAAAAACAAATGCCAAATGTTTCCTTTTATATAGAGAGAGCAAATAAGAAGAGAACAGGGAGGAAGAACATGAGAAAAATATTAAAACTAAACAGAGATGAGTGGGGGGAGAGAAAGGGAGAGAGAAGGAAAATTATATGGAAATGGTAGGAGACTACTCAATGTTACACAAAATTACATATAAGAGGTTGTGAGGCTAAAGAGGGGAAAACAAGGGAGAGAATTAAACAACAGCAGATGAGGTAGAGAGGGAAGATGGGAGGGGAGGGGGAATAGTAGGGGATAGGAAAGGTAGCAGAATTCAACAATAACTAGCATGCTATTATGTAAAAACGTGAGTGTGTAACTGATGTGATTCTGCGATTTGTATTTGGGGTAAAAATGGGAGTTCATAACCCAATTAAGTCAAATGTATGAAAGATGATATATCATGAGCTTTATAATGTTTTGAACAACCAAAAAAAAAGAATTGAATTTCCAATATTTGAGTCATATAACAACTTTATTTTTTAATAAAATTGTCTTTTATTTGTTATCTTACTTGCTGGTATCTGCCTTTCAGTTTTAAAAAACTATGTGCTTTAGCCATTCATCCATGTAGTATGTAACAGAAAATTTTGAGTGTCTCCATATAACCAGATTGGCAAGGCATCAAGGTTTCCTTCACAAAAAAGGTGAAGGCTTTGCCATTAGAAATTTAATATTCTGCAAAACAATTTTTTTAACTTTTCAATTAAATTTCCAAAAAAATTTAGAAAAAAAAAGAATCTAAACCCCACAGTAAGAAGGCCTCAAAGTGGAGAAGTGGAGCATTTACGGCAGGCCTATTTGATCACTGCTGGTTCACAGGAAGCGTGTTCAATCAACCCTGATGTTAGGCAAATGAGGGGCAAGGGAGCTTATTTTGGGCACTGGTTTGGATGTGCACCTCATGGAAAACTCCATCCAGAGGTTATGATGTGTGTTTATATGGAAAAAGATGAGGGCCATGTGGGAGTGTTTTGGTTTTAATTGTGGTCATTTGTGTGGTAGTTGGAAGAGATGACTGGGTCCACCTGGGCTTGAACTCTGGTGTGATTCCCCTTAGAGAATGAGATTTGGAACTGACTTCAGAGAAGTATTGCCATGAATGTTGTTGGGATTTCAGGAGGCCACGCATGAGAGTCGCCCTTGGAAACTGAGATCTTGGCCCAGAGAGGCTTTCCAGAGAGCACTGGGAATCTCAGCTAGGATATCACAGGTTTTATTCTGAAAGACCTGGCAGCCATCGTTGAGAGTCAAAACACACATGGACCTCACATTGGAGACCTCAATGGGCCTGGCTTCATGTGACAATTTGGCCACTCTTTGGGAAGCCTTGCCTGTGAGAGATCTCCAGATCCTTCATTAAAATGAGCTTCCTCAACATTTAATGGATCCTGAATGAATTGAAACCCACAGTACCAACAACTTCATATGTGAAAAATAGTTAGATAAATACCATGAATTTTTAGAAATTCTCATGACCAGGTGGCACTGGAGAACCTTTGGATGTCCTGTTGCTGATCATGAGTATACCAGACAGTGCCTTGATTGACTAGGTATCATGAAAATGGTGTAGAACAGAGATGCCAGTAAGTTGGAGCCTGATATGTAGTGGGCCTAGAGCAGTGGTGTGCAGGTGTGTGATAAAACATCTGTGGTGGGGCCTGTGGATCTGCCATTGACTTTCAAATGCCTTGACACAGACACGGTGCAGCCAGCAGACCCTTCTATATAAAGGCATCTTGTTATATGGAGATTTTTCACGGCAATGTTTAGAATCAGGTTGCTATGGTCAAGGGGCAAGCTATGTGGGATAGAAGCCTATTTGGTGCATTCCCATGCAGACACTGACCCACCACACGTGACAGAACTCCCTCCAGCACTGTGTCCCACTTGAACTCCTTGTATTTCGTGAAGCAAATACCAAACTCCCAGTGCAGCAGCAAGAAACACAATGAAAAGTCGAGGATGACCAAGTGGCTTCACAGTCCACATGGGGTGACACTTAGCCCCCGTGGCCACAATTTAGCTACAAAGAGAGAATTTAGCACTGCTGCCTCATGTTCATTGGAAAATAAGAAACCATGTCCTCCTGGTCACATAGATGCAGACCTAGCTTTGATGGTCTCACTACATCGGAAGTTAAAGCTCCTGAAAACAACATATATTTCAAGTGCCCAAGCTCAGAGGCAATTTCTCAAGAAGTGTTTAGGCCAGCAGATCTCCATGTTTGTGGAGTGTTTACCATGTCACTTACTTTTGGAAACTGCTCTATCAACTCCAAGGTTGTGAACTCCTGAGCATTTTCCATTCTAAATATATATTCACAGATTTTCTAACTCTTCTCCTCTAATTCTGACTTACTTGGGGCAAAGGGAATGTCAAGTCATTGTTCTGGATGAGACAGGGAAGATTGTTTTGTAGCACATATTTGCATACACATTGGATTCATTTTCCAATTTTCTGTTTGAAATACTGAATCCCTGACACTAACCCATACCCTACTAAACTCTGACTACTAATCCTAATATAATGGAGAAAAATAACCCAAACAGAATAGAAATACAAGCATTTCAGAAGAAGCATGGTGTATAGTTGGAATTACCTTTTGCATGATATAAGGTAGGAGTTATAAATCTAGTCAATTATTTGTTGAAATAATTTTCCATGTGTTTTTAAAGTTAAGAAAAATGTGAATTCCTGTCTCCCTTTCTCTGTAGCCTATTAAGCAAATGTATTTTTATATGCACAAATAGAATCCTACCTGGTTTCACATATACATTCTTGTGAGGTGGCTGACTTGGCAGATACAAATTGTGAGAAGAGATCACTCCTCCTAAACGCTGTTTTAACTGAAAA
Organism: Callospermophilus lateralis; assembly: GCF_048772815.1. Lineage (NCBI taxonomy): Eukaryota > Metazoa > Chordata > Mammalia > Rodentia > Sciuridae > Callospermophilus > Callospermophilus lateralis. The sequence continues at coordinate 64,670 of NW_027512984.1, read as the reverse complement.
TTGAACCCATGGGTGAGCTTCCTAGATGAACAACACTATACACATATTCATGTTCAGTAAAATGAATATTTTGGGATATGCGGATGAGTTATTTTTCATGATGAATTTCAATTGGCATATATATTGCTACATTATAATGTGTGTGTTTGTGTGTCTATATATACATTATATATATATATATATATATATATATATATATATATATATATATATATTCTCCAGATTTACCAAAATATGAAATATATGTGTCTTCTTATACACCGCGTGAATTCATTCATATTCATATATGTGGATTTATAATCAACTTTTAAAAAGTTTATTCTCAGAAATATACATCCACTGAAATAAATATTTGTTTCCTAGTACTGAAAACTAACTTCAGGGAAGGGTGCTTACAAATCCTAATATTTCTACAGTAACTGACCAAGTTTAACATCAATGCAAGTAGATTCCTATTGGATATGGTGTGTTTATTAAAGTTCATTTTAATCAAACCTGGTACGTTATTATTTCTTCAGTTTATAGACATCATAAATTATATCCTTTCATTCACAAGTTCACAAATTTATAAACATTTGGTTCACTTTCAATCACTTCCTCCTTCAGAACACTTATATTTCTCCATGTTTCTTGACTGGTCTTTTCACTAGACTTCTTTCTAAAGACATTGTTTTCGATTCCATAATCATTTTTGAAGCAAAACTCACACACTATTTATGATAAACGGTAACCCTAATATAACCATTAGATATATAAGTGGTTGGAATGAATGTATGTATATCAATAAATGATTTCCTCTATTTTTTCAGATATCAATACAATCCATTATTTAAATTTGGAACCAGTCATATAATTTATTCACAGTATGGTCTATTAATGCATCATCTCTATATTCATCAACACAGGGTAAGCCGATTAGTATCCCAAGTACTAATTTATATCTTTTCAAAATATTTCCCCCAGAAATGGTGGAAGAAATACTCATGTCACCTGATCTTCATATACATATTAACACAGTAATATTCTGGACACAAAATGCGAAGGTCACCCTTATGATTGTACCAAAGCCTCAATGGAATGTGAACATGGATTACTAAATATATCCATGTCCAGGTTGCCTAATGCTCTCAAATGTCAATCTTATTGGTGACTACAAATTGGTTTCTTCTTAAGATTATGTATTCAACCTCAACCCTGTTGAAAATGTCTAATCCTATCACGTTATACTTTGCCTGATTTCCTAATGTCTCTATTGATGTCTGCTTTCCTACATATTTTCCCCAGTTCATCATTGTGCCTGACTCTTCACATATGGTGTCATTTATATTCACTCTCTAACCAAAACCCTATTGCTAAAGTACATTTGGTCCAAATCCTAGACTCACTCTTCCTTCTAAACCTACTGACTATCTTCCTAATCCTACACACAATCCCTTTTTGACTGGATGATCTCTTCTACATTTAATCATCTGAGGTACAGGGTCTTATGCCATTGTATATCAATTTAACTGAGACCTCGGTGCAAAACATAACTCAAGCTAAGGATCCCAATCAAGGGTCCAAATCCTTCTGGGCTTCAAATATTACCTAGATTTCTGTTTTCATACTTATGTTCTACCTCTATATTCTTATAAATATCGCTGGTTCCCAATACCATTATTCATCCAGCAGAATGATTTCCAACCCAAATCAAACATGCTATTAATCCTAACCATACAATGTTCTTTCAATCTCACTTTACAGAAGAGCAGGGACAAAGTTGGTATTACAATACAGGAAGTTAGGAGATCTTCCAACTGCTGAGTACCTCAAAATCCATGCAGAAATGATCCCTGGAGAAGATGCAGGCAGCTATGAAGGACCTGAGAGAACAAAAGTCATATTCCATGGCAAAAAACATGGTCAGGATGAAAAGATGTGTCTGAGTCAGCCTCTCTATTCTTTATGTAGGGAAGATGGACCAAACCAGGCCTGTGTGGAGAGCTGTTCCCAGGTAACTATGGTTTCTATACCATTCTAACATGAGAAATATCACAGGAAGTAGGGCAGCCTCCATGTCAGGAGACAATAGGAAGAAACTGTTAGGACAAAGTGGTGGCCAAGACAGTGACCTCATTCATTTTCTGAAGGTAGTGACCTCACCTCACTTCCTTGGTGATGGAGCTCTCTGAATTTTGTGATCCAGGAAGCAAGGCACCCTGAGCCAGTCCCAGTCCCAGTCGCAGTGGGCTCATTTCTTTGGATTTTCCAGGAACAGAGTCAGTCTTTCTTGGTACCTACTGATGTAAGGGTTGCCAAATACCAAGAAAGCTCTGAAGAGGGGTCTTTCCTGAGAGGATAGGAATTGGCTCACCACTGCGTCCTTACAACTTCACAGATTTGACCAAGGAGACCAGATCTGAGACAGAAAGGCCATTTCTGGGGAGCATTGTATGTCCTACCAGTCAGAGGACATTCCAGATAGTCACAGACCTACTTGGAAGAAGGAGGTGCATTAGAGGGTGTTGGTTTGTGTTTGTGGTTTTTTCACATGATCTGAGAATAGGTAAAAAAGGAGGTTTGTTTGGTTTGGAGTGGACTGTTTCTAGTAAGTCATTTGACAAGGAGACTGTTTCTGTGTCTGTGTATCCCATTGTGTTTTTCTTTGTAGATATTAGAAAAGAAAATAGCTCATTGGGTGTGTCCTGTCTAGTAGAAAACTTCCCAGTATGCATCCTTCCCAATTAATGAATGGACTGAGGCTTGCCTCATCCATGGGCAACACCTGCTATCTACCTAAGTTCTCATTTTTTTCCTGAATTCTGGCCACTCTCAAGATTAGTATCATGTATTTTTGTACAAGATACGTACCACCTCCAAGCTCTGTGACATGGCCATGTACTGGATAGTTGAAGAGAATGGCGAGCATCTCAGAAAACTCACATATCAGAGTAACCAGGAAAGTCTCTTAGGAGAAACCCTGCTTGGGGGCTTTTGATTACCTATTGTTCTGTTTCTCTGAATGTCAGAAAGGTCTTTGCCTCACGCCAAACCTTAGTGAAGCCTGAAGAAAAGAGTTTTCAAATGGAAATGAATGGGAATCACCTGTGGCTTTTTACTTTATTGCTTTGGAAAAAGATTTGTCTGAATCAGCCTCTTGGCCCTGTGTGAGCCTGTGGTTTAGATTTTCAGCACCTGATGGGTCTAGAGAAAGATCCCATGTGGGCATTCAAAACCAAAATGGAAAAAAGATCAGTCATTTTGGATGAAGCCTCTCGCCTTCCTCTGTAATATTTCTGACCTCCATCAAGTGAGAATAGGGATCATTTGTGTCAAATGAGTTCTTCAAAGCCCTGCAGAGGCTGGACAATAGGTGCTTGCGTTTTCTCATGACTCCAATTCACACAAAGAATCTATACCCCACAGTCAGTAGGCCTCAAATTTGAGAAGTGGAGCAGTATTAACAGCAGTCCTATATGATCACTTCTGTTTCACAGGAATGTTGTCCAGGCCACCCTGACTTTAGGCAAATGAGGGGCAAGGGAGATTATTTTTGACACTGTCTTGGGCTGTGCCCCTGATGGAAACCTCCAGCTAGAGTTTATGATTAGTGTCTATATAAAAGAAGAAGAGGGCCCTGTGGGAGTGTTTTGGTTTTAATTGTCATCATTTGTGTGGCAATTGGAAGAGATGCCTGGGTCCACCTGGGCTTGAACTCTGTTGTGATTCCCCTTAGAGACTGAGTTGTGGAACTGAACTCAGAGAAGTATTGCCATGAATTGTGTTGGGATTTTTGGAGGCCACGCATGAGATTCGCCATTGGAAACTGAGATCTAGGCCCAGGGTGACTTTCCACAGAGCACTGGGAATCTCAGCCAGGATATCACAAGATTTTATTTTGAAAGATTGTCAGCCATAGTTGAGAGTCAAAACACACATGGAATTCACATTGTAGACCTCAATGGGCCTGGCTTCATGTGACCTTTTGCCCACTCTTTGGGAAGCCTTGCCTGTGAAAGTTCTCCAGAGCTTTCATTGAAATGAGATTCCTCACCTTTTAATGGTTCCTGTATAAATTAAATCCCACAGTGCCTCCAACTTCATTATTGAAAAATATCTAGATAAATACCATGAATTTTTTGAAATTACTATGACCAGGTTTCACTGGAGAACTTCTGAATGTCCTGTTCCTGATCATGATTGTACCAGACAGTGCCTTGATTGACTGGGTTTCATGAAAAAAGTGTAGAACATAGATGCCAGAAAGTTGGAGCCTGCAGACTAGTGGGCCTAGAGCAGAGGAGTGTAGGTGTGTGAAAAAAACATTTGTGGTGGGGCCACGTGGATCTGCCATTGGCTTAGAAAGACTTGTGACTGACATGGTACAGCCAGCAGACCCTTCTATGTAAGGGCATCTTGTTATATGGAGAGGATTCCTGCCAAAGGTCAGAATCAGGTTGCTATTGTCAAGTTGAAAAGCTATGTGGGATTGAAGCCTCACTGGTGCATTTTACTAACCCACCACACGTGAGAGTATATCCTCCAGCACTGTGTCCCAGTAGAACTCCTTGTATTTCGTAAAGCCAATACCAAACTCACAGTGCAGCAGTAAAAAACACCACGAAAGTGGATAATGACCAAATGGCTTTTCAGACAACACAGTTAGATACTTAGACCCCAGTGGCCAAAGTTTACCTACAAAGAGAGAATTCAGCACTGCTGCCTCATGTTCACTAGAAAACAAAAAACCATGTCATCCAGGTCACATAGATGGAGACCCAGAATTGATGGTCTCACTACAAAGGAAGCTAAAACTCCTGACAACAATATATATTTTAACTGCCCGACCTCAGAGGCAGGTTCTCAAAAAGTCATTGGGCCAGCAGAGCTCCATGTTTGTGGAGTGTTTACCCTCTCCCTTTTTGTAACCCGTTCTACCTCCTACAAGTTTGTGAACTCCTGAGCATTTTTCTTTCCACATATGTATTCACAGATTTTCTAACTTTTCTCCACTAATTGTGTCTTATTTGGGGCGAAGGTAATGTCAAAGCATTGTTCTGGATGAGAGTGGGATGATTTTTGTGTAGCACATATTTGCATACACATTAGATTCATTTTCATATTTTCCATTTGAAATACTGAATCCCTGACACTAACCCATACCCTACTAGACTCTGACTACTAATCCAAATATGATGGAGAAAAAGAAACTTAACAGAATAGAAATACAGGCCTTTCATAGGAGGCATGGTGTATACTTGGACTTGCCTTCGGCTTTTTCAACGGTATGTGTTATAAATATAGTCAACTTTTCATTGTAATACTTCTCCATGAGTTTTTAAAATTAACACATATGTAAATTTCTGTCTCCCTTTCTCTGTAGCCTATTCATCACATGTATTTTTTAATGCATCTTTAGAATTCTACCTGGTATCACATGTACATTCTTGTGAGCTTGATTATTTTGGAAGATACAAATTGTGAGAAGAGATCACTCCCTCTAAATACTGATGGAACTGGAAATTCAACCTATGGGTGAATTTCCTAGATGAACAATATTATGCATAAATAAATGTTCAGTAAAATGAATATTTTTGGATACGTGGATGATATCTATTTTATTATGATTTTCAAATGGCATATATATTGCTACATTTTAATGTCTGTGTATGTGAGTATCTATCTATCTATCTATCTATCTATCTATCTATCTATCTATATAGATATAGATATCTACTCTTTAGATTTTCCAAAATATGAAATATATGTGTCTTATTATACACTTTCTAAATTTACTCATGTGTGTGTATGTGGATTTATAATCAAATTTTCACAAAATAATTCTTAGAAATATTCATCCACCTTAAATACATATTTATTTCCTAGTACTAAAAACTAAATTCAGTGAATGGTGCATACAAATCGTAATATTTCCACAGTGACTGACCCAGTTTCACATCAATGCAAGTAGACACCTATGGGACCATGATGTGTATTTTGAAGTTCATTTTTATTCAACACTGATACATTACTATTTCTGCAGTTTATGGACATAATAGGATATATTCTTTCATCCACAATTTCACAAATTTATAGGCATTTAGTTCACTTTCAATCACTTCCTACTTCAGAACACATGTATTCCTCCATGTTTCTTGACTGTTCTTTTAATGAGATTCTTTCCAAACACATTATTTTTGATTTCCATAATCATTTTTGAAGCAAAACTCAGACACTCTTCATGATAAACCATAATGCTAATATTACCATTAGATGTATAACTGGTTAGAATGAATTTATGTATATCAATATAAGATTTCCTATATATTTTCAGATATCAATTCAATCCATTATTTAAAGTTTGAACCAGTTATATTATTTATTCACAGTATGGTCTATTAAGGCATCATCTCTATATTCATAGACCGATGGTATACCTATTTGTATCCCAAATACTAATTTATAAGTCTTTAAAATATTGCTTTAAGAATATTGGAAGAAATACTCTAGCCACCTGATATATATATACATTTCATCACAGTAATATTCCTGACACAAAATGCAACGGACACACTTATGATTGTACCAAAGCCTATATTGAAAGTGAGCATGTATTACTAACAACATCCATGTCCTGATTAACTAATGATCTCAAATATCATTCCTATTGGTGAGTACATATTTGTTTCTTCCTAAGATTAAATATTGAAACTGAACCCTGTTAAAAATGTCTCATCCTATCACTCACTTTGTACTTTGCCTGATTTCCTAATGTCTCTATTGATATCTGATTTCCTACACATTTTCCCCAGTTCATCACTGTGACTGACTCTTGAAATATGCTGACATTTACATTCACTCTCTAACAAAACCCCTATATCTAAAGAACTTTTGGTCCAACTCCTAGACTCACTGAAATGGGTTCTTCAAAGCCCTGCAGAGGGTAGCCCATAGGTGCTTGGGTTTTCTCATGACCCCAATTCACATAAAGAATCTATGCCCCACAGAGAGTAGGCCTCAAATTGGAGAAGTAGAGCAGTATTAATGGCAGGCCTATTTGATCACACCTGATTCACAGGAAGGGTTTCGAGGCCACCCTGAATTTAGGCAAATAAGGGGCAAATGAGCTTATTTTGGACACTGTCTTAGGCTGCGCCCCTCATGGAAACCTCAAGCAAGAAGTTATGATGAGAGTTTATATTGAAGAAGATGAGGGCCATGTGGGAGTGTTTTGGTTTAATTGTGGTCATTTGTGTGGTAGTTGGAAGAGATGACTGGGTCCACATGGGCTTGAACTCTGGAGTGATTCCCCTTAGAGACTGAGTTCTGTAAATGAACTCAGAGAAGTATTGACATGAATTGTGTTGGGATTTTAGGAGGCCACACATGAGAGTTGCCCTTGGAGACTGAGATCTAGGCCCAGGATAGCTTTCCAAAGAGCACTGGGAATCTCAGCCAGGATATCACATGACTTTATTCAGAAAGACGTGGCAGCCATTGTTGAGAGTCAAAACACACATGGACCTCAATTGTAGACCTCAATGGGCCTGGCTTAATGTGACCTTTTGGCCACTCTTTGGGAAGCCTTGCCTCTGAGAGTTCTCCTGAGCTTTAATTGAAATAATCTCCCTCACCATTTCATGGTTCCTGAATAAATTGAAAGCCACAGTGCCTCCAAATTCATCCTTGAAAAGTGGCTATATAAATACCATGAATTTTTTAAATTCCCATGAACAGGTGGCACTGGAGAACCTTTGGATATCTGTTGCTGATTACGAGTGTACCAGACATTGCATTGATTGACTGGGTTTCATGAAAATGGTGAGAACAGAGATGCCAGAAAGTTGGAGCCTGCTGACTAGTGGGCCCAGAGCAGTGGTGGGCAGGTGTATGATAAAACATCTGTCGTGGGGACACGTGGTTCTGCCATTGGTTTCCGAATGATTTGTGACTGACATGGTGCAGCCAGCAGAACCTTACAAGTAAAGGGACCTTGTTATATGGAGAGGTTTCAGGGCAATGTTCAGAATCAGGTTGCTATGGACATGGGTGCAAGCTTTTTGGGATAGAAGCCTGGTTGGTGCATTCTCCTGCAGACCCTCATCCACTACACGTGAGAGTACTCCCTCTAGCACTGTGTCCCAGTTTTTCTCCTTGTATTACGTGAAGCCAATACCAAACTCCCAGTGCAGCAGTAAGAAACACCACGAAAAGTGGAGTATGACCAAATGGCTTCACAGATCACATGGTTAGACACTTAGACCCCAGTGTCCTCAGTTTACTAACAAAGGGAAAATTCAGAACTTCTGCCTCATGTTCAATAGCATATAAGGAACCATGTCATCCAGGTCACATAGATGCCGACCCAGGTTTGATGATCTCAATACAAAGGAAGCTAAAGCTCCTGACAACAACAAATTTTTCAAGGGCCCAAACTCAGAGGCAGTTTCTCAACAACTCATTAGGCCACCAGAGTTCCATGTTTGTGGAGTGTTTACCCTGTACCTTACTTTTGGAAATTCCACTACCACCTCCAAGGTTGTGAACTCCTGAGCATTTTCTTTTCCAGATATATATTCACAGACTTTCAAACTCTTCTCCACTAATTGTGTATTACTTGTGGCGAAGGAAATATCAAGGTATTGTTTTGGAGGACAGTGGGAAGATTTTTGTCTAGCAAATATTTGCATACACATTAGATTCATTTTCCTATTTTCCATTAGAAATACTGAATCCCTGTCACTAACCCATACCCTACTAGACTCTGACTACGAATCTTAATATGATGTAGAAAAAGAAACCTAACAGAATAGAAATACAGGCCGTTCATAGGAGGCATGGTGTATACTAGGACTTGCCTTCTGCTTTATCAAGTGAATGTGTTATAAATCTAGTCAACTTTTCATTGTAATACTTCTCCATGAGTTTTTAAAGTTAACACATATGTACATTTCTGTCTCCCTTTCTCTGTACCCTATTCATCTCATGAAATTTATTATGCATATTTAGTATCCTACCTGGTATCACACATACATTCTTGTGAGCTTGCTGTTTTAGGAAGATACAAATTGTGAGAAGAGATCACTCCCCCTAAATACTGATGGAACTGAAAATTCAACATATGGGTGAATTTCCTAGATGAACAGCATTATACATAAATCCATGCTCAGTAAAAAGAATAGTTTTGGATATGAGGATGATATATATTTCATGATGAATTTTGATTGGCATACATATTACTACATTTTAATGTCTGTGTTTGTATCTTTATATATATATATATATTTTTTTTTTTCCTCCAGATTATTCAAAATATGAAATATATTTGTCTTATTTTACACTCACTAATTTAACTCATGTTCCTATATGTGGATTTATAATCAAATTTTCACAAAATTATTCTCAGAAATATTCATCCACATGAAATACATATTTATTTCCCAGTACTGAAAACTAACTTCGGTGAAAGGTGCTTACAAATCCTAATATTTGTACAGTAACTGACCCAGTTTAACATCAATGCAAGTAAAATCCTATGGGACATGATGTGTATTTTGAAGTTCATTTTTATTCAACACTGGTACATTACTATTTCTTCAGTTTATGGACATTATAAGATAATACTTTTCATCCACAAGTTAACAAATCTGTACGCATTTGGTTCACTTGCAATTACTTCCTGCTTCAGAATATATGTATTCCTCCATGTTTCTTGACTGTACTTTTCATGAGATTATTTCCAAACACATTATTTTCGATTTCCATAATCATTTTTGAAGCAAAACTCCCACACTCTTCATGATAAACCATAATGCTAAAATTACCATTAGATGTATAACTGGTTAGAATGAACTTATGTATATCAATATAAGATTTCCTATATATTTTCAGATATCAATTCAATCCATTATTTAAAGTTTGATCAAGTTATATTATTTATTTACAGTATGGTCTATTAAGGCATCATCTTTATAATCATAGGCACAGGGTACACGTACTTGTGTCCCCAATACTAATTTATAAGTCTTAAAATGTTGCTTTCAGAAATGTTTGAAGAAATACTGTAGTCACCTGATATACATTTACATTTCATCACAGTAATATTCCTGACAAAAAATGCAACGGACACCCTTATGATTGTACCAAAGCCTAAATTTAATGTGAGCATGTATTACTAACAACATCCATGTCCTGATTAACTAATGATCTCAAATATCATTCCTATTGGTGACTACATATTTGTTTCTTCCTAAGATTATATATTCAAACTCAACCCTGTTAAAAACGTCTTATCCTATTACTCACTTTGTACTTTCCCTGATTTCCTAATGTCTCTATTGATATCTGCTTTCCTACACATTTTCCCCAGTTCATCACTGTGACTGACTCTTCACATATGCTGACATTTGCATTCACTCTCTAACCAAAACCCTATATCTAAATAACTTTTGGAACTATCCCTTTTTGTCTGGAGGATCTCTTCCTCATTCAGTCATCCAAGGTACAAGGTCCTATGCCATTGTATAACGATTTATTTGAGACAACTTTGCGGAAATAATTCAAAGCTAAGTATCCCAATCAAGGGCCCAGTGTTCATCTGGGTTTCAAATCTTTCCTAGATTTCTGTATTCATACTTATATTACACCTATATATGCTTGTAAATATCGGAGGTCCCCAATACCATTATTCATCTCGCAGAATGATTCCTAACCCAAATTGAACATGTTATTAACCCTAACCATGCACTGTTCCCTCAATTTAACTTTACAAAGACCAGGGACAGAGTTGGTGTTATAATACAGGTAGGTAGGGGATCTTCCACCTGTTGAGAACCTCAAGTTCCATGCAGAAATAAACCCTGAAGAAGATGTAGGCAGCTATGAAGGACCTGAGAGAGCAACAGTAATCTTCCTTGGTAAAATACCTGGTCAGGATGAAGCGATGTGTCTGAATAAGCCTCTCTTTTCTTAAAGTAGAGAAGATGGACCAAACCAGGTCTGTGTGGAGAGCTGTTAACATGTGCCTATGGTTGATATACCATTCTATCTTGTGAATGTGACACAGGAAGTAGGGGAAGCCTCTCTCTCGTGGGACCCTTGGAAGCAAATGTTAGGATAAAGTGGTTACCAAGGTAGTGACCTCATTCAGTTCCTGAAGGAAGTGACCTACCTCACTTCCTTGGTGATGGAACTCTCTGAACTTGGGATCCAGGAAGCCAGGCACTCAGAGCCAGTCCCAGTCCCAGTCCCAGTGGGTTCACTTGTTTGGATTTACCAAGGACAGAGTCAGTCTTTTTGGTACATACTGATGTGTGGATTGCTAAATGCCAGGAAAGCTCTGAAGAGGGGCCTTCCCTGAGAAAGCAGGTAGTGACTCACTGATTGATGCTGAAAACTTTACAGAGTTGGTAAAGGAGACCTGATCTGAGACAGGACAGTCCATTTCGAGGGAGCAGAGTAAGGCCCATCAGTCTGAGGACACTCTGGATAGTCACAGACCTACTTGGGGGAAGGAGGTGCCTTTGTGGGTGTGGGTGTGAATTTGTGTTTTTTTATCATGTTCTGAGAATAGGTAGGAAAGGCAGTATGTTTGGTTTGGAGTGGACTGTTTTTAGTAAGTCATTTGACAAGGCGAGTGTTTTTAGGTCTGTGTATCCCACTGTTTTCGTGGTTGTAGACAACACCTACTTCTTTCCTTAGTTCCTGTTTTCTTCCTGAATTCTGGCCACTCTCCAGAATAGGCTCATGTTTTTTTGTTCAAGATATGGACGTCCGTCGAGTTCTGTGACATGGCCATGTACTGGATAGATGAAGGGAATTGGGAGCATCTCTGAAAACTCGGATATCAGTGTGACCAGTAAAGTCTCAGTAGAGAAACCCTGCTTTGTGCCTTTTGCTTACCTACTGTTCTGTTGACCTGAATGTCAGGAAGGTCTTTTCCTCAGGCCACCAGTTTGTGAAGCCTGAAGAAAAGTGCTTTCAATTGGAAATGAATGAGCATCACCTGTGGCTCTTTGCTTAATTGCTTTGGAAAGGGATGTGTCTGAATCATCCTTTCAGCTCTGAGAGAGGCTGTGGCTTTGATTATCAGCACCTGATGGATCTAAAGAAAGATCCCATGTGTGCATCCAAAACCAAAATGGCAAAAAGATCAGTCATTTTGGATGAAGTCTCTTGCTTCCTCTGTTAGGTTCCTGACCTCCATTAAGTAAGTATAGGGATCCTTTGAGACAAATGAGTTCTTCAAAGCCCTGCAGCAGTGCTTGGGTTCTCACATGACTCCAAATCACATAAAGAATCTATACCTCACAGTCAGTAGGCTTCAAAATGAAGAAACAGAGCAGTATTACTGGCAGGCCTATTTGATCAATCCTGGTTTACAGGAAGGGTGTCCAGGAAACCCTGACTTTAGGAAAATGAGGGGCAAGGGAACTTATTTTGGACACTGTCTTGGGCTGCGCCCCTTATGGAAACCTCCAGCCAGAGGTTATGATGAATGTCTACATGGAAGAATATGAGGGCCATGTGGGAGTATTTTGGTTTTAATTGAACATATTGTTAACCCTAACCATACACTGTTCCCTCAATCTAAGTGTTCAGAAAAGCAGGGAAGGTTTGGTCTTACAATACAGGAATGCAGGGGATCTTCCACCTGCTGAAAACTTCAAAGTTCCATGCAGAAATGAACCCTGGAGAAGATGTAGGCAGCTATGAAGGATCTGAGAGAGCAAAAGGCATCTTCCATGGCAAACAGCCTGGTCAGGATGAAGGGTTGTGTCTGAATCAGATTCTCTCTTCTTAATGTAGAGGAGAGGCCTGTGTGGAGAGCTGTTCAGAGGTGACTATTGTTTCTTTACCATTCTAACTTGTGAAAGTGTCACAGGAAGTAGGGACATCCTCCATGTTATGAGACCTTAGGAAGCAAATGTTAGGACAAGTTGGTTGCCAAGGCAGTGACCTCACTCAGTTACTAAAGGAAGTGACCTCACCTCACATCCTTGTTGATGGAACTCTCCAAATTTGGGTTCCAGGAATCTAGGCACCCAGGCCCAGTCCCAGCACCAGTTCCAGTGTTCTTACTTGTTTGGATTTTCCAAGGACAGAGTCAGTCTTTTGTGGTACCTACTTATGTGAGAATGGCCAAATTCCAGAAAAATTCTGAAGAGGGGCCCTTCCGGAGAAAACAGATAGAGGCTCACTGCTGGCTCCTGACAACTTCACAGAGTTGACCAAGGAGTCCAGATCTGAGACAGGACAGACCATTTCTGGGGAACATAGTATGGCCCTCCAGTCAGAGGACACTCTGGATAGTTCCAGACCCACTTGGGGGAAGGAGGTGCCTTTGTGGCTGTGGGTGTGGGTTTGTGGTTTTTTCTTTTGTTCTGAGAATAGTTAGGAAAGGGGGTGTGTTTGGTTTGGAGTGGACTGTTTCTAGTTAGTCCTTTGACAAGGCGAGTGTTTTTAGGTCTGTGTATCCCACTGTTTTCGTGGTTGTAGACATTAGAAAAGATAATGCCTCAATGGGTGTATCCTCTCAAGGAGAAAACTTCCCAGCATTCATCCGGCACAATTTATAAATGGAGTGTGGCTTGCCTTATCAATGGGCAACACCAACTATCTTCCTACGTTCCTGTTTTCTTCCTGAATTCTGGCCACTCTCCAGAATAGGCTCATGATTTTGTGTCAAATATATGTACCACTTCCAAGCTCTGTGACATGGCCATGTACTGGTAGCTGAAGGGAATGGCAAGCATCTCAGAAAACTCAGATATCAGTGTAGCCAGTAAAGTCTCAGTGGAGAAACCCTGCTTTGGGCCTTTTGATTACCTATTGTTATGTTGCCCTGAATATCAGGAAAGTCTTTGTCTCAGGCCACCCCTTTGTGAAGCCTGAAGAAAACAGTTTTCACATGGAAATGAATGGGCATTACCTTTGAGTTTACAATAAAACCTTCACAGATTTGGCTCTCATTAAGTTAAAAATACTTTTAGATTGTATCTCAGTGTAAAAAGTAACATGGAACTGTACATATCTTATTGATAACAAGTCCAATTATAGAACACAAATGATATACATAAATCTCCAACACTCCAACATGTTTTTCTTTTAAGCCTAAAATTACCATACAACCTTAGAACACCAGCTTGATACAATGGTCTTTGCAAGCTTCTACCTTACAGACTTGTATACCTGGAAGATATGAACACATTAACACCACAATTACATTGATGTTTTTGTATTAAACAAGTTTAGATTTTAAAGAAATAACATGGCACAATTTTATAAAAACAGTACTTGTTTTACCAGCTGTTTAATTTTTTAAGATTACTTGCTCAAAACTTACACATATAACCAGTTACACACACCTTTTTTTATTATTTACTTAAACCCTTTTAATTACTTAATCATATAGACTCTCTTATCCAGAAACACGTTTTTCCTCTATTATATCTATATTTAGAACCTTTTAGTTTCTCTTTTCCATCTACTAACCTCTTTCTGTTCACATTTCAATACAATGCTTTTCAATTTCTGAATTTAAGCAGATTATTTTATAGACATCTACATTTTATTAGGGCCTTTTTGAAAACCTAGAAAACTTATTGGCCTAATTTTAAAGACATCTTTATTTTTATCTGTTTACCCAATTTGAATTAAAACATATGAATCACGTGAATCAAAGACATTTGGATACATTTTTAAATTTTTCATGAGCGCTCCTCATCTGTCAATTGTCATATCCCTGCATGATATATGGACATACACACATACAGACATACCAACATACAACACGTAACACAAATGTAACACATAACACAATAGTAAAGGCCTTGTAGCTTTTTTCAGGTGAAATCTCCATTGCAATGCTGAAAACTCCAGAGTCGATCAAAAATAGAACTGATCAGAAAACATTAACCCATCAGCAGAATCAAGATCATGAGCTCAAAAAAAAAATTACAGAATCTAAGAAAAGCAAGAGTCCTAAAAATGATGACTGGCCAGTAATTAGTAAATACCATATTATATACTTTTTTGGTTAGGTCTAGTTTGAGTTCAGGTAAAAAGACACATTTACTCTTTTTATCTGTCTCCTGCTGAGTGCTGCAGGCTTCTTTTATTTGCATATCAAAGTAAGTCCTGGCTGAGGTCTGGAAAACTGGAAAGACTGGAATTCTGAGAAGAAACCTCACGCCTAAGGCATTTATCTATAAGTCATAATTTCCAGGTTTGGATGTTGAAAATTTTGATGCAAGTTTAAGATGTAATTCTCAAAATTTTATTTCTTTAGATTTTTCTACACTAGAAAAACTTGCTCACACAAAACTGAAAATAGGATCATTTTTTGATAATATTAATGCCACCATCAGAAGAAGTTTCTATAGGATCATTAAGCCCCTTTCTTTGTTATGAAGTTTCTAATAGTATTAAGTTAAATTAAATTGGCTGAAAAAATTTTAAAAAGAACCACATGCTACCATGTGTATCCGAAATTAAGCTTTAAAAATTTCCAAGACTGTTGCTAATTAATGTCATTTCAATAAGCCAGACCAACGTTTTAATTTAGTACCATTTTTTAAAATCTTACACACTGATGGGAATAGATACCATATCATAATTTATTATCTCTTCCCAAGTTAATGCACTGATATATCTAGTGAAATTTTTTCAGGCTGTCTAGTTCAAAATTAAAACTCTTTATTTTTTTTTTACCCTAAGTATTTAAGTTTCCTAGCATGAACTACCTGAAATCAAACTAAACAATTGTTTAAACCCAACTTTTAACTGTAAGATAGTGCAATGCTTTAGAAACCCATTTAGATACCAGATGGTTAAAATAAAAAAAATCATTTCTAGATACACATTCACCCTAGATCATCCCCAAGAAACAATCTATAATATCAACATATTAATGCATTCATTGTCCCTTTTGTTAAGTAAACAGAGGTGGAGAAATCCTTAAAGTGCACGTAAGGAATAAGGGAGTTCCCCACAGCAAAATGGATCTGGCAGCTGCTGGGAGTCCCTTAGCCTCACCATTTACTTACAGGATTAGTTCCTCTGGTTTGCTTTGACCCCAGGCACCAGGCATATTCTATGTCTCCCAACTTTGCAGTAGTCAGCTCCCAAAAATTTCATTCTCTGCTTCAGTTGTTTTGAGTGCTAGGCTTCCCCAAGAGGGCAGAGTGGGGTTTATTTAAAGTCCCCTCTGGGGTGTCAAAATTTATGACTGAAGGCTTGGTTCCCATCCCAAAGCCAATTAATGCCAATTTAATAATGAGAACAGGGTTTTGAGAAAAGTTTAAGCGAGATATCAAAGTTCTTAGACCCCAGACATTTCCCTCTGCAGTGGGCATGCTCAATCCAACTACGGGAAGAAAAGAAATCACTGCTTCCGTAATGTTGCTTAACAAAGGGGAGTAAAGTTTATCAAAGTTCTTTAAAGCACAGCTAAGAGAGGTGAATGGTGAGAACAGAAAAACTGGCGGTTCTATTGACTTTTGGTCCCTCACAGGAGAAGCATTAGTTTAAAATTTAGCTAAAGTAACTTCCACATATGTAATGCAGGTTGGAACTCGGGACTCTGCATCGGACCAAACAATGCCATCACATTTAACAGAAACACAGATAAAATGACACACAAAGACCATCATGCAGCTCCCGTTTGTTCACAACCCCAAGATCTACAATCTTGTGACTCAGAGAGAATGGAGGGAAGAGGGGGAGGAGTAGAAGGTTTGAGTGATAGGATCCTGGGTGAAGGGGTCGGATTGGAGGCAGGGACCAGGAATGGCTTCAAGGAAAGAGGCATGGAATGGCTTTGTCCCATAATGAGAGTTTCTCAAACAGAGACAAGGACAATACAAACGTGACACAAACATGTACACACAGTTAACATTTAACACGAGTTCAGAAGTAAAGATTAGAACCTAGTAACTGTCAAAACCTGATGGGTTAGAGCACAAAGACAGACAGTGAATTCAACCTGAGAGAAAAAAGTAGTCAGCAAGATATGATGGGTTGCCAGCAGAGTCACCTAATGTGGGCTCATTCGTCCCTCCTCACCTAATGAGAGCACATCCGTCACTCCCCGAGTCCTCCAAGGCATCCCTTGCAAGGACATGGCCTGTGGCTTTAGGACACGTTTGTCCACCACTGACAGGGGGAACTTACATTCTCCGCTGGAAGCCACTCTGCCAACCCAAACCAAAAACGGAAAAATGGAACCTGAACAAAAAGCTCTGAGTTATCACAAGGAAAAATGAAAAGAAGCGCCTTACTTACCTCCAGAGGGGTCTGTTGGTGTGTCCTTGTCCTATGCTGCGTGATTCCTGGCCAACGCACCAAATGTAAGGGTCCGGTGAACGTCGGAGGAAGAGACCACCAAGAGAACGCGGCTCATGCAACAGAAAAAGGCGTTCATTGAGGATCCAATCCAGCATGCTGGGGCTACGTGCTCACTCAAGAAGGGAGAGCAGCCCAGAGCCCCGAGCAGGGGTTGAGCAGTGCTTAAGTACACTTTTTGGGGAGGGCGGGACTTTACATATATCACAGTCTCCTTTAAGAAATCAACATACACCGCAGAAAAATCAAACAACAATTCCTAAACATGATTAGTTCATTCATTGGCAGGAACAGGTCAGGCGGGAGTGATAGGTGAGTTCTAAAGCGAGGTACACATTCAAACAGATTGGTTTAAGCCTTGCGATGCCTATGTGCCAGGCCACACAGGGTCCTAGGTTATTAAACAACCAGGCGGTCAGGGGGAATATTTACTGGGCAGTCCGGAATTGTACTACAAGCTACAGGAATTTCAGGTTTTGCATGTAGCATAGGAACTTAACAATACCTGGTCCTTTACATTTTAACTCAGGCCTTGCAGCTTAGAAACTTTACAAAACCCGGTCTTTTACACTTCAACTTTTACACTTTAATTTCAATTTATTTTACCCTTTCAGATCACTCCTGGTGCACAAGAAGGGTGTCCAAGCCACCCTGAATTTAGGCAAATGAGTGGCAAGGGAGCTTATTTGGGACACTGTCTTGGGCTGTGCCTCTCATGGAAACCTCCAGCCAGATGTTATGATGAGTGCCTTTATAGAAGAAGAGGAGGGCCATGTGAGAGTGTTTTGGTATTAATTGTGGTCATTTGTGTGACGGTTGGAAGAGATGACTGGGTCCACCTGGGCTTGAATTCTTGCGTGATTCCCCTTAGAGACTGACTTCTGGAACTGAACTCAAAGAAGTATTGCCATGAATTGTGGTGATATTTTAAGAGGTCAAGCATGTGAGTCGCCCTTGGAAACTAAGACCAAGGCCGAGGGTGGCTTTCCACAGAGCACTGGGAATTTCAGCAAAGATATCCCATGATTTTATTCTTAAAGACTTGGTAGCCATAGTTGAGAGTCAAAACACACATGGACCTCACATTGTAGACCTCAATGGGCCTGGCTATATCTAACCTTTTGGTCACTCTTTGGGAAGCCTTGCCTATGAGAGTTCTCCAGAGTTTCATTGAAATGAGCTTCCTCAACATTTAATGGTTCTTGAAACCCACAGTGCATACAAACACAATAGAAATACAAGCAGTTCAGAAGAGGCATGGTGTATAGTTGGAGTTGCCTTTTGCATTATGTAGGGTA
Organism: Callospermophilus lateralis; assembly: GCF_048772815.1. NCBI lineage: Eukaryota > Metazoa > Chordata > Mammalia > Rodentia > Sciuridae > Callospermophilus > Callospermophilus lateralis. The sequence goes on along the minus strand of NW_027512984.1, from coordinate 46,050 downwards.
GGTGTTATAAATCTAGTTAATTTTTAATTGAAATAGTTCTCCTTGTGTTTTTAAAGTTAATAAATATGTGAATTCCTGTATCCTTTTCTCTGTAGCCTATTCATCACATGTATTTTTATATAAACATATTGAATCCTTCCTGGTATCACATATACATTCTTGTGAGGTGGCTGACATGGCAGATACAAATTATGACAAGAGATCACTCCTCCTAAACGCTATTGGATCATAAAATTCAGCCTAAGGGTAACCTTTCTAGTTGAACAACATTATTCATAAATCCATGTTCAGTAAAATTAATATTTTTGGATCTGTGGACGATATATATTTCATCATGAATTTCAATTGGCATATATATTGCCACTTTATAATGTCTGTGTGTGTTTTGCTCTTTGCTTAATTGCTTTGGAAAGAGATGTGTCTGAATCAGCCTCTTGGCCCTGTGTGAGGCTGTGGCTTAGATTCTCAGCACCTGATGGATCTAAAGAAAGATCCCATGGGTTCATCCAAAACCAAAATGGCCAAAAGAGCAGTTATTGTGGATGAAGACTCTCACCTTCCTCTCTAATGGCCCTGACATCCATCAAGTGAAAATAGGGATCCTTTGGGTCAAATGAGTTCTTTAAAGCCCTGCAGAGTTTAGCCCATAGGTGCTTGGGTTTTCACATGAATCCAATTTACATAAAGAATCTAAACCCCACAGTCATTTGGCCTCAAATTGAAGAAGATAAGGGGCATGTGGGAGCATTTTGTTTTGAATTGTGGTAATTTGTTTGGCGCTTGGAACAGATGACTGGGTCCACCTGGGCTTGAACTCTGGTATGATTCTCCTTAGAGACTGAATTCTGGAAGTGACATCAGAGAAGTATTGTCATGAATTGTGTTTGGATTTTACTAGGCCATGCAACCTAGATCTCAGGTATTAATTGTGGTGCAGGGAGATCTAGGTGCAGGGTGGCTTTGCCCAGAGCACTGGGAATCTCAGCCTGGATATCACATGATTTTATTCTGAAATTCTTTAAAGCCACAGTTGAGAGTCAAAACACACGTGGACCTCACATTGTAGACCTCAATGGGCCTGACTTCATGTGACCTTTTGGCCACTCTTTGGGAAGACTTGCCTGTGAGTGTTCTCAAGATCTTTCATTGAAATGAGCTTCTTCAACATTTAATGGTTCCTGAATGAATTGAAACCCACAGAGCCTCCAACTTTATCCTCAAAAAATGGCTTGATAAATACCATGAGACTTTTGAAATTCCCATAACCAGGTGGCACTGGAAAACTTTTGGATGTCCTGTTGCTGATCATGAGTGTATCTCACAGTGCCTTGACTGACTGGGTTTCATGAAAATTGTGTAGAACAGTGATGCCAGTATGTTGGAGCCTGTTCATTAGTGGGACTAGAGCATAGGTGTGAAGGTGTGTGATAAAACATGTGTGTTGGGGCATGTGGATCTGCCATTGGCTTCCAATTGCCTTGTGACTGACAGGGTACAGCCAGCAGACCCTTATATGTAAAGGCATCTTGTTATATGGATAGGTTTCTGGGCAATGTTCAGAATCAGGTTGCTATGGACAAAGGGGCAACCTATGTGGGACAGAATCCTGGTTGGTGCATTCTCATGCAGACTGTGTCCCTCCACACGTGACAGAACTCCCTCCAGCACTGTGTCCCAGTTGAACTCCTTGTATTTCATGAAGCAAATACCAACCTCCCAGTGCACCAAGGAGTAACACCACGAAAATTGGAGCATGACCAAATGGCTTCACAGTCAACCCGGGGAGACACTTAAACCCCAGTGGCCATAGTTTAACTACAAAAAGAGTATTCAGCACTGCTGCCTCATTTTCATTGGAAAATTAGAAACAATGTCCTTCAGGTCACATATTTGCACACCCAGATTTGATGGTCACACAACAAAGGAAGCTAAAGCTCCTGACAACAACATGTATTTTAAGAGCCCAACCTCAGAGAGTTTCTCAAGAAGTCTTTACACAAGCAGAGCTCAATGTTTGTGGAGTGTTTGCCCTGTCCCTTACTTTTGGAAACTCCTCTACCACCTACAAGTTTGTGAACTCCTGAGCATTTTTTATTCCTGATATGTATTTACAGATTTTCTAACTTTTCTCCTCTAATTGTATCTTACTTGGAACTAAGGTAATGTCAAGGCAATCTTCTGGATGAGAGTGTGAACATTTTTGTGTAGCACATATTTGCATACCAATTAGAGTCATTTTCCATATTTCCATTCGAAATACTGAATCCTTGACACTAACGCATACCCTAATAGACTCTGACTACTACTCCTAATATGATGGAGAAAAATAACACAAACAGAATAGGAATACAAGCAGTTCAGAGGAATCATAGTGTATAGTTGGACTTGTTTTTTGCATGATTAATTGTAGGTGTTATAAATCTAGTCAATTTTTAATTGAAATAGTTCTCCATGTGTTTTTAATGTTAACAAATATGTGAATACCTATCTCCCTTTCTCTGTAGCCTATTCAGCACATGTATTTTTAAATGCACATATAGAACACTACCTGGTATCACACCTACATTTTGTGAGGTGGCTAATTTGGCAAATACAATTTGTGAGAAGTGATCACTCCTGTTAAACTCTGTTGGAACTGAAAATTTAACCTAGGGGTGTGTTTCCTAGAAGAACAACATTATACATAAATACATGTTCTAAAAGAAATAATTTTGCATCTGTGGAGGATATATATTTCATGATAAATTTGATTGCTAATTTATTGCCTGTGTGTGTTTTTTGTATATATATATATATATATATATATATATATATATATATATATATACATACATACACTCTCCAGATTTTTCAAAATATGAAATATATGTGTCTTATATACACTCCCTAAATTCATTCATGTTCATGTATATGGATTTATAATCAACTTTTCACAAGATCATTCTCAGAAATATTCATCCACCTGAAATACATATTGTTTCCAGTACTGAAAACTAACTTCAGTTAATGTTGCATACAAATACTAATAATTCTACAGTAACTGACCCAGTTTAACATCAATGGAAGTGCATTCCTATGTGACATGATGTGTATTTTGAAATTCATTTTAATTCAACACTGGTACATTACTATTTCTACAATTTATGCACATCATAGGATATATATTTCATCCACAAGTTAGCAAACTTATAGGCATTTGTTTCACTTTCAATCACTTCCTGCTTCAGAACACATGGATTCTTCCAGGTTTCTTGACTGGTCTTATAATGAGACTTCTTTCGAAATATATTATTTTTGATTTTTTTTATCACTTTTGAAGCAAAACTGACACTCACTTCATGATAAACCATAACTATAATATCACCACTAGATGTATAACTGGTTGGAATGAATGATTTTATAACAATATAGTATTTTTAATATATTCTCTTATATCAGTTTATTCCATTATTTAAAGTGGAACCAGTTATATTATTTATTCACTATATTGTCTATTCATGCATTATCTCTATATTCATAGACACAGGGTACACCTCTTAGTACCCCCAATACTAATTTATTAGTCTTCTAAATATTGCTCCCAGAAATGGTGGAAGAAATACTCATGTCACCTGATCTACATATGCATGTTATCATAGTAATATTCTGGACACAAAATGCAAAAGTCACACGTATGATTGTACCAAAGCCTAAATGGAAACTGAACATGGATTACTAAAAACATCCATATCCAGGTTGCCTAATGCTCTCAAATGTCAATCCTATTGGTGACCACATTTTTGTTTCTTCCTAAGATTATATATTCAACCTCAAAACTATTGGAAATGTCTAGTTTTTTCACTCACTTTATACTTTGCCTGATTTCCTAATGTCTCTATTGATATCTACTTTCCTACATATTTTTTCCAGTTCAACATTGTGACTGACCCTTCACATGTGCTGACATTGACATTCACTCTCTAACCGAAACCCTATTGCTAATGAACTTTGGTCCAAATCCTATACTCTATCTTCTTCCGAAACATACTGACTATCTTCCTGATCCTATCGACTATCCCTTTTTGAGTGGATGTACTCTACTACATTCAATCATCTGAGGTACAAGGTCCTATGCCATTGTATATCAATTTTTCTGAAACATGTATGCAGAACATAATTCAAAGCTACGTGTCCCAATCTATTGCCAAATGCACTTCTGAGCTTCAAATCTTACCTAGATTTCTGTTTTCATACTTATATTTAACCACTATATTTCTATATATTGCAGGTTCCCAATAACCTTATTCATCCCGCAGAATGATTCCTAACCCAAATCGAACGTGTTATTAACCCTAACCATACACTGTTGCCTCAATCTAACATTACAAAAGAGCAGGGACAGGGCTATTCTTTCAATTAGGGATGTAGGTTATCTTCCAACTGCTGAGAACCTCAAAGTTCGATGCAGAAATGATCCCTGGAGAAGATGTAGGCAGCTATGAAGGACCTGCATGAGCAAAAGCCATCTTCCATGGCAAACAACCTGGACAGGATGAAGGGATGTGTATGCATCAGACTCTCTCTTCTTAATGTAGAGAAGATGAACCTAACCAGGCCTGCGTGTAGAGCTGTTCCATGGTGTCTATTTTGATATACCATTCTAACTAGTCAAATTGTCACAGGAAGTAGGGGCACCCTCCAACTCATGGAACCATTGGAAGCAAGTCTTAGGACAAAGTTGTTGCCAAGGCAGTGACCTCATTCAGTTGCAAAGAAAGTGACATACCTCATTTCCTTGGTGATGGAACTCTCTGAAATTGGGATGCAAGAAGCCAGGCACCAAGAGCCATTCCCAGTCCCAGTCCCAGTGGGCTCACTTGTTTGGATTTACCAAGTACAGAGTCAGGCCTTCTTGGTACCTACTGATGTGAGGATGGCCAAATGCCAGTAGAGCTCTGAAGAGGGGCCTTTCTTGAGACAGCAGGTTGTGGCTAACAGCAGGCTCCTCGCAGAATAACAGAGTTGGCCAAGGAGACAAGATCTGAGACCAGACAGGCCATTTCGAGTGGAACATAGTATGGCCCACCAGTCAGAGGACACTCCAGATAGTTAAAGACCTATTTTTGGGAAGGAGGTGCCTTTTTGGTTGTGGGTGTGAGTTTGCGGTTTTGTTTCATGTTCTGAGAATAGGTAGGAAAGGTGGTTGTTTTGGTTTGGAGTCGACTGTTTCTAGTAAGTCTATAGACAAGGCGAGTGTTTCTATGTCTGTGTAGCCACTGTGTCCATGGTTTTAGACATTAGAAACGAGAATGCATCAATGGAGGTGTCCTGTCTAGTAGAAAGCTTCACAGCATTCATCCTGCACAATTGATTAATGGACTGTTGCTTGCCTTATGGATGGGAAACACCTACTAACTTCCTAAGTTGCTGTTTTCTTCCTGAATTCTGGCTACTCTCCAGAATAGTATCATGGTTTATTGTCCAAGATATGTACCACCTCCAAACTCTGTGACATGGCCATGTCCTTGATAGCTGAAGGGAATGGGAACATCTCAGAAAACTCAGATATCAGTGTGACCAGTAAAGTCTCAGTGGAGAAACCCTGCTTGGCTCCATTTGCTTATCTATGTTTCTGTTGCCTTGAATGTCAGGAAGGTCTTTGCCTCAGGCCACCCCTTTGTGAAGCGTGAAGAAACAGTTTTCAAATGGAAATGAATGGGCATCACCTGTGGCTCTTTGCTTAATTGCTCTGGAAAGGGATTTGTCTTAGTCAGACACTAGGCCCTGTTTGAGGCTGTGGCTAAGATTCTCAGCTCCTGAGAGATCTAAAGAAGATCCCATGTGTGCATCCAAAACCAAAATGGCAAAAAATCTGTCATTGTGGATGAAGTCTCTTGCCTTCTTCTGTTTGGTTCCTGACCTCCATCAAGTGAGAATAGGGATCCTTTGGATCAAATGAGTTCTTCAAAGTCCTGCAGAACTGCTTGGGTTGTCTCATGATGCCAAATCACATAAAGAATCTATACCTGACAGTAAGTAGGCCTCAAATTGGAGAAGCAGAGCAGTATTTATGGCAGGCCGAGAGCAGTTGTGTGCAGGTGTGTGACAATACATCTGTGGTGGGGTCATGTGGATCTTACATTGGCTTCCAAATGGCTTGTGACTGACATGGTGCAGCTAGCAGAACTTTGTATGTAAAGGCATCATGTTACATGGAGAGTTTTCAGGGCAATGTTCAGAATCAAGTTCCTATGGTAAAGGGGGCAAGCAATGGGGGATAGAAGCCTGGTTGGTGCATTCTCCTGCAGACCCTGACACACCATACGTTACAGGACTCCGTCCAGCATTGTGTCTCAGTTTAACTCCTTGTATGTCATGAACCAAATACAAAACACCCACTGCAGCAGCAAGAAACACCACGAAAAGTGGAGGATGACCAAATGATTTCAAAGTCCAGACGGGGAGACACTTATCCCCCATTGGCCACAGTTTAGTTACAAAGAGTGAATTCAGCACTGCTGCCTCATGTTCATTGGACAATAAGAATTCATGTCCTCCAGGTCACAAAAATGCAGACCCAAGTTTGATGGTCTCACTACAAAGGAAGCTAAAGCTTCTGAAAACAACATATATTTCAAGTACCCAACCTCATTGTCAGTATCTCCAGAAGTGTTTAGGCCAGCAGAGATCCATGTTTGTGGAGTTTTACCCTGTCCCTAAGGTTTGGAAACGTCTCTTCCACCTCAAAGGTTGTGAACTAATGAGCATTTTCCATTCTACGTATGTATTCACAGATTTTCTAACTCTTCTCCTCTAATTGTTTCTTACATGGAGCGTGGTTATTTCAAGCCATTGTTCTGAATGAAAGTGGGAATTTTTTGTGTGTAGCACGTATTTGCATACACATTGGATTCATTTTCCAATTTTCCATTCGAAATACTGAATCCCTGACACGAACCCATACCCTACTAGACTCTGACTACTAATTCTAATATCATGCAGAAAAGTAACACAAACAGAATTGAAATACAAGCAGTTCAGAGGAGGCATGGTGTATAATTGATCTTGCCTTTTGCATGATAAATGTCAGGTGTTATAAATCCAGTCTATTTTTAATTGAAATAGATCTCCATGTGTTTTTAAAGTTAACAAATATGTGAATTCCTGTCTCCCTTTGTCTGTAGCCTATTCAGCACATGTATTTTTATATGCACATATCAAATCCTACCTGGTGTCACACCTACATTCTTGTGAGGTGACTGACTTGGGAGATACAATTTGTGAGAAGACATCACTCCTCCTAAACGCTGTTGGAACTGATAATTCAAATAATGGGTGAGCTTCCTAGTAGAAAAACATTATACATAAATCCCTGTTAAGAAAATTGAATATTTTTGGATCTGTGATTGATGTATATTTCATAGTGAATTTAGATTTGCATATATGTTGCTACATTTTAATATCTGTATGTGTCTGTGTGTGTATACACACACACACACACACACACACTCTCTCTCCAGATTTTTCAAAATATGAAATATATGTATCTTATTTACACTCCCTAAATTCATTTATGTTCAAGTATGTGGATTTATAATCAACTTTTCACAAGATTTTTCTCAGAAATATTTATCCACCTGAAATACATATTTGTTTCCTAGTACTGAAAACTAACTTCAGTGAATGGTACATACAAATCCTGTTGATAGCCACAGCCAAGGGTCTCCAGTAAATACCATATGTACTACTGCACAACCTAAGGCAGGCATGGTCCCTAAGCCACATGCTCGTTGTTTAAACAGAGAGGGGGAGATGTTGAGAGCCACAGCCAAAGGGGCCCCAGGAAACCTCCAGCTGCCAGCAAACTTCCAGCTTCCGGCTGATGATTGGCTCCACAGCGGCCCCAGCAACATCTAGCTGATTGGCTCCTCTGTGGTGATGCTCAATGGGATGTTTCCCTGCCCTTTCAGACAACGGAGCTGCTCATTGGTGGACTTTTTTGGCTCCGCCCATGTGACCCAGCCAATTGGCCTCAAAAGGAGGAGGCTTGTGGTGGAGGGAGAGTCTTGTGGGAAGACTGTGGTGGCAGTTGGGCTCTGAGGGTTTTTCCTGAGAAGCTGTTTTGTTTGGCTTGTGTGGTTCTAAAAATAAAGTTTGTTTCTTTTGACAATTGGCTCCTGAATTGTGCCCAGCCAGACTGATGATAATCATGTAAAATGTTGATTTTAAATCGCATACATGAACTTGAATGAATTTAGGGAGTGTATAATAAGACACATATATTTCATATTTTGGAAAATCTGGAAAATCTGGTATATATATATATATATATATATATATATATATATATATATATATACACACACACACACACACACAACAATAAAATGTAGCAATATATATGCCAATCGAAATTTATCATGAAATATATATCATCCACATATCTAAAAATATTCATTTTACTGAACATGGATTTATGTATGATGTTGTTCACTAGGAAGCTCACCCATAGTTTGAATTTTCAGTTCCATCAGTATTTAGGGGAAGTGATCTATTCTCATAATTTGTATATTCCAAAGTTAGTGAGATCACAAGAATTTACGTGTGTTACCAGGTAGGAGTCTATATATGCATAAAAATATACATGTTCTAAAGAGGCTACAGAGAAAAGGAGACAGGAATTTACATATGTGTTAACTTTGAAAACTCATGGAGAAATATTACAATGAAAAGTTGACTAGATTTATAACACATATCCTTGATAAAGGAAAAGGAAAATCCAAGTATACACCATGCCTCCTACAAAAGGCCTGTATTTCTATTCTGTTAGGTTTCTTTTTCTCCATCATTTTAGGATAGTAGTCATAGTCTAGTAGGGTATGGGTTAGTGTCAGAAATTCAGTATTGCAAATGGAAAATAGGATAATGTATCCAATGTATGCAAATATGTGCTACACAATAATCTTCCCACTCTCACCTAGAACAATGCCTTGACATTACCTTTGCCCCAAGTGAGACACAATTAGAGAAGAAGAGTTAGAAAATCTGTGAATACATATCTGGAATGGAAAATTCTCAGGAGTTCTCAACCTGGGAGCAGGTAGAGGAGTTTCCAGAAGTAAGGGATTGGGTAAACACTCCACAACCATGGAGCTCTGCTGGAAAAAAGACTTCTGGAGAATCTGCCTCTGAGGTGTGGCACTTGAAATATATATTGTTGTCAGGAGCTTTGTCTTCATTTGTAGTGAAACCATCAAAGCTGGGTCTGAATCTATGTGACTTGGAGAACATGGTTTCTTATTTTCCAATGAACCTGAGGCAGCAGTGCTGAATTCTCTCTTTGTAGGTAAACAGAGTCCAGTGGGCCAAAGTGTCTAACCATGTGGACTGTGAAGCCATTTAGTCATCCTCCAATTTTCATGGTGTTTCTTGGTGCTGAACTGGGAGTTTGGTATTTGCTTCAAGAAATACAAGGAGTTCAACTGGGACACAGTGTTGGAGGGAGTTCTGTGACATGTGCTGGGTCAGAGTCTCCAGGAGAACTCACTAACCCGGCTTCTATCCCACATAGCTTGCCCCCTTGACCATAGCAACCTGATTCTCAACATTTCCCTGAAACCTCTCCATATAACAAGATGCCTTTGCATATAAGGGTCTGCTGGGTGCACCATGTTAGCTAAAAGCCATTTGGAAGTCAATGGCAGATCCACATGGCACCACCATAAATATTTTATCACACACCTGCACACCACAACTCTGGGCCAACTACTCTGCAGTCTCCATCTAACCGGCATCTCTGTTCTACACCACTTTCATTATACCCAATCAATCAAGGCACTGTCTGGTACACTAATGATCAGCAACAGGACATCAAAGGTTCTCCAGTGCCACCTCATCATGCGAATTTCAAAAATTTTATGGTATTTATCTAGCCATTTTACAAGGATGAAGTTGGAGGCATTGTGGGTTTCAATTCTTTCAGGAATCATTCAATGTTGAGGAAGCTCATTTCAATGAAAGTTCTGGAGAACTCTCACAGGCAAGGCTTTCCAAAGAGTGGCCAAATAGTCACATGAAGCCAGGCCAATTGAGGTCTACAATGTGAGGTCCATGTGTGTTTTGACTCTCAACTATGTCTGGCAAGTATTTCAAAATAACATCATATGATATTCTGTCTGAGATTCCCAGTGCTCTGTGGAAAGCCACCCCGGGCCTAGATCTCAGTTTCAAAGGGCGACTTTCATGGGTGGCCGCCTAAAATCCCAACACAAATCATGGCAATACTTCTCTGAGGTCAGTTCCAGAACTCAGTCTCTAAGAGGAATCACACCAGAGTTCAAGCCCTGGTGGACCCAGTCATCTTTTCCTACTGCCACATAAATGACCACAATGAAAACCAAAACACTCCCAAATGGCCCTCATCTTCTTCCATATAGACACTCATCATAACCTCTGGCTTGACGTTTCCTTGAGGGGCACAGCCCAAGACAGTGTCCAAAATAATCTCCCTTTCCTCTCATTTGCCTAAAGTCAGGGTGGCCTGGACACCCATTCTGTGAACCATGAGTGATCAAATAACCCTGACTTTAATACTGCTCTGCTTCTCCAATTTGAGGCCTACTGTCTGTGGAGTATAGATTCTTGATGTGAATTGGAGTAATGAAAAAACCCAATAACCCATTGGCTACACTCTGCAGGGTTTTGAAGAACTCATTTGACCCAATAAATCCCTATTCTCATTTTATGGAGGTCAGGAACCTTACAGAGGAAAGTGAGAGACTTCATCCTCAATGACTGCTTTTTGGGCCACTTTGGTTTTTGATGTGCCTTCTGGAATGTTACATAATTTTTTTTGGTTTTAGTGCCTTCTGGAATATTACATAATTTTTTTCTTTAGACATTATTGCCAGAGTTCCTATCTTCATCCCAGTGCAGGTGAAATCAAAGATAATACCAATCTACAGCTTCTGCAATAGCCATCCCTGTACTGCTTGCAGAACTTGCCTGGACACATTGTGAACTCACCTAAATGCATTGTGAACTATCTGTTGGTGCAGCGACTTGTGGTAGTGTTGGGGTATATTTGCTGATGATGTCATCGGTGGTACAATTTTTCCAAAAGGAGCCATCAATTGGCTTGGTGTATCTTCCTCCCTTCTGCGTGTCATGATCGTCCAGCTAAAATTTGGGGGGCCAACAGAGGTGAGGCAAAGAACCTCACCCACCCCCGCTGGTACAAAGACCTCTCCACATGTGTGGCTCTATACTGGACGGGTAGTCAGTGACGGGTAAGATCCAATTGCAATGGTACCAACTTAACGGGTAAAGACCATATGTACTATTGGACAACCTAAGGCAGGCACGGTCCCTAAGCCACATGCGTGTTGTTTAAACAGAGAGGGGAAGATGTTGAGAGCCACAGCCGAAAAGGCCCCAGCAAAATTCCTGCTGCCAGCAAACTTCCAGCTGCCGGCTGATGATTGGCTCACAGCGGCCGCAGCAACACCTAGCTGATTGGCTCCTCTGCGGTGATGCTCAATGGGCTGTTTCCCTGCCCTTTCAGACCACAAAACTGCTCATTGGGGGACTTTTTTTGACTCCGCCCACATGACCCAGCCAATCGCCCTCAAGAGCAGGAGTATTGTGGGAGGCGGAGAGAGGCTCCTGTGGGAGGGAGAGGTTTTGGGAAGCCAGTGGTGGCAGTTGGGGCTCTGAAGGTTTTTTCCTGAGAGGCTGTTTTGTTTGGCATGTGTGGTTCTAAAAATAAAGTTAGTTTCTTTTGACAAGTGGCTGCTGATTGTGCCCAGCAAGACTGCGGCATTTTCCTAATATTTCTACAATAACTGACCCAGTTTAACATCAATGCAAGTAGATTCCTGTGGGAGAGGACATGATGTGTATTTTGACGTTCATTTTTATGTAACAGTGGTACATTACTATTTCTTCAGTTTACGCACATCATAGTATATATATTTGATCCACAAGTTCACAAATTTATAGGCATTTGTTTCACTTTCAATCACTTTCTGCTTCAAAACACATGTATTCCTCCAGGTTTCTTGACTGGTCTTTTCATGAGACTTCTTTCCAAACACATTATTTCCGATTTCCATAATCACTTTTGAAGCAAAACTCACACATTCTTCATGAAAAACCATAATGCTGATATAACCATTATATATATTACTGGTTGGAATGAAGGATTGTATATCAATGTAAGATTTTCTGTATATTTTCAGATATCAATTCAATCCATTATTTAAAGTTAGAACCAGTTATAATATTTCTTTACAGTATGGTCTATTCATGCATTATCTCTATAATTATAGACACAGTGTACACCATTTTTACCTCCAAAAATAATTGATACGTCTTCAAAATATTGCTCTCAGAAATGGTGGAAGAAATACTCATGTCACCTGATCTACATATACATTTTACCACAGTAATATTCTGCACACAGAAAGAAGAGGTCAAACTTATGTTTGTACCAAAGCCTAAATGAAAAGTGAGCATGGATTACGGAAAACATCCATGTCCATATTGCCTAATGCTCTCAAAAGTTCATCCTATTGGTGACTACATGTTTGTTTCTTCCTAAGATTATATATTCAAACTCAACCCTGTTGAAAATGTATAATTCTATCACTCACTTTATACTTTGCCTGATATCCTAATGTCAATTGATATCTGCATTCCTACTTTTTTCCCCAGTTCATCCTTTTGACAGACTCTCCACATGTGCTGACAATTACATTCACTCTCTATCCGAAACCCTATTGCTAAAGATCTTTTCATCCAAATCTTATACTCACTCTTCTTTCAAAACCTACCAACAATCTTACTAATCCTACAAATTATTTCTTTTTGACTGGATGTTCTCTTCAACATTCAATCAACCAAGGTACAAGGAATTATGCTATTGTATATTGATTTATCTGAGACATCTGTGCAGAATATAATTCAAAGCTAAGAATCCCAGCCAAGGGTCCAATGCAATTCTGGGCTTCAAATATTACCTAGATGTCTGTTTTCATACTTATATTTCACTTATATTCTTATAAATATCGCACGTTCCCAATACCATAATTCATCCCGCAGAATGATTCCTAACCCAAATGGAACATGTTATTAACCCTGACCATACACTGTTCTCTCAATCTATCTTTACTGAAGAGCAGGGACAGAGTTGGTCTTTCAATACAGAAATTAGGGGATCTTCCACTTGCTGAGAACCTCCAAGGTCATTAAAGAAATGATCCCTGGATTAAATGTAGGCAGCTATGAATGACGTCAGAGAGCAAAAGTCATCTTCCATGACAAACAACCTGGTTAGCATGAAGGGATGTGTCTGAATCAACATTTCTTTTCTTAATGTATAGAAGATGGACCAAACCAGGCCTATCTGGAGAGCTTTTTTTGGGTGCCTATGGTTGATATACCATGCAAACTTGTGAAAGTTTCACTGGAAGAAGGGGCAGCCTCCAACTCATTGGACTTTGGAAGCAACTGTTAGGACAAATTGGTTGACAAGGCAGTAACCTAATTCAGTTCCTGAAGGAAGTGACCTACGTCACTTCCTTGGTGAAGGAATTCTCTGAATTTGGGATCCATGAAGACAGGTACCCAGAGCCAGTCTCAGTCCCAGTCCCAGTGGGCTCACTTGTTCAGTTTTACCAAGGACAGGGTCAGTCTTTCTTGGTACCTACCTATGTGAGGATGGCCAAAGGCCAGAAGAGCTCTGAAGAGGGACCTTTTCTGAGAAAGCAGGTAGTGGCTCACCGCTGGCTCCTGACAACTTCACAAAGTTGGCCAAACAGACCAGATCTGAGTCAGGACAGGACATTTCGGGAGAACATTTTATGGCCCACCAGTCAGAGGACACTCTGGATAGTCACAGACCTACTTGGGGGAAGGAGGTGCCTTTGTGGGAGTGGTTGTGGTTTTGTGGTTTTGTCACATGTTCTGAGAATAGGTAGGAAATGTGGTTTGTTTGGTTTGGATTGGACTGTTTCTAGTAAGTCGTTTGACATGTAAGTGTTTCTATGTCTGTGTATCCCACTGTGTCTGTGGTTGTAGACAATAGAAAAGAGAATGAATTAATGGATGTGTCCTGTCTAGTAGAAAGCTTCCCAGCATTCATCCTGCCCAATTGATTAATGGACTGCGGCTTGCCTTCTGGATGGGCAAAACCTTCTATCTTCCTAAGATCCTGTTTTCTTCCTGAATTCTGGCCACTCTCCAGAATAGGCTCATGGTTTTGTGTCCAAGATATATACCACCTCCAAGCTCTGTGACATGGCCATGTACTTGATAGCTGAAGTGAATGTCAAGCATCTCAGAAAACTCAGATATCAGTGTGACCAGGAAAGTCTCAGTGGAGAAACCCTGCTTTGTGTCTTTTGCTTACCTGTTCTTCTGTTGCCCTAAATGTCAGGAAGGTCTTGGCCTCTAGCCACCCCTTTGTGAAGCCTGAAGAAAACAGTTTTCAAATGAAAATGAATGGGCATCACCTGTGGCTCTTTGCTTAATTGCTTTGTAAAAGGATGTGTCTGAATCAGCCTCTTGGTTCTGTGTGAGGTTGTGGCTTAGATTCTCAGCACCTGATGCATCAAAAGATAGATTCCATGTGTGCATTCAAAACAGAAATGGCAAATGAGTCTCTTGCCTTCCTCTATTAGATTCCTGACCTTCATCAAGTAAGAATCAGGATCCTTTAGTTCAAAAGAGTTCTTTGAACCCCTGCAGAAGTGCTTGGGTTTTCTGATGACTCCAAATCACATAAAGAATCTATACCTGACAGTCAGTAGGCCTCAAATTGGAAAAGCATGACAGTATTAACGCCATGCCTATTTGATCAATTCTGGTTCACAGGAAGGGTGTGTAGGCCACCCTGACTTTCGGCAAATGAGGGGAAAGGGAGCTTATTTTGGACAGTGTCTTGGTCTGCGCCCCTCATGGAAACTTCTAGCCAGAGGTTATGATTAGTGTCTATATGGAAGAACATGAGGGCCATGTGAGAGTGTTTTGGTTTTCATTGTTGTCATTTGTGTGGCGGTGGGAAAAGATGACTGCGTCCACCTGGGTTTCAACTCTTGTGGGATTCCCCTTGGAGACTGAGTTCTGAAACTGACCTTAGAGAAGTATTGCCATGAATTGTGTTGGAATTTTCGGAGGCCACGCATGAGAGTCACCCTTGGAAACTGAGATCTAGGCCCAGGGTGGCTTTCCACAGAGCACTGGGAATCTCAGCGAGGATATCACTTGATTATATTCTGAAAGACTTGGCAGCAATAGTTGAGAGTCAAAACACACATGGACCTCACATTGTAGACCTCAATGTGGCTGGCTTTATGTGACCTTGGGCCACTCTTTCAGAAGACTTGCCTGTGAGAGTTCTCTAGAGCTTCCATTGAAATGAGATTCCTCAATATTTAATGGTTCCTGAATGAATTGAAACCCACAGTAACTCCAACTTCATCCTTGAAAAATGGCTAGAAAATACCATGAAATTTTTGAAATTTCCATGACCAGCTGGCACTGGAAAACCATTTGATGTCCTGTTGCTTATCATGAGTATACAAGACAGTGCCTGGTTTGACTGAGTTTCATGATAATGGTGTAAAAAAGATATGCCAGTAAGTTGGAGCCTGCTGAGTAGTGGGCCAAGAGCAGTAGAGTGTAGGTGTGTGAAAAAACATCTGTGGTGGGGCCACGTGGATCTGCCATTGGCTTATAAATGGTTTGTGACTGACATGGTGCAGCTAGCAGACCTTTGGATGTAAAGGCATCTTGTTGTATGGAGAGGTTTCAGGGCAATGTTCAGAATCATGTTGCTATGGTCAAGGGGGCAACTATGTGTGATAGAAGCCTTCTTGGTACATTCTCCTGCCGATCCTGACCACCACACATGACAGAACTCCCAGCAGCACTGTATCACAGTGAAACTCCTTTATTTCATAAAGTAAATACCAAACTTTCAGTGCAGCATCAAATAACATGATTAAATGTGAAGGATGATCAAATGGCTTCACAGTCCACATGGGGAGACACTTAGCCCCCAGTAGCCCCAGTTTGCCTACAAAGAGAGAATTCAGTACTGCTGCCTCGTGTTCATAGGAAAATAAAAAAAAAAAACATGTCGTCCATGTCACATAGATGCAGACTCAGCTTTGATGGTCTCACTACAAAGGAAGCTAAAGCTCCTGACAACAACATATATTTCAAGTGCCCAACCTCAGAGGCATTTTCTCAAGAAGTCTTAAGGCCGACACAGCTCCATGTTTGTGGTATTTACCCTGTCCCTTACTTTTGGAGACTCCTCTACCACCTTCAAGGTTGTGAACTCCTGAGCATTTTCCATTCCAGATATTTATTATGAACTCAAACAACAACAAGTGCTGGCGAGGATGTGGAGAAAAGGGTACACTTGTACATTGCTGGTGGGACTGCAAATTGGTGCAGCCAAATTGGAAAGCAGTATGGAGATTTCTTGTAGAGGTGGGAATGGAACCACCATTTGACCCAGGTATTCCCCTTCTCAGGCTATTCCCTAAAGACCTAAAAAAAATGCTACAGGGACACTGCTACATTGATGTTCATAGCAGCACAATTTACAATAGCAAGACTGTGGAACCAACCTAGATGCACTTCCATAGATGAATGGATAAAAAATGAGGCATTTATACACAATGGAGTATTACTCTGCATTAAAAAATGACAAAATTTTTACAGAGAAATGGATGGCATTAGAGCAGATTATGCTAAGTGAAGCTAGCCAATCCCTAAAACCAAATGCCAAATGTCTTTTTGATATAAAGAGATTAACTAAGAACAGAGTAGGGACGAATAGAATGAGAAGAAAATTAACATTAAACAGGGATGAGAGGAGGAAGGGAAAGGGAGAGAGAAGGGAAATTGCATGGAAATAAAAGGAGACCCTCAGGGTTATACAAAATTACATACAAGAGGAGGTGAGGGAAAGGAAAAAATTATACAAGGGGGAGAAATGAATTACAGTAAAGAGGTAGAGAGAGAAGAGGAGAGGGGAGGTAAGGGGAGGGGGATAGTAGAGGTTAGGAAAGGCAGCAGAATACGACAGACACTAGTATGGCAATATGTAAATCAATGGATGTGTAACTGATGTGATTCTGCAATCTGTTTATGGGGTAAAAATAGGAGTTCATAACCCACTTGAATCACAGTGTGGAATATGATATATCAAGAACTATGTAATGTTTTGAACAAGCATAAATAAAAATTAAAAAAAAGAAAACTAACTTTGGTGAATGGTGCAAAGAAATCCTAATATTTCTACAGTAACTGACACAGTTTAACATCAATGCGAGAAGATTCCTGTGGGACATGATGTGTATTTTGATGTTCATTTTTATTCAGCACTGGTACATTACTATTTCTTCAGTTTATTCACATCATATTATAATATTTCATCCACAAGTAAGGAAATTTATCGTCATTTTTTTCAATTTCAATCACTTCCTGCTTCAGAACTCATGAATTCCTCGGTGTTCCTTGACTGGCATTTTCATGAGACTTCTTTCCAAACACATTATTTTCGATTTCCATAATCACATTTGAAGCAAAACTCACACAAACTTCATGATAAATCGTACCCTAATATTAACATTAGGTGTATAACTGGTTGTCATGAATGATTGCATATCAATATAAGATTTCTTATATATTTTCAGATATCAATTCAATCCATTATTTAAAGTGGAACAAGTTGTATTATTTATTGAAATTAAGGTCTATTCATGCATTATCTGTATATTCATAAAAACAGGGTACACCTCTTTTTACCCCCAATGCTAATTTATACGTTTTCAAAATACTGCTCCTAGAAATGGTGGAAGAAAAAATCATGTCATCTGATCTACATATACATTTTATCACAGTAATATTCTGGAAACAAAATGCAAAGGTCCCACTTAGGATTGTACCAAAGCCTAAATGTAAAGTGAACATGGATTACTAACAATATCCATGTCCATGTTGCCTAATGCTCTCAAATGTCAATCCTATTGGTGACCTACATATTTGTTTCTTCCTAAGATTAGATATTCAATCTCAACCTTGTTGAAAATGTCTTATTCTATCACTCACTTTATACTTTGCCTGATTTCCTAATGTCTCTATTGATATCTGCTTTTCTACAAATTTTCCCCAGTTCATCATTGTGTCTGATTTCTTCATATGTGCTGACATTTATATTCACTCACTGCCCGAAAAAAATTGCTAAAGAACTTTTGTTACATATCCTATACTAACTCTACTTGCTAAACATAACGACTATCTTCTTTTTTTTTTTTTAATTTTTTTTATTGGTTGTTCAAAACATTACAAAGCTCATGGCATATCATCTTCCATACATTTGATTCAAATGGGTTATCAGCTCCCATTTTTACCCCAAATACAAGTTGCAGAATCACATCGGTTACACATCCACATTTTTACATAATACCATATTAATAACTGCGACTATCTTCTTAATCCTACCGACAATCCCTTTTGACTGGATGTTCTCTTCAGCATTCAATCATCCAAGGTTCAAGTTCCTCTGCCATTGTATGTCGATT
The DNA here is from genome assembly GCF_048772815.1 of Callospermophilus lateralis. Classification (NCBI taxonomy): domain Eukaryota; kingdom Metazoa; phylum Chordata; class Mammalia; order Rodentia; family Sciuridae; genus Callospermophilus; species Callospermophilus lateralis. Next base: position 27,472 of record NW_027512984.1, on the reverse strand, counting down.
TATTTGAGACATGTGTGCAGATAGTAATTCAAAGCTAAATATCCCAATCAATTGCCCAATGCCCTTCTGGGATTCAAATCTTACTTTAATTTCTGTTTTCATACATATGTTTAACCTCGATATTCTTATAAATATCACAGGTTCCCAATACCATTATTAATCCAGCAGAATGATTCCTAACCCAAATCGAACATGAAATTAACCCTAACCATACACTGTTCACTCAATCTAACTTTACAGAAGAGCAGAGACAGATTGTTCTTACAATACAGGAATGTAGGGGATGCTCTACCTGTTAAGAACCTCAAAGGTCCATGCAGAAATGATCCCTGGAGAAGATGTAGGCAGCAATGAAGGACCTGAGAGACAAAAAGTCATTTTCCATGGCAAACAACCTGGTCAGGATGAAGGGTTTTGTCTGAATCAGCCTCTATCTTCTTACTGTAGAGAAGATGGACCAAACCAGGCTTGTGTGGAGAGCTGTTCTCGGGTGCCTAAGGTTGATATACCATTCTAAGTTGTGAATGTGCCAAAGGAAGTAGGGGCAGCCTCCATCTCATGGGACCCTTGGAAGCAACTGTTAGGACAAAGTGGTTGCCAAGGCAGTGACCTCATTCAGTTCTTAAAGGAAGTGACCTACCTCACTTCCTTGTTGATGGAACTTTCTGAACTTGGGACCAAGGAAACCAAGCACCAGAGCCAGTCCCAGTCCCAGTCCAAGTGGTCTCATTTGTTTGGAATCACCAAGGACAGAGTCAGTCTTCTTGGTACTGACTGATGTGAGGATGGCCAAATGCCAGGAAAGATATGAACACGGGCCTTTCCTGACTAAGCAGGTAGTGGCTCACCGCTGGCTCCTGACTGCTTTACAGAGTTGTACAAGGAGACCAGATCTGAGACAGGACAGACCATTACCGGGGAACATAGTATGGCAAACCTGTCAGAGGACACTCCGGATAATCACAGCCCTACTTGGGGGAAGGAGGTGTCTTTTTGAGTGTGGGTGTGTGGTTTTGTCTCTGTTCTGAGAATAGGTAGGAAAGGAGGTTTCTTTGGTTTGCAGTGAACTGTTTCTAGTAAGTCGTTTTACAAGGTGAGTGTTTCTATGTCTGTGTATCCCACTGTGTCCGTGGTTGTATACATTAGAAAAGAGAATGCATCAATGCATGTGTCCCCTCTAGTAGAAAGCTTCCCAGCATTCATCCTGCCCAATTAATGAATGGAGTGTGGTTTCCATATCGATAGGCAACACCTACTACCTTATTAAGTCCCTGTTTTCTTTCTGAATTCTGACAACTCTTCAGAATAGGCTCTTGGGTTTGTGTCCAAGATATGTACCACCTCCAATCTCTGTCACATGGCCATGTACTGGATATCTGAAGGGAATGGCCAGCATCTCAGAAAACTCAGATATCAGTGTGACCAGGAAAGTCTCAGTGGAGAAACCCTGCTTTGGGCCTTTTGCTAACCTATTGTTCTGTTGCCTTGAATCTCAGGATGTCTTTGCCTCTGGGCACCCCTTTGGGAAGCCTGAGGAAAACATTTTTCAAATGGAAATGAAGGGCATCACCTGTGTCTCTTTGCTTAATTGCTTTGGAAAAAGATGTGTCTGAATCATCCTCTTGGCCCTGTGTGAGGCTGTGGCTTAGATTCTCAGCACCTGATGGATCAAAAGAAAGATCAAATGTGTGCATCCAAAACCAAAATGGCAAATATTCACTCATTGTGAATGAATTCTTTTACCTTCCTCTGTTAGGATCCTGACTTCCATCAAGTGAGAATAGGAATCCTTTCGGCCAAATGAGTTCTTCAAATCTCTGCAGAGGGGCTTGGATTTTCTCATGACTCAAATTCACATAAAGAATCTAAACCACAGAGTCAGAAGGTCTCAAATTGAAAAAGCCAAGCACTATTAATGGCAGGCCTATTTGATCATTCCTGGTTTACAGGAAGTGTGTCCAGGCCACCTTGATGTTAGACAAATGAGGGGAACAGGACCTTAATTTGGACACTGACTTGGGCTGTTAACCTCATTGAAAACTCCAGCCAGACGTTATAAGGAGTGTCTATATGGAAAAAGATGAGGACCATGTGGGAGTGTTTTGGTTTTAATTGTGATCATTTGTGTGGCGGTTGGAAGAGATGACTGTTCCACTGGGCTTGAACTCTGGTGTGATTCCCCTTAGAGACTGAGTTCTTTAACTGACCTCAGAGAAGTATTGCCATGAATTGTGTTGGGATTTTAGGAGGCCACACATGAGAGTCGCCCTTGGAACCTGAGATCTAGGCCCAGGTTGGATTTCCACAGAACATTGGGAATTTCAGCCCGGATATAACATACAATTTTTCTTAAAGACTTGGCAGCCATATTTGAGTTTAAAACACACATGGACCTCATATTGTAGATCTCAATGGGCCTGGCTTCATGTGACATTTTGGCCACCCTTAGGGAAACCTTGCCTGTGAGAGTGCTCCAGAGCTTTCATTGAAATTAGCTTCTTCACCATTTAATGGTTCCTGAATTAATTGAATCCCTCAGAGCCTCAAACTTCATCCGTGAAAAATGGCTAGAAAATTACCATGAAATTTTTGATATTTTGATGATCAGCTGGCACTGGAAATACTTTGGATGTCCTGTTTCTGATCCTGAGTATACCAGACACTGCCTTGATTGACTTTGTTTCATGAAAATGGTGTAGAACAGATATGCCAGTAAGTTGGAGCCTGGTGAGTAGTGGGCCTAGAGCAGTGGTATGAAATTGTGTGATAAAACATCTGTGTTGCGGCCATGTGGATCAGCCATTGGCTTCCAAATGGCTTGTGACTGACATGGTGCAGCCAGCAGACCCATATATGTAAAGGCATCTTGTTATATGGAGAGGATTCACTGCAATGTTCAGAATCATGTTGCTATTCTCAAGGGGGCAATCTACATGGGATAGAACCTTGGTTGGTGCATTCTCCTGAAGACCCTGACTCACCACACCTTAAAGAACTCCCTCCACCACTCTGTCCCATTTTAACTCCTTGTATTTTTTGAAGCAAATACCAAACTCCCAGTGCAGCAGCGAGAAACACCACGAAAAGTGGAGCATGACCAATTGGCTTCACAGTCCACACTGAAAGACACTTAGACCCCAGTGTCCATAGTTTACCTACAAAGAGAGAATTCAGCACTGCTGCCTCATGTTCATTGGATAATAAGAAACCATGTCCTCCAAGTAACATAGATGCAGACCCAGCTTTCATGGTTTCTCTACAAAGGAACTAAATCTCCTCAGAACATCAAATACTTCAAGTGCCCACTCTTAGAGGCAGTTTCTCAAAAAGTATTTAGGCCAGCAGAGCTACATGTTTGTGGAATGTTTACCCTGTCCCTTACTTTTAGAATCTTCTCTACCACCTCCAAAGTTGTAAACTCCAGAGTATTTTCCATTCCAGATATATATTCACAGATTTTCTAACTCTTATCCTCTAATTGTGTCTTACTTGAGGAGAATGTAATGTCAAGGCATTGTTCTGGATGAAAGTGGGAAGATTTTTGTGTAGCACATATTTGCATACACATTGGATTCAATTTCCTATTTTCCATTAGAAATGCTGAATCCCTGAAACTAACATATACCCTATTAGACTCTGACTACTAATCCTAATATGATGGAGAAAAATAACACAAACATAATAGAAATACAAGCAGTTTAGATGAGGTATGTTTTATAGTTGGAGTTGCCTTTTGCATGGTATAGTGTAGCAGTTATAAATCTAGTCAATTATTTGTTGAAATAGTTCTCGATGCGTTTTTAAAGTTAACAAATAAGTGAATTCCTGTCCCCCTTTCTCTGTAGCCTATTCAGCACACGTATTTTTATATGCACATATAGAATCCTACCTGGTACCACACGTACATTCTTGTGAGGTGGCTGACTTGGCAGATACAAATTGGAAGAAGAGATCACTCCTCCTAAACGCTGCTTGAACTGGTAATTCAAATGTGAGTGAGCTTCCTAGTTGAACAACATTATACATAAATCCATGTTCAGTAAAATGAATATATTTGAATCTGTGGATGATATACATTTCATGGTGAATTTCGTTTGGCATATATATTGCAATTTTTAATGTCTGTCTCTGTGTGTGTATATAATTATATATATAGATACACTCTCAGGAGTATTCAAAATATGAAATATGTGTCTTATTACACACTTCCTAAATTCATTCATATTTATGTTGTGGATTCATAATCAACTTTTCACAAGATTATTCTCAGAAATATTCATCCACCTGAAATACGTATTTGTTTCTTAGTACTGTTTCCACCCCAGATATGCATTCACGGATTTTCAAACTCTTCTACCCTAATTGTGTCTTACTTGAGGTGAAGGTAATGTAAAGGCATTGTTCTGGATGAGAGTGGGAAGATAATTGTGTAGCATATATTTTTATACACATTGGATTCATTTTCCTATATACCATTGAAAATACTGAATCCTGACAATAACCCATACCCTACTATACTCTGTCTACTAATCCAAATGATGGAGAAAAACAACCCAAACAGAATAGAAATACAAGCAGTTCAGAGGAGGCGTGGGGTATAGTTGGACTTGCCTTTTTCATGATAAATGGTAGGTGTTATAAATCTAGTCAATTTTTAATTGAAATAGTTCTCCATGTGTTGTTAAAGTTAACAAATATGTAAAGGCCTGTCTGCCTTTCTCTGTAGCCTATTCAGCACATGTATTTTTATATGCTTTATAGAATCCTACCTGGTATCACACGTTCATTTTTGTGAGGTGACTGACTTGGCAGATACAAGTTGTGAGAAGAGATCACTACTCTAAACGCTGTTGGAACTGAAAATTCAAACTATGGGTGAGCTTCCTAGTAGAACAACATTATACATAAATCCTTGTTCAGTAAAATAAATATTTTTGCATCTGTGGATGCTATATATTTTATGATGAACTTCGATTGGCGTATATATTCCTACATTTTAATGTCTGTGTGTGTGTTTTGTGTGTGTGTGTATATATATATATATATATATATATATATATATATATACACATATATATGTATATACACATATATATAATTATGAATATATATATATATATATATATATATATATATATATATATATATATACTGTCCTGATTTTTAAAATATGAAATGTATGTATCTTAAATACACTCCCTAAATTCATTCATGTTCAAAAATGTGGATTTATAATAAACTTTTCACAAAATTATTCTCAGAAATATTCATCCTCCTGAAATACACATTTGTTTCATAGTTCTGAAAACTAACTTCAGTAAATGGTGCTTACAAATCCTAATATTTGTACAGTAACTAACCCAGATTAACATCAATCAAGTAGATTCGTATGGGACATGATGTGTATTCTGACGTTTATTTTCATTCAACACTGGTACATTACTATTTCTTCAATTTTTACAAATCATAGGATATATATATTTCATCCACAAGTTCACAAATTTATGCGCATTTGTTTCACAATCACTTCCTGCTTCATAAAACATGTATTCCTCCAGGTTTCTTGACTGGTCTTTTCATGAGACTTCTTTCCAAACACATTATTTTAGATTTCCATAATCACTTTTGAAGCAAAACTCACACACCCTTCATGATTAACCATAACCTTAATGTGGCCATTAGATATATAACTGGTTGGAATGAATGTTTGTATGTCAATATAAGATTTCTTGTATTTTTTCACATATAATTTCAATCCATTATTTAAAGTCGGAACCAGATATATTATTTATTCAAAGTATGGTCTATTCATGCATTATCTCTATATGCACAGACAAAGGGTACACCTCTTTTTACCCCCATTACTAATTTATACGTCTTGAATATGTTGCTGCCAGAAATGGTGGAAAAATAGTCATGTCACCTGATCTACATATACGTTTTATCACAGTAATATTCTGGACAAAAAAAGCAAAGGTCACACTTAAGATTGTAGCAAAGACTAAATGAAAAGTGAGCATGGATTACTAAACATCCATGTCCAGGTTGCCTAATGCTGTCAAATGTTAATCCTATTGGTCACTACACATTTGTTTCCTTCTAAGATTATATATTCAAACTCAACCCTGTTGAAAATATCTAATCCTATCACTCACTTTATACTTTGCCTGATTTCGTAATGTCTCTATTGATATCAGCTTTCCTAACTATTTTCCCCAGTTCATCATTGTGACTGTCTCTTCACTTGTGCTGACATTAACATTCACTGTCTACCAGAAACCCTATTGCTAAACAACATTTGGTCCAAATCCTATACTCACTCTTCTTTCTAAACCTACCGAGAATCTTCCGAATCCTACCAACTATCCCTTTTGACTGGAAGTTCTCTTCTACATTTAATCATCCATGGTACAAGGACCTAAGCCATTGTATATCGATTTACCTGACACATCAGTGCAGAACATAATTCAAAGCTACGTATCCCAGTCAAGGGCCCAATGCCCTTTTGGGCTTCAAATCTTAGCTAGATTTCTGTTTTCATACTTATAATTCACCTATATATTCTTGTAAATATCGCAGTTTCCCAATACCATTATTCATCCCGCAAAAAGATTCCTAATCCAAATCGAACCTGTTAGTTAACCTAACCATACACTGTTCAGTCAATTTAACTTTACAGAAGAGCAGGGATAGAGTTGTTCTTACAATACAGGAATATAGGGGATCTTCCACATGCTGAGAAACTCAAAGGTCCATGCAGAAATGATTCCTGGAGAAGTTGTAAGCAGCTATGGAGGACCTAAGAGAGCAAAATTCATCCTCCATGGCAAACAACCTGGTCAGGATGAAGGGTTGTGTCTGAAACAGCTTCTCTCTTCTTAATGTCGAGAAGATGGACCAAACCAGGCCTGTGTGGAGAGCTGTTCCCAGGTGCCAATGGTTGATATACCATTCTAACTTGTGAAAGTGTCACAGGAGGTAGGGGCAGCCACCATCTCATGGGACCCTTGAAAGCAATTGTTAGGACAAAGTGGTTGCCACGGCAGTAACTTCATTCAGTTCCTGAATGAGGTGACCTACCTCTCTTCCTTGATGACGGATCTCTCTGAACTTGGGATCCAGGAAGCCAGGCACCCAGAGTCAGTCTCAGTTTCTTGCCCAGTGGGCTCAGTTGTTTGGAATAACCAAGGACAGAGTAAGTCTTCCTTGGTACCTACTGATGTGATGATTGCCAAATGCCAAGAGAGCTCTAAAAAGGGGAATTTCATGAGAAAGCAGGTAGTGGCTCACCACTGGCTCCTGACAACTTCACAGTGTTGGCCAAGGTGACCAGATCTGAGAAGGACAGGCCATTTCAAGGAAACATAGTATGGCCCATCATTCAGAGTACATTCCAATTAGTCACAGACCTACTTGAATAAAGGAGGTGTCGTTGTGGGTGTGATTGTGATTTTGTGGTTATGTCTCATGTTCTGAGAATAGGTAAGAAAGGCGGTTTGTTTGCTTTAGAGTGGACTGTTTATAGTAAGTCATTTGACAAGGTGATTGTTTGTATGCCTGTGTATCCCACTGTGTCCGTGGTTGTAGACATTATAAAAGATAATGCATCAATGGATGTGTCCTGTCTAGTAGAAAGCTTGCCAACATTCATCCTGCCCAATTTATGAGTGGACTGCAGGTTGCTTTAGGGAAGGGCAACACCTACTATCTTCCGAAGTTCCTGTTTTCTTCCTGAATTCTGGCCACTCTCCAGAGTAGGCTCATGGTTTTGTGTCCAAGATATGTACCACCTCCAAGCTCTGTGACATTGCCATATACTGGATAGCTGAAGGGAATAGCAAGCATCTCAGAAAACTCAGATATCAGTGTGACAAAGAAAGTCTCAGTAGAGAAACCCTGCTTTGGGCCTTTTGCTTACCTATTTTTCTGTTGCTCTGAGAGTCAGGAAGGTCTCTGCCTCAGGCCACCAATTTGTGAAGCCTGAAGAAAACTGTTTTCAAATGGAAATGAATGGGCATCACCTGTGTATCTTTGCTTAATTGCTTTGGAAAGGGATGTGTCTGAATCAGCCACTTGGCCCTGTGTGAGGCAGTGGCTTAGATTCTCAGCACCTGATGGAACTAAAGAAAGATCCCATGTGTGCTTCCAAAACCAAAATGGCAAAAATATCAGTAATTGTGTATGAAGTATCTTGCCTTACTCTGATAGGTTTCTGATCTCCATCAAATGAGACTAGGGATCCTTTGGGTCAAATGAGTTCTTCAAAGCCCTGCAGAGGCTAGCCCATATGAACTTGGGTTTTTTCATTACTTTAAATCACATTAAGAATCTATACCTGACAGTCAGTAGGCCTCAAATTGGAGAAGCAGAGCAGTATTAAGGCCAGGCTTATTTTATCACTCCTGGTTCACAGGAATGGTGTCCAGGCCCAGCTGACTTTAAGCAAATAAGGGATAAGGAAGCTTGTTTTGGATACTGTCTTGTGCTGCGCCCCTCATGGAAACCTCCAGCCAGAGGTTATAATGAGTGTCTATATGGAAGAAGGTGAGGACCATGTGGGAGTGTTTTGGTTTTAATTGTGTTCATTTGTGTAGTGGTTGGAAGAAATGACTGGATCCACCAGGGCTAGAACTTTGGTATGATTCACCTTAGAGACTGAGTTCTGGAACTGACCTCAGAGAAGTATTGTCATGAATTGTGTTGCGATTTTAGAAGGCAACGCATGAGAGTCGCCATTGGAAACTGAAATCTAGGCCAAGGGTGGCTTTCGACTGATCACTTGGAATCTCAGCCAGGATATCACATGATTTTATTATGAAAGACTTGACAGGCATAGTTGAGAGTCAAAACACACATGGACCTCACATTGTAGACCTCAATGGGCTGGGCTTCATGTGACTATTTGGCTACTCTTTGGGAAGCCTTGCCTTTGAGAGTTCTCCAGAGCATTCATTGAAATGAGGTTCCTCAACATTAAATGGTTCCTGAATGAATTGAAACCCACAGTTTCTCCAACTTCATCCTTGAAAAGTGGCTAGATAAATACCCTGAAATTTTTGAAACTCCCATGACCAGGTGGCACTGGAGAACCTTTGGATCTCCTGTTGCTGATCATGAGTGTAACAGACAGTGCCTTGATTGACTGGATTTCATGATAATGGTGAAGAACAGAGATGCCAGTAAGTTGAGAATGCTGAGTAGTGGGCCCAGAGCAGTGGTGTGCAGGTGTGTGATAAAATATCTGAGGTGGGGCCATGTGGATTTCCAATTGACTTCCAAATGCATTTTGGCTGCCATGGTGCATCCAGCAGAACCTTACATGTAAAGGCATCTTATTATATGGAGAGGTTTCAAGGCAATGTTCAGAATCAGGTTGGTATGGTCAAGGAAAAAGCTGTGTGAAATAGAAGCCTGGTTGGTGCATTCTCCTGCAGTTCCTGACCCACCACACGTGAAAGAACTCCCTCCAGCACTGTGTCCCAGTTGAACTCCTTGTATTTCGTGAAGCAAATACCAAACTCCCAGTGCAGCACCAAGAAACACCACAAAAATGGAGGATGATCAAATGGCTTCACAGTCCACACAGGGAGACACTTATCCCCCAGTGGCCACAGTTTACCTACCAAGAGAGAATTCAGCACTGCTGCCTCATGTTCATTGGAAAATAAGAAACCATGCTCTCCATTCACATAGATGCAGACCCAGCTTTGATGGTCTCAATAAAAAAGAAGCTAAACCTTCTGACAACAAAATATATTTAAAGTACCCAACCTCAGAGGCAGTTTCTCAAGAAGTCTTTAGGCCGGCAGAGCTCTATGTTTGTGGAGTGTTTACCTCTTAGACCAAGATGTAAGAAAAGAACACTGACTCCAGTTAAAATCAAATTAAAGTAAGCTTATTATTTCCACTGGCTGGGCTGCCTCTCCCTCCAAAGATTGCGGGAGCAAGAGAGCAACCCCACCTTTACTACAGCCCAGGTTTGCAGCCCAGAAAGTTACACAAAAATGGGGTAACAGATAACAGAACTCTGACAAGCATCACACTAATGGGAGTTTACATTTTTTTTTTTTTTGCTAGCCCCAACATCAAAATTTATGAGGACCATTAGAGCCTCAGAGAGGGTCATTGTCTGGCCACAGAAGGCCAATATTTATGAGGTGTGACAAAGTTTCAGAGAGGGCTGCTATCTGGTCAGAGAGCCATGCACGGGTGAGTTTAAGGCATGGGCAGTCATTCCAAGCAGGTTCAGAATTTGCAGTAATTTACAGTAAAGCCAAAATGATTTTTTCATGGTTTTGTTGCAAGATGGCTCCCAATTTTAATAAAAGATAAGGTTGGGTCTATCATTCCCCCCTTTTCTTATGTGTCCCTTTGTAATCCTTGATAGGTTAGTGGAAAAGCACTGAGGAAATTTTAATCCCTCAGTTAACAGTCTCCAAATTTTTAGAACTCACCGAAAACCAGTCTCCCTGATATTACCTGACTTAATTAATTACTTATATTGATAGTCTATTTATTTTGGGCTCCATTGGTGTAAGTGGAGAGTCGTCTCTCATTTTGCCTTCTTCTCAGCTGAGAGAGGGTGACATGAGTGTGCATGGTGTGAGAGACATGAGTTGCCTTTTTGAAGTCAGTTGAGGAATATGAGTTGCCTTTTAGAAGTCAGTTCTTTTTGAAGTCTTGTTGAGGAAGAACAGGTTGTAAAGTCATCTGGGGATGGGTTCTTCTATGAGAGAAACAAAAAACATGAGTATTGAATAAATGTTGCAGTAGCTGGATCATGTCACTGTATGAAGTACCCTCACCAGTCTTTAATATCCCCAATTATCAGGACTGTCAACTTAATATTTAACTTTAAGTGTTACAGTTGTCCCTCCCAATAATATACAGTTTAATAATTTAATGTCATCTGATTTTGCAAAATCCTTTCAGTAGTATGACCTCTGTGTCTAATAGAGAAACATTTAATTCTGTTACTCAGGGCTGGATAATCGTACTAGCAAACACCAAGCCTACCTGTAGGTTAGGAATATCTGTAGGCCTTAATCTAAAAACTTCTGCCTCTGGCAGCTCCTCTTGATAGTCTTTGTAGCCAACAGTTTTACTTATTTTGGGAGGCTAACATAAAGTGTATACCTTAAAATATTATTATTATTATTATTATTATTATTATTATTATTATTATTATTATTTAAAATGCCCAGGAATGGCTGTATTTTGGTTTTAACTGTCTTTGCTAAGTGTTTAAGATGAAGCAGTCAAATGACTTTTGTTTCTATCTATTGTTAGCAGTCAGCTGAGCTTTTATGGGAGTCATTCCTTGGGAAACTTGAGAGCAGCTTCTCAGTTCTGCTAGTGCAATTTGAGCTAGGTGGGTTCAGGTCTTGCTTGACCATGTGGCTTCCCTCAGAAGCATCAGGGATGTCTCCCTTTCCTGATGACTCTCCTCTTTGTAGCAAATGCACTGATTGGCTTTCTGTTCTCCAGTGGTCTCATTAATCTCCCTGATCGGGAGGTTATGTGGCCCAGAGTTGCAAAGCTCATAGAGAAGTCCCCTGTTCCCTGGATTCAGACTGACTCAAAGGGCAAGAGTCAAATATTGGTTTTTTTTTGGCCCTTTTCATTTAACTTTAATTTTCAATCCTAATCTGAAACAACCAGCAAATAAATTTTAACAGCCATATATTAAGAGTACTGCACTTTAATGTCTATAAGTTTATAATTATTTATATTTTATTAATTGGGATCTTATTATTCTGTCTGTCTTGTAGTTGATGACTTATTTTCTTAAATTAACCCATGTTGTGTTCTTAAAGCAACACTTCTGTAAAACACCAACAGGGAATCTTTAGATCACTTAAAAAGAAATTAAAAAATAAAATTTTTTAACAAGAGTAAAAATACTTAGTTCATGTAATAGCTACCCTGAATTTTTTGGTGAGTTATATTTTATATCACCTTTTTGAGATCCTAGTAATCTTGACAGAAAAAAAAAATTTGAACATAACTTTAAATTAAATAAAATCTGACCTACTGCTTTCGTAGTCATTCTCACATGTAGTAAGATGGGACAAAGAGTCTTATCTCAGGTAAGCAGGGCTCCTTATAAATCTTAAATGCTTTAGTTCTCAAGCTGATCTTTTTTTTAAATATCATTTTACAAAGTTTACATAAATTGTTTGAGGTCACATGAACATTAGCTCACACCATATGATATCACATTTAAAACATGAATTAAAGTACGGCTGAAAGATTTTAACCTTTACATAGATTAGGGTCTCATTAACTTAAAAATACATTTAAATTGTTCCACAATGTAAAAAGTAACATAAAACTTTACATATATTATTGATAACAGGTAAATAAATCCCCAATATATATTTTATTACCATACAACTTCAGAACACCTGCTTGATATAATGCTCTTTTAAAGTTTCTACCTTATAGAGTTGTATAACTGGAAAATATGAGCACATTAATAGCATCACAATTGCATTGAAGTTTCTACATTAACCAAGTTTAGCTTTTAAAGAAATGGCAGTACAGTGCTCTAAAATAACAGTTCTTATTTAAACATTTGTTTAATTTTTATGGTTGCTTGCTCTAGAAAATTTAAATCTTAATAAACTTAATGTTATGGGTAAACTTATGTTTAAGAAATTTTTGTCTCTTTTACACATGACTGATTTTTACAATCTTATACAGACTTTAGTACAAACTTATACAGACCTTAGTATATCAATCAGATATCAAACAAAAGTACTCATGAATGAGTAATCCCATATCAAATTTACTTTACTTATTTATCAAAATATTAGACAAATTTTTTGAACACTGTAAACCATTTTTTTGATTGAAAGAAAAGTCCTGGAACAAAGGCATATTAGACCTTTTGTAGACATTAATAGTTTATTAGATTTTTGAACACCTAGAAAAACTTGTAAGCTTAAATTTAAAGACATTTATATTTATCAGTTTACCCAATTTAAATTGAAACATTTAAATCACGTGAATTAAAGATCTTTGGATCCACATTTTAAAATTGTTTTTATGAGTTCTTTTTAATATGAGTGCTCCTTATATAAGTTAATTTGTGTATCATATATATGATATATGGATATATATATATATATATATATATATATATATATATATAGACATACAACACATAACAAATTGTGCACACATAATAAAAGTGAAGGCCTTGTAGCTTTTCACAGGTGAAATCTCCATTGCAATGATTTAAAAATTCCACAGTTGGTCAAAGATATTACTGATCAGAAAAACATTAACCTAGGTCTGTAGGAGCAAAATCATGAGCTCAAAAAATAAATAAAGAACCTAAGGAAAAAATTATGAGTCCTAGAAAAATGACTGGCCAGTAATTGGTAAATACCATACAATTTACCTTTTTGTTCCCTTAGGCCTCAAATAAGTCTCCTACTAAGCTTACAGGCTTCTTTCATTTGCATTTCAAAATAAGTCCTGGCTTAGGTCTGGAAGAAGAAGGAAAAAAGGCTATTCTGAGCAGAAACCTTAGGCCTAAGGTATTTTAACCATAATTTTCATGTTAGGATGTTGAAAATTATGATACAAGTTTAAGATACAATTCACAAAATTTTATATCTTTACAAGTTGTTTTGTCAACAGATATCATACTATGATTTAGTATCCTTGTCCAAATTAATGCACTGGTACACACAGTGACATTTTCCCAGGCTACCTAATTTAAAATTGGTGAAAAAAAGACTGAATGATTGGGAAGTTACTTGCCAACTTGGAAGTAGAGTTCTTTATTTTCCATCCTAAGTATTTAAGTTCTCTGGCATGAATTATCTGAAACCATGAACTAAACAAATACCTAAACCAGACTTTTAACTGCAAGATTGTGGAATGCTTCAAAAACCCATTCAGATACCAGATTGGTACAATGAAACATCATCATTTAGACACATATTCAGCTAAGATCATTTCCAAGAAACAATTTATAATATTAACACATTATTGCACATGTCTTAAAGGGCTAGAAAAAAGGCACAAGACAGACAGAAATGAACTCCAGACAATGGCTGACAGACAGAACCCTTTAAAACAGAGCAAATAAGAGAAAAATCTCCTTCTCCAGTGGCACCACAGATGTCCCCACAAGGGGACCAAATGTTTTCACAGAGGAGCTACCTGAAATATAAAATAAAGTGTCTCCATGGCGACTTTACTGCATTTAGTGTCCCCTTTTTTTTTTCTCTTTTTTTAAGAAGACAGAGGTGGCATTATCCTTGCAGTGCAGGGAACAAAGGAGGGAATTCCCTGAAGCAACAGGGCTTCGGCATATACTGGGAGATACTCAGTTCTTCATTCCCCAGCAGGCATTACCATCTGCACTGGGTGTACTCCAGGCAGCCAGCTAGGGCCTTCTCTCATTCTGCTTAACAAATGGTGGTAAAGTTCATCACAGTTCCTTAAAACACAGTCCAAAGGGGTGTCAGGCTTACTTGCTTTGTTACCCATTTTCACGTTCAATATCCTTAAGATTTTATCACAGAAATCACAAAACAAAACGCACAAAAACAAACAAACAAAAAACATATAGAACACAGAACAAAACACACACACACACACAAAAAAAAAAAAAAAAAAAAAAAAAAAAAAAAACAGAATCCCGGTGCCAAAACAGAAAAACAGATGAGCAATTCAACGTCTTGCTAAAGCTCTGGGGTAGGAGCGCATGCGTGTCCCTCGGCACCTCTCTAACCTTCCAGAGGAATTCCCTACAGAACGGAACAGAGGACAGAACGATTCTCATTACTATCCTGGACAGGAGTGAATGTGAGCCTCCCCAGGCCACCTCTCTGTCATTAGAAGAGATCTCCCTTAACCAGATATAAGATGTTATCAAGGTGCCACTTACCTATGGAGACCTCCTCCACCAGGTACTTGCTAATAGTTTCAGTGCGGTGGTTCACTGCAGTGCTCCCCAGACCGACGGCTCACTCCAAGGCCTTGGAACATCTCAAGTTGTGCACCCCCTAGAGTGGCTCCCCAGCCCGTAGCCCTGGAGGGAAGGCCAGCTTCAGAATTTTCAGCAGTCTGGTCTTGTGATCTGGTCGGGCAGGGTCATCTCACTGGGGAACTCCAAAATGTTGGAATAGGATGCAAGAAAAGACCAGTGACTCCAATTAAAATCAAATTAAGGCAGGCTTATTATTAAAACTGGCCAGGCTGCCTCTCCCTCCAAAAATGGCGGGAACAAGACAGCAACACCACCTTTCCTACAGCCCAGCTATATAGCCCAGAAAGTTACACAAAAAGGGGGTTACAGATAACAGAACTTTGAAAGCATCACACTGATGGTAGTTTACATTTTTTTTGCTCGCCCCAACATCAGAAATTATGAGGACCATTAGAGACTCAGAGAGGGTCGTTGTCTGGCCTGGGAAGGCCAATATTTATTAGGTGTCACTAATGTTTCAGAGAGCACTGTTATCTGGTCAGAGAGCCAGGCATGGATGAGTTCAAGGCACGGACAGGCATTCCAAGCAGGTTCAGAATTTGCAGTAATTTATAGTAAAGCCCAAATTATCTTTTCATGGCTTTCTGGCAAGATGGCTCCCAATTCTAATAAAAGATCAGGTTGGGTCTATCAAGCCTGTCCTTTACTTTTGGAAACTCCTCTACAACCTGCAAGGTTGTGAACTCCTGACCATTTTACATTCCAGATATGTATTCACAGATTTTCTAACTCATGTCCTCCAACTGTGTCTTACTTGGGGTGAAGGTAATATCAAGGCATTGTTCTGGATGAGAGTGGGAAGATTTTTGTGTAGCACATATTTGCATACACATTTAGGAGATCACTCCTCCTAAACACTGATTTGGAACAGAAAATTCAATCTATGGGGGAGCTTCCTAGCTGAACAACATTATACATAAATACAAGTTCATTAAATAAATAGTTTTGGATCAGTGGATGATATATATTTCAAGATGGATTTAAATTGGCATATATATTGCTAGATTTTAATGTCCATGTGACTTTTGTGTTTATAATGTTTTGTGATTTATGTGGATTTATAATCAAATTTTCACAAGATTATTCTCAGAAATATTCATCCAACTTAAATACATACTTTTTTCCTAGTACTGAAAAGTAACTTCAGTGAATGGTGGATAAAAATCCTAATATTTCTACAGTAACTGACCCAGATTAACATCAATGCAATTAGATTCCTATGGGACATGATGTGTATTTTGATGTTCATTTTTATTCAACATTGGTACATTACTATTTCTGCAGTTTATGCACATTATATATAGTATGATATATAATGTTCAATCACTTCCTTCTTGAGAACACATGTATTCTTACAGGTTTCTTGACTATTCTTTTCATGAGACTTCTTTCCAAACACACTATTGTTGATTTCCATAATCACTTTTGAAACAAAACTCACACACCTTTCAGGATAAACCACAACCATAATATTACCATTAGATGTATAACTGGTTGCAGTGAATGATTGTATATCAATATGAGATTTCTTTTATATTTTCAGATATCAATTCAATCCATTATTTAAAGTAGAGCAAGTTATATTATTTACACACAGTATGGTTTATTCATGCATTATCTGCATATTCATAGACACAGGGTACACCTATTTGTACCCTCAATAGTAATTTATACATCTACAAAATATTGCTACAGAAATGGTGGAAGAAATACTCAAGTCACCTGATCTACATATACATTTTATCACAATAATATTCTGGACACAAAATGCAAAGGTCACACTTATGATTTTACCAAAGCCTAAATAAAAAGTGAGCATGGATTAATAAAAACATCCATGTCCTGGTTACCTAATGCTCTCAAAAGTCAATCCAATTTGTGACAACATATTAGTTTCTGCCTAAGGTTATATATTCAGACTCAAACCGTTGAAAATGTCTAAACAAATTACACACTTCATACTTTTACTGACTTCCTAATGTCTCTATTTATATCTGCTTTCCTACATATTTTCCCCAATTCGTCATTGTGACTGACTCTTTACATGTGCTGACATTCACATTCACTCTCTACCCGAAACCTTATTTGTAAAGAACTTTTGGTACAAATCCTATACTCATTCTTCTTTCTAAACCTACTGACTATCTTGCTAATCCTACAGACTATCCCTTTTTTATTGGATATTCTGTATGTTATTCAATCATCTAGTGTATACGATCCTATTTATTTGTATATCAATTTATCTGAGACATCTGTGCAGAATATAATTCAAAGCAAAGTATGCTACTCAAGGGCCCAAAGTCCTACTTGGCTTCAAGTCTTCCCTAGATTTCTGTTTCCATACTTATATTTCACCTATATATTCTTGTAAATATCAGGTTCCCAATACCGTTATTCATCCAGCAGAATGATTCCTAACGCAAATAGAACATGATATTAACATTAACCATACACTGTTCCCTCAATCTAACTTTACAGCAGTGCAGGGATAGAGTTGGTCTTACAATCCAGGAATATAGGGGATCTTCCACCTGCTGAGAATCTCAAAGATCCATGCAGAAATTATCCCTGAAGAAGATATAGAATGCTATGAAGGACCTGAGGGAGCAAAAGTCATTTTCCATGGCAAACAACCTGGTCAGGATGAAGAGATGTGTCTGAATAAGCCTCTCACATTTTAATGTAGACAAAATGGACCAAACCAACCCTGTGTGGAGATCTCTCTCCCAGTACCTATTGTTGATATACCATTCTAACTTGTGAAAGTGTCACAGGAAGTAGGGGCAGCCTCCATCTCATGGGACCTTAGGAAGAAACTGTTAGGACAAAGTGTTTTCCAAGGCTGTGAGCTCATTCAGTTCATGAAGGAAGTGACCTACCTCACTTCTTTGTGATGGAACTCTCTGAACTTGGGATCCCGGAAACCAGGCACCCAGGGTCAGGCCCAGTAACAGTCACAGAGATCTCACTTTTTTGGATTTATCATGGAAAGAGTCAGTCTTTCTTGGTACTTACAGATGTGAAGATGGTCAAATGCCAGATAAAATCTGAAGAGGTGTCTTCACTGAGAATGCAGGTAGTGGCGGCTCAAAGCTGGCTCCTGACAACTTCACAGAGTGGGCCAAGGAGTCCAGATTTGAGAACAGACAGGCCATTTCGGGTGAACAAAGAATGGCTCACCAGGCAGAGGACACTCCGGTTAGTAACAGACCTTCTTGGGGGAAGGAGGTGCATTTGTGGGAATGAGTGTGGGTTTGTGGTTTTGTCTCATGTTCTGAGAATAGGTAGGAAAGTTGGTTTGTTTGGTTTGGAGTGGACTGTTTCTATTAAGTCATTTGACAAGGCAAGTGTTTCTATGTCTGTGTATCCCACTGTGTCCGTGGGTGTAGACATTACAAAAGAAAATGCATCAATGGATGTGTCCTGTCTAGGAGAAAGCTTCCCAACATTCACGCTGCCCAATTTATAAAAGGACAGAGGGTTGCCTTATTTGTGGGCAAGACCTGAAATCTTCCTAAGTTCCTGTTTTCTTCCTGAATTCTGGCCACTCTCCAGAATAGGCTCATGATTTTGTGACCAAGATAGGTACCACCTCCAAGCTCTGTGACTTGGCCATGTACTGGATAGCTGAAGGGAATGGCGAGAATCTCAGAAAACTCAGATATCAATGTTACCAGGAAAGTCTCAGTGGAGAAACCCTGCTTTGGGACTTTTGCTTACCTATTGTTCTATAGCACTGAATGTCAGGAAGGTCTTTGCCTAAGGCCACCCCGTTGTGAAGCCTGAATAAAACAGTTCTCTAATGTAAATGAATGGGCATCACCTGTCCCTTTTTGAGTAATTGATTTCGAAAGGGATGTGTCTGAATCAGCCTGTTGGCCCTGTGTGAGGCTGTGGCTTAGATTCTCAGCACCTGATGGATCTAAAGAAAGATGCCATGTGTGCATCCAAAACCAAAATGGCCAAAAGTGTACTCATTATGGATGAAGTCTCTCGCCTTCCTCTGTAAGTTTCCTGACCTCCATAAGGTGAGAATAGGAATCCTTTGGGTCAAATGAGTTTTTCAAAGCCCTTCAGAGTCTATCCCATTGGTGCTTGGGTTTTCTCATGACCCCAATCCACATGAAGAATCTAAACCCCACAGTCAGTAGGCCTCAAATTGGAGAAGTGGAACAGTAATAATGGTAGGCCTATTTGATCACTCCTGGTTCAGAGGAAGGGTTTCCAGGCCACCCTGACTTTAGGCAAATGACGGGCAAGGGAGCTTATTTTGGACACTGTCTTGTCCAGCGCCCCTCATAGAAACCTCCAGCTAGAGGTTATGATGAGTGTCTATGTGGAAAAGATGAGGGCCATATGGGAGTGTTTTCGTTTAAATTTTGGTCATTTGTGTGGCGATTGGAAGAAATCACTGGGTCCACCTGGGCTTGAACTCTAGTGTGAATCCCTATAGAGACTGAATTCTGAAACTGACCTCAGAGAAGTATTGCCATGAGCTTTGTTGGGATTTTAGGAGCCCACGCATGAGAGTAGCCCTTATAAACTTAGATCAAGGCCACAGAGCACTGGGAATCTCAGCCAAGATAATCCATGATTTTCTTCTTAAAGTCTTGGCAGCCATAGCTGAGAGTCAAAACACACATGTACCTCACATTGTAGACTTCAATTGGACTGGCTTCATGTGACCTTTTGACAACTCTTTGGGAAGCCTTGCCTATGAGAGTTCTCCAGAGTTTCATTGAAATGAGCTTCCTCAACATTTAATGGTTTTTGAAAACCACAGTTCCTCCAACTTCATCCTCAAAAAAATGGCTAGATAAACACCATGAAATTTTTGGAATTCCCATGACCAGGCGGCACTGGAGAATCTTTGGATGTCCTATTGCTAATCATGAGTGTATCAGACAGTGCCTTGACTGACTAGGTTTCTTGAAAATTGTGTAGAACAGAGATGCCAGTAAGTTGGAGCCTGCAAATTAGTGGGCCTAGAGCAGTGGTGTGAAGGTGTGTGATAAAATGTGTGGTGGGGCCATGTGGATCTGCCACTGGCTTCCAAATGGCTTGTGAATGACATGGTACAGCCAGCAGAACCTTCCATGTAAAGGCATCTTTTTGTATAGGGAGATTTCAAGGCAATGTTCAGAATCAGGTTGCTATGGACAAAGGGGCAACCCATGTGGGATAGAATCCTGGTTGGTGCATTCACATGCAGACCATGACCTCCACACGTGACAGAACTCCCTCCAGCACTGTGTCCCAGTTGATCTCCTTGTATTTCATGAAGAAAATACCAAAGTCCCAGTGCAGCAGCAAGAACCACCACGAAAAGTGGAGGAGGACCAAATGGCTTCACAGTTCACACGGTGAGTCACTTAGCTCCCAGTGGCCATAGTTTAACTACAAAGAGAGTATTCGCACTGCTGCCTCATGTTCATTGGAAAATTAGAAACAATGTCCTCCAGGTCACATAGATGCAGACCCAGCTTTGATGGTCTCACTAGAAAGTAAGCTAAAGCTACTGACAACAACATATATTTCAAGTGCCCAACCTCAGAGGCAGTTTATCAAGAATTCTTTAGGCCAGCAGAACTCCATGTTTGTGGAGTGTTTACCATGTGCCTTACTTTTGGAAATTGCTCTACCACTTCCAAGTTTGTGAAATCCTGAGTATATTCCATTCCACATATGCATTCACAGATTTTCTAACTCTTCTCCTCTAATTGTGTCTTACTTGGGGCGAAGTTAATGTCAAGGCATTGTTGTGGATGAGAGTGGGAAGATTTTTGTGTAGCACATATATGCATACACATTGGATTCATTTTCCAATTTTCCATTTGAAATACTTAATCCCTGACACTAACTCATAAACTACTAGACTCTGACTGCTAATCCTAATATGATGGAGAAAACTAACCCAAACAGAACAGAAATACAAGCAGTTCAAAGGAGGCATGGTGTATATTTGGACTTGCCATTTGCATTATGAAGGGTAGGTGTTATAAATCTAGTTAACTTTTAATTGAAATAGTTCTCCTTGTGTTTTTAAAGTTAATAAATATATAAATTCCTGTCTCCCTTTCCCTGTAGCCTATTCAGAACATGTATTTTTAAATGCACATATAGAATCCTACCTGGTATCACATGTACATTCTTGTGAGGTGGCTGACTTGGCAGATACAAATTATGAGAAGAGATCACTCCTCCTAAACCCTGTTGGATCTTAAAATTCAACCTATGGGTGAGCTTCCTAGTTGAACAAAATTAAACATAAATCCATGTTCAGTAAAAGAAATATTTTTGCATCTGTGGATGATATATATTTCATGATAAATTTCGATTGGCATATATATTGGTAATTTAATGTCTCTGCATGTGTGTTTTTTGTATATATATACTCTCCAGATTTTTCAAAATATGAAATATATGTGTCTTATATACACTCGGTAAATTCATTCATGTTCATGTGTATGGATTTATAATCACGTATTCACAAGATTATTCTCAGAAATATTCATCCACCTGAAATACATATTTGTTACCAGTACTGAAAACTAACTTTAGTTAACGTTGCATACAAATACTAAATTTGTACAGTAACTGACCCAGTTTAACATCAATGCAAGTAGATTACTATGGGACATGATGTGTATTTTGACATTCATTTTTATTCAACACTGCTACATTACTATTTCTTCAATTTATGCACATCATAAGATATATATTTCATCCACAAGTTAGCAAACTTATAGGCATTTGTTTCACTTTCAATAACTTCCTGCTTCAGAACACATGGATTCCTCCAGGTTTCTTGTCTGGTCTTTTCATGAGACTTCTTTCCAAACACATTATTTTCAACTTCCATAATCAATTTTGAAGGAAAACTCACACACTCTTCATGATAAATCATAATCCTAATATAACGTTTAGATGTTTTACTGGTTGGAATGAATGTATGTATATCAATATAAGATTTCCTTTATATTTTCAGATATCAATTGAATCCATTATTAAATTTGGAATCCATTATATTATTTATTCACAGTATTGTCTATTCATGCATTATCTCTATATTCATATCACAGGGTACACCTATTTGTACCCCCAATAATAATTTGTACATTTCGACACAGAAGCAATGGTCACACTTATTATTTTACCAATGTAAATGTCAGGCGAGCATCGGAGGAAGAGACTACCAGGGACTGTCTAATGCAACAGCCAAAAGTTTATGGGGGTCCAACATGCTGGGGCTCAGAGCTCCCTTGAATAGAGCAGAGAGCCCTGAGAACAGCTTAAGCAGAGCTTATATACTTTCCTTGGAGAGGGCAGGGAGGGAAGATTATTGATGGGTCAGCGCGAGTGGGCAGTTTGCGTGCAAATGGGTGAGGGAGTACATTCTGCAGTTTTGCAGTTGGTACAGAACATTCAGGGAACAAGATTAGCGAACAGTTCTCAACATATCAACAGTGTTTTGTTAAGCATACCGTAAAACTGGAAGTGACAATTACCTATTTTATTTACCTTTCATTCCCCACTTTCTTTTGGTTACATTAAATCATAATAGTGATCATTGAGGATGTCACATTTTATGTTTGCTAGTGTGGTATATTGATTTCTGATTACCATAAGTTTAACTTGTCCAATTTGAGCTTGGAGAAAGGAAACTACACGGTTGAGCAAACAGGGTCCTACAGTTAGCAATAATGTGAGGATTATTAATGGACCGGCCAGGGCTGATAAAAGCATAGTTACCCAGGGGGACTCTGTGAACCAAGACTCAAACCACCCTTTTTGGGCCTCTCTCTCTTGTTGATGCTCTTCAATGCGTCTTCTTAATTTAATCATAGATTCTTTTACAACTCCAGTATGGTAGGCATAATAACAACATTCTTCCCTCAATGCAGGACAAAGGCCCCTTCTCTCATGAAGAGGAGGTCGAACCCTCGCCTGTTCTGTAAAACAACTTCAGAGAGAGAGGTTAAAGATTCTTGTAAAGCTGTGATGGTGGTTTTTTAATATCTTTAAGTTTTGGTCTATTGCTGCTTCTAATTGGGTCATTTGTTGTGTCCCATGGATTAGGGCAGTGGTTCCTGTGCCCTTCTCTGCAGCAACTACTATTCCTCATAGGATGGCTAAAGTGAAGGATACAGGTTGCCAGCGGAACCGGGTTGTATGCCCCCCTATTTGAAATTTAAATGATCCTGCCTCATGATAGAGCACTCGGGGAAACATCTGCACCATTACATAATTAATCACATCTGTTGATAATTTTATGAATAAACAATGTTTAAGTATATAGAATTATACTGTTGTAGGTATGGACAAGGCAAGGCACCTAAGATAGCACCAAAGATAGGGAAACAGTCCTATTTGGTTGCAACCGGATATAGAGGGCATTGCTTCTGTTGTAATCAATTAATCCCCTGAATCCCAAGTTTAGGTAGTTTCAGAATTTTGTACCCAACATGTAAGGGAAAAGACTCAGAAATTCACAGTCTGCAGAAGTTCACAAAAAGCAGTTTTTGGTTCTGTTTTTATTTTCCTCTTCTCTGGGAAAGATAACTTATTAAGGACACCTGGGAGGGGGAGAGCTTTTTTCTTCTCTTTTATTTTCTCCCTGCCAGCTGTTACCATGGAGCCCAGTTGGTAACTTCTTTATCTTGGAAATGTAGCCATCTCTGGAAGCCTCAGCTCAAGGCCAGAGGCCTTGTTCACATATTTTGTGAAAAACTAGTAAGGGGGTGTCTAGCTTAGAAGGGCTGATTTTTCCAGCCAGTGGCCAAGTATAACAGAGCAACACGAAAAGAGGAAGTTTATCTACACTGAACTCTTTTATAAAGACTTTGTTGCTGAAAGTCCTAAAGTCAGCCACGATGAAGACTTCTGGAGAAGGCCATTTAAGATTTTTCTGTGGGCCTGGTACAGAGGGGAAGACGGGGAAGGCGGGGGGTGAGAGCAGTTCTGTGGTTCTGAGAATGAGGAAAAAGAGATATAAGAGAATAATGGGAAAAGGGTTTGGGATTTTCCTGGCAACAAAACTTGAGCAGTAGAACAGGTAGAGCAGATGGGAAGACGGGAATGAGTATCTAAAAAGCCTGTGAGGGACTTTAAATTCTTAGTAACCTGTTTTTAGTGATGACAAAGCAACTTTAAAGGCCATTTTCATTACATCTTGGATAGGCGTCTGAGGGCACTCCTCAGCTGGTTTGAGCTTTGGGTTAGCTGGTAAGAGGACCTGGTGGGACCCGGTGTGGGCACTGACAGGAGAAGAGAGGATTGAGTGGGTGGAAGGGTACCTCAGTACCTGCTGCCTCAGCATGGGGGCAATGGTCTGAGAACCAGAGGAGGTTTGGGGTTTTGATCTAGTAATTGGAGGGGAGAAATCAGGTTGTTGATGTGAGAGTGACAGCAGAGAATCTGGAGCAGAAGGATCTATTGGAGAAACATATTTCGTGATGTGAGCAAAGGAGGGAAAAGGCCTACACATAGGGGAATTTTCTTCAATCCTTTTGATCACTTGCCGAAGTTGAAATAGTCACACAGAATTTGAGGATCTAGAGACCCCTCTGGGGGCCATCGGTTTTGGTTGTCTAATTGGTAATATGGCCAATGCTGTGAACTGAATTTGATGAGGAGTTTGGGTTCCACCAGGCAGCCCCTGTATGCTCACATCCCCATGACTTACGGAAGAAGACGGCTTTTCCCCCACACAGCCGTTGTTGTTTGTGGCTTTGATAGTCCACCGGGCAAACATAGTAATCTAGGCTAGCCAACCTGCATCAGGCTTGCGTGTTCCTACATCCATAATGTTTGTTTCCATTATCTATGGTACGGGAGAAATTTAATGGAATTTTAGTGGGATCCTCTTCATCAGAGATATCCCAATTGGAAAGACGTATACCCAGCTGACAAATATCTGGGTGGAGAGTTGGCCACCAGGTCCCTAAGGGGGCTGTATGTGAGACAGACCATACTTCTTGTCTAATTGGATTTGTGATCAGCCATCGCTGCTGAATGGGCTGATGATGGTTAGGACTAGTGGTGGCCAAGGGGAGAGTCTATAGCCTTAT
Organism: Callospermophilus lateralis; assembly: GCF_048772815.1. Classification (NCBI taxonomy): domain Eukaryota; kingdom Metazoa; phylum Chordata; class Mammalia; order Rodentia; family Sciuridae; genus Callospermophilus; species Callospermophilus lateralis. The sequence goes on along the minus strand of NW_027512984.1, from coordinate 2,392 downwards.
CCACATGGCAAATATGCAATTTGAAAGGGTTACCAGTCTTTTCCACTTTCAAGCCAGTGTCTGGACAGGGCACAGGCTTGAGATGAGAATTAGGATCCAGGAAGTGATTCCGTCTACCTTTACCACTGTAGGTTTTATAATTAGCACCTGGTATGGTCCTGTCCAGCGGGGTTCCAGGGATGACACCTGATGTCATCTTATGTAGATGAAGTCTCTTTTTTGATATCGATGTGGATTCTCCTCTTCACCAGGTTGGTAGGCAGTGGCCAGCTGTTTTGACAGGTATCCCTGAGTTCTTTCAATAGCTTTAAGTTTGTCAAGCAAGGGGGTGTGGAAGGGATCGGTAGGTCTTAGAGTTGTGGTTAGGTCCTTACTGGAGGAGGGGCCCCATAGAGAATTTTATAGGAGGTGAGGTTACACAAAGAAACAGAGGGAGTATTTCTTGCATGAAACAGTGCATAAGGCAGGAGCATAGTCCAATCTTTGATGCCCTCTCTAAGCTTAATTTCGTTAAGGTCTCTTTAATGGTTCTATTAATTTTTTTAACCTGTCCTGAGCTCTGCGGTCTATAAGCACAATGTAACTTCCAATTTATCCCCAGGATCCTGGCTAACCCCTTACTTACCTGGGTCATGAACGCCTGTCCATTATCAGACCCTATTACCTTAGGTAGGCCGTATCATAGAAAAATATCTTTAAGGATTTTCTACCACCATTTGTGCCTTTTTTTTTGTGGGGAAGGCTTCAATCCATCCTGAAAATATATCTACAAACACTAGGAGATATTGAAGTCCATACCTTGCTGGCTAAATTTCAGTAAAGTCCACTTCCCAGAATTTCCTGGTCTGGTTGCTCATAGGCGCTTTCCTACAGGAAGCTTGGAAGGGTAATTGTTCTATTGACAGAACGGACAGGGTTTTGTTACCCGTTCAGTTATGTCCTTTCGCTGTGAGTCGGTTAGTGGAAAACTCTGTTCTTGATCCTTCAGGAATGCCTGCAGTTTCTTTGGACCAAGGTGTGTGAATTGATGTACATTTTTAACGTAGTGTAGGGCTTTCTGAAATTGCAGGCTTGGCTCAGTGAAGTTGAGGAGTTCAGTGCCAGTGTCGTAAGATGTTATCAAAAGCTTGCTGGTGCTCAGGGGTCCATTGGAATTGGGCATCTCCCTTTAACAGCGGGTATAAAGGAGAAGTTAAGGACACAAACACAGGAATCCATAACCTGCAAAACCCAGTAGTCCCAAGAAACTCTTTGTGTTGTCTGCTGCTGGGGGGGGGGTATCTGCACAACCGTTTGTTTTCTGGGCTCAGTGAGCCAACGTTTACCACCTCTAAGGGAATAGCCCAGGAAGACTACTTCTTGCTGGCAAATTTGGGTTTTTTTGGAAGAAGCTCTATACCCGAGTTGAGCAAGCTTACATAATAGTGCTTGGTTCCCAGACTCACAGTTTTCCTTGGTGTTGGCTGCAGTAGCAGGTCATCCACGTATTGAAGCTGGGTGACTTCGGGGTGCATAGTTCTGAAGTTGTTGACATCTCTGTGGAGGGCTTCATCAAAGAGAGTGGGGGAGTTTTTGAACCCCTGTGGGAGTCTAGTCCATGTTAGTTTACCATACGTTCCGGTTTCTGGGTCTACCCACTCAAAAGCAAACAGAAACTGACTGTCTTTATGCAGAGGCATGCAAAAGATAGCATCTTTATGTCCATACCATTTCTACTCAGGGTTCAGAGTGATAAGCAGATTGTACAAATTATTTACCTTGGGGTGAATGTCCTGCACTCTGTTGTTGATCTCTCTTAGGTCTTGAACGGGGATAGTCCCCAGTTCCTGGATTTTTTACTGGTAGCAGGGGAGTGTTCCAGGCCGATTGACAGGGCCTTAGGACCCTAAAGCCAGATATTTCTGAATATGGGGCCTTAACCCATCTTTAGCATTTTTGCTCAGAGGATGTTGTTTGACATTGATTGGGGAGGCTGAGGTTTTTAACTCCACTGTTCTTGGAGGTTGTTTCATGGCTAGTCCTAACCCAACAATTTTTGCCCAGGCATCTGGGTAATCTGTTATCCATTTCTGGGGTAGCTTGCCTGTTTGATCATTCTTGGGGTGTGTGAAAATTGGATGTTCATCTTTGACTGACATTTATAAAGCCATGACTATAGGAGTTTTTAATGAAGGATTTAGAAATTTCATTTTGGGGCCTTCGGGGTTAAAAGTTGTTTTGGCCCTGAGCTTACTGAGCAGATCTCTGCCCATCAATGGGGCCAGGCATTCTGGGATTACTAGGAAGGAATGTTGGATTTTTCCTTTCCCCATGTCCATGGTCCTCTTAGTTGTCTAAGTCTGATATTTACTGCTGTTAGCCCTTTGAACTAGAGACCTTTTATTTGATAGAG